>NW_022145597.1:1863578-2463578 GCF_000002235.5 Strongylocentrotus purpuratus
TTAGTCTATTCGCGATGTCCCTTCAGGGCCACCATATTGATGTTGTCTCACGTGCAAATCGTATGTTAGGTCTCATCACTTTCGTCTCTGGGGGTCTCTCATCATGCACCGGCCCCTACTTGACTGTTCTTCCGCTTGTTGAATATGGTATACCAGCTTGGTTCCCTGTCAATCGTAATTTATGTGACAGATTAGAAAGCATCCAACGTAGAGCAACTCGTTTGATACTAAAACAGTACCGACAACAGATGCCCTACAATCAGCGTCTCACTTAACTGGTACACACTTGAGTCTCGTAGAAAGTACTTGCTGATGTCATCATTTGTAAATCTCTTTATAGATTCATTGACTGTGATGTAGTTATACAAAATATTCTGATGATAACACGTCGCCCTAATGAACTGAAGTTTCATCACCTACTTGCCCGAACACAGCGTTTGAATAATACCGCTTTGTATCTCTTTCCTCGCTTCTGGGATGAATTCCCTGTAGAATTCCGTAATGACTTTCTATTGTCCAATATCAAACCTGGCAATCAAAATTGAAAAGCCAAATCTTTTCTCAGCTCTATTAGGTTTTTTAGTATATATACATGTGTTTTATCTGCTTATTTTATTGTAGGATGATCAGTTATTAACCTTTTGTTTTCAGATGATGGTATACTCTTGCTTTAACTTGATTATTTACAGTAACTTAAAATTACTACTATCTGTTTCTACCACTATGTATTACTATTGTCAATTGAACAGCTTCTGTAATTTTCTTTGCCTTGGAAGTACATTACCCCCCGTTTTTTCTATAATTTGTTTGATTTTGTACGATTCTGGTTTAAAATGAACAATGTAAAGGAATAGTTTGTACTTTACAATTTTTGCCACCCATTTGCATTTCTGCCCCTTATATTATTTCATATATAACACAAAGCACATTTGTACATTTGTATATTTTAATTTTGTATAATTCAACCGAAAAATATTTATGTCAAATAACTGACACCCCTAGCCTGTATTTTGCTACCAAGACGTAGTCCATCATTCGTATCTGTTCCACTTTATAATTGTCCAACACGAAGGCATATGTGATTTTTTTTTTTTTTTTTTTTTTTTTTTTTTTTTAATAATTTGTTTTTATTTTGAACGATTCTTGGTTTAAAAATGAACAATGTAAAGGAATAGTTTGTACTTTACAATTCTTGCCAACCACTTGCATTTCTGCCCCTTAATAATTCTCATATATAACACAAAACACATTTGTATATTTTAATTTCGTTTAATTCAACCGAAAAATATTTATGTAAAATAACTGGACACCCCTAGCCTTATTTTTGCTACCAAGACGGAGTCCATCATTCGTATTTGTTCCACTTTATAATTTTTCAATACGAAGGCATATATGTTTAATGCTGCTTTTATTTGAATGCTCATAATTTTCCTTAAAAACATGAAATAATTTGTACTTTATTGATGCATTCAAAAATTTGAGTTTCTTCTTCTTTATCATTGTCATTGAGTGTTGCTATACTCTTGTTACTTGTTACAATGTATTTATGTATTGATCTCCCATGAGTACTGCAAGTCGGAATGGGGGACCTTCACGGTTTCGGTGATTTAGTTTGCCTGCCCCATTCCTGGCAACTTGTAAATGCTCATGGGAATCACGATGATTTTCATCCTTTTGTTTGTATGATTTGTTCTTCTATGTAATCCTCTGTATACACTTTGTTTTGCCGAATAAATAATAATAATAATAATAATACTTCTATGACATGCAGTAACAATTAACATTTCAGTACTCACGATAAATTTGTTTTAACAGTTGATTCCCCTCGGGTGATTCTATTGTTCGGCAAACTAAGCTGAGAGAGATGGAAGTTGACATTCTATTGACTGACGACCTTGCATTATTATTTTTTTTGATCATCGTCTGCTATTTTGAACATTATTTGATGACAATAAACATCACTCCGGTACCATTTTTATGTAGCGTCACATGGCAAATAAATAATCATCAGCACCGGTTTCATTTTAACGAATACTGAATTTGAACCCGTGCTTATGCTCCCCCCCCCCCCCCCCCCCGCCTCTCTCTCTCTCTCTGGTCTTTGCCTTCCTTTTCTCTCGCTCACTTCCTCCTACCACGGAGTATGTATGTGTATGCGTCTGCCTCAATGATTCTGCTCCTTGCACTTCTTCTTTCATCTTCTTCCTAGTCATGGGCGTCAATCATGGATGGACAGGGGTACATGCCCCACCCCCACATTTTTTTGTCAAGGGTGGGAGACACAGGCGCTTTAGCAACGCGACGGAAGGCAAAGAGGACGGAGAATTCATTCAACCCAGATCGTCCTGTACTATGCTCCCGTCTCCATTTGTAACCTGTATATGAGTGCATTTGCAAACACGACGGAAGGCAAAGACGAGGGTAACCGAGCAAAATGATCAATCTGTGCATGTGCGAACAAGAATTTCTCTCCGTCTTGTTGATTTTCACGACTGTTCTCAGCCATCATAGCAAGGGTGTCGATTTGTATCCGTGGTTTGGGGGGATGATAGGTGCCAAAATATTTTCTGCAATGGATCAAAGCAACCAAGAGGTAGAAGCGTGTGGCAGGTTGCACCCCCTCCCCAAGCGCGTAGCCAGGATTTCATTTTAGAGGGCGGTAGTGAGCACGCAAAGCGTGCAAATCACTTACAGAGCGCGCGAAGCGCGCTCCCTAGGGGGTTGGGTGCAGGGAGGGGTTTCCCTCTGGCCCCCTCCCCCGCGAAGTGCAGAAGCTTTGACGTTTCATTAAATTATTAGAGAAAGAAGACGATTCGATGTACCATTCATAGACTCTTAATCCTTGTTTGAACCAAGTTCCCCTTCCTCCGCGCATAGCGCGGAAGCTCTGACGTTTCATTAGATTACTAAAGAAATAAGACAATTCGATGTACCATTTTCGACTCTTAATCCTTGTTTGAATCAAGTTCCTCTTCCTCCGCGTGTATCGCGGAAGCTCTGACGTTTCATTAGATTATTAGAGAAAGAAGACGATTTGATGTACCATTCTCGACTCTTAATCCTTAATGTTTGAATCAAGTTCCCCTTCCTCCGCGCGTATCGCGGAAGCTCTGACGTCTAATTAGATTATTAAAGAAGAAGACGATTTGATGTACCATTCTCTGACTCTTAATCCTTGTCTGAATTCAGTTCCCCCCCCCCTCCCGCGCGAAACGCGGAAGCTTTACCGTTTCATTAAATTATTAGAGAAGGAAGACGATTCGTTGTATCGTGTCCTTGTCTGAATTCAGTTTTCCCCTCCCGCGAGAAGCGCGCAGCCTGGACGTTTCACTAAATTATTAGAGAAAGAAGACGATTCGTTGTACTGTTCTCTATATTAATCGTTGTCTGAATTCAGTTCCCCCCCCCCCTCCCGCGGAAGCTCTGACGTTTCATTAGATTATTAAAGAAAGAAGATTCGATGTACCATTCATAGACTCTTAATCCTTGTTTGAATCAAGTTCCCCTTCCTCCACGCGTAGCGCGGAAGCTCTGACGTTTCATTAGATTACTAAAAAAAGAAGACGATTCGATGTACCATTTTCGACTCTTAATCCTTGTTTGAATCAAGTTCCCCTTCCTCCGCGCGTAGCGCGGAAGCTCTGACGTTTCATTAGATTATTAAAGAAAGAAGACGATTTGATGTACTATTCTCGACTCTTAATCCTTGTCTGAATTCAGTTCACCCCCTCCCGCGCGAAACGCGGAAGCTTTACCGTTTCATTAAATTATTAGAGAAGGAAGACGATTCGTTGTATCATGTCCTTGTCTGAGCGCAATTCCCCCCACCCCTCCCGCGCAAATCGCGGAAGCTTTGACGTTTCAATAAATTATTACTCTTAATACTTGTCTGTATTTATTTTCGCCCATCCAGCGCTAAGCGCGGAAGCTTTACCGTTTCATTAAATTATTAGATAAGGAGACGATTCGTTGTATCGTGTCCTTGTCTAAATTTAGTTCCCCCCCCCCCCCCCCCCCCCCGCGAGAAGCGCGCAAGCCTTGACGTTTCACTAAATTATTAGAGAAAGAAGACGATTCGTTGTACTGTTCTCTATATTAATACTTGTCTGAATTCAGTTTCCCCACATGATGTACGTACGGAACGTTCGTTCGCAAATCTTTGCATGCACAGCCCGAGTGGTGGTTAGCATGGGTTATCTCCCGGCAGTGCTTGTCGCAATAGCTCCCGCAATAGCTTCCGGAGGGAATTGTATACTAACTGTTAATGTTAACGGCCACTAATTAGGCCCATTAGTGACTATACAAAATATATGCTCTTCCTTGATGGTCATCTTGCGAGTAATAACCATTTACTACTCTCATCATTAATTTTTCTCTTATTTTTTTTTTTTTTTTTGAGGGTGATTATTGGGGGATGATTGTACAGGCCACCCCCCCCCTGAATATTGGGGGGGGGGGGGATATATCCCCCCACCCCCCCCCCCCGGGATCGACACCCATGGAGTCAGAAGTCTAATGTCCGAAGTTCTTCTCAATAGTATACACACACACTCCTCTGCTCATGAATGTTCCGTGGCTGAACATTATGTTTTATCTGATTTGATTTCTGCACCAGATTTCGTTCTTTTCGGCGGAATGTGTTTCCTGTAATAGAATTACATAATTTGTTAACTTTGACAGGAAATTGAAGTATCGCTTCCTAGTCCTGAAGTCCCCTAATCCATTTACGTTATGCGTCATTATTTTAAATCCATTATTCATCCTGTATGCATCAAATGTTGGTCCCACTATTTCAAACAAAAACATAAACAGTTACAATAGAACAAAAATCAGCCTCTTTCATCATGGCTCATGCGATGCTTTGCGAAGTGAGGAAATTGATCTGATATAACCCTACTTGTTCAACAAACGTAATCAAAATTGTCTTTATTGCTGCTCCATCATCTTGCTCTTTCTTTCATTGTTGCTTCAATTATGTCTCTTTCTGTTGACGGTGTCTTTAATTTTTAACCTTTCTTATGCTCAACTTCTTTCTGTGTTTGCTTGTAGCGATAGTAGAGTATTGCTTGATATTTAAAGTAAGCCCTTCTGGGCTCTTCCTTTAGCTTCTGTCTGGTATGTGACATTTCCTTGCGCAGATCATTTATCTCCTTAGGTATCAGTTCATCAATGAATACAGGATTCCCCTTATACTCATAGACAAATGATTTGTTTTAGTAGTTTTCGGGCACTTGTGAGTACTGCATTTCATGTGGAATAACGATTAAACGCAACCAATATCGGGCGAGGAGCCCCTCTTCTGGATGACTGACCAGAGCGATGTGCCCTCTCTATACGCAGGTCTTGCCCCTGCAGATCCAGATGTGACTCTGCAAAGGACTGGATCAGCCCTTCACAATTTCCTTTCTCACAGCCCTCAGGGAGCCAAAGAATACAGCTGTGCATCTTATTTCTCTAGCTGCAAGATCAACAAAACGTTCCTTCATTCTTTGATTTTCTTTCTCAAGCACTTTCACTCTGTCTTTTTGTTTCATTAGATCAAAGATAAATATCATTTTAATGCAGGTGTTCCTCTTCCTGTACAAATTTGTCTGTAGTATTGAATAGGAGAGTTAGGATTGTTCCTCTTTTTTTTTAAATAGCATAATTTGTATAGATTTCTGATTTTCTGATTTTCTGATGTTGGCATGTATGTATCTGAATTGTCTCCAGGTTGTCCATAGTATTTAACGATGGTTTTTGGGGTTCTCTAAGATCCTTTTCCTTGCAGACATTTCTGCTTTTCTTCCTCGGGTTTTCTCACTGAGCAAATATGCGTGATGTATCTAGAAGTGCGCTATCTTGAGCCATAGTTTTGTCGATATTGACTTTAAAGCAATCGCCTTTTTAAAGCAAAAGTGATTTTTTCCCAATTTCCACCTGTAGCGATTCTAAGGAGTATTATACAAGTTTGGCATGGGCCCATGAATTTGGTTCAAATTAACATATTGGAAGCATATGCATTCCTACAATATTCACTGATCGTTGTCGCGGTTGAAATCGAGTCTAAAGTTATGAAATTATAAATAATGAACTCTTTATGTTGTATAGCTCCCTCTTAAGGTCAAGATATTAATTTAGCTATTTGGACTTCTGTCAACGGAGACGGAGACGGTCGCTTTCTCTAAAAGCTCCTAATTGGCGTGTATTATATAGAATTTTGGCGGGAATTTCGAACCAGCCGCACCCCTCTCACTCGACGGCAGCTGAGTCAATCCTGTACCGTGTCCAGCCCATCGGACTATACGAGCTTTCGCCGTAGCAATCTCGTTGTTGGATCACATCTTCACGTTTTAACTCGTTCGTCACTGTAGTCAAGGCAAAGGTCTAGGAGGTGACCCTAAGTGGCAATCCTGTGGTGATTTATTGCACTCATTTTCATCCCTCCATTCACGTAAGATTAACAACTTAAATAACACAGCCTTGAAAGGTAAGAATTTTCACTTATCCTACTAATCTTAATTAGGGACCTATGCGCGTTTGAAAATTGAATGGCGTCGATTTCTCTCTCCTCTTTATCTTCGGGGGAAGAGAATTATATGACGGCCGTTGCTGAGAAATACCGGGACGATGTACATGATTTAGGTGAAGGTATATCTTCTGACGGTACTACGGTCCCGGAAGATAGTGACATTGCAGATTGTTCATGGAAAACGGCAGTACGCAAAAAATCGAAAAAGAGGCCAAGGGTTAGAAGCAATAGTGATGGAGTGTTACATGAAAAGAATACAAAATACCCAAATTCTCCCGCTCGACACCAACTCATTCTGAGGGTAAAGTAGTTATTGTTGGATTGGAGAATAAGAATGTGTGCAGAGCCAACCCCGTGAAGGTTGTAAAACAAATTCATGATCTTGTAGGCAGAGTAAAAGATATGGTAAAAGAAAAAACATGTTGATTGTGAGATGTGAGAGCGAAAACCAAATACCCAAACTGTTGGAATTAACCCAGTTGGCGGGCATTAATGTGAAAGTTACACGATACGATGGGAGCCAATCAACCACTAAAGGAGTTATTCACAAGATTGATCCCCAAATCAGTAACGAGGAAATAGAGGAAGTTTTGAAAGAACAGAATGTAGTGAACGCTAAAAGATTTATGAAGAAGATCAAAGGAGAAATGGTAGCAACCCCTTCCGTTCTCCTCACTTTCAAGGGTAAAAACTTACCCGAGTCCATACATTTTCTGTATGAGGTAAAGCAAGTGGACGACTATATCCCTCCTGTGCCGCGATGCCATAAATGTCAGTTATTCGGACACATTAGGCAAACTTGTAAAGGCAATATCCGATGTGTTAGATGCGGGGGAGAACATGAGTTCGAAGATTGCCCTAATAAGGAGAACCCTAAATGCCTCAGATGTGGTGAAAACCACTCTGCAGCTTACCAAGGTTGTAAATTTTATGCAGAGGCGAACAAATTCAAAAAATAAAATTACAGGAAAACCTCACTTATGCCCAAGCGGCCAAGCCCATCGTGCACAGATACATGAAAATGCCGTTACTGACATGGATAATCAGAAAGACATGGGTAGTGCAAATCTAAACAAACCTGCCAAAAAACATAACACAGAATCAAGGCCAAATAACGCTCAGAGAGCCAATCCGAATCCTCAGAGAGCCATCCGAACCCTCAGGCCCATACCCCACACACAGTACGAGAAAGAAAGGGACAGGAAGAAAGGGACAGGGCAATACCCAGATCTCATTCCCAGATCCCAATTCCAGTACGAAAAACAAAGAAGGAAACTGCAACCCAAACTCCAGTAAATATGACATCTATTGATTTGATTATGTTTATTCTGTTTGTGGTACGACAGTTGCCTCAGTCCAGTAATGATGATAATTTCTTGGAAGCGGTAGTTAGAGCAGGCAAAGAAATTTTGAAGGTAGACATTACCATGGAAATGGTAAAAAGTCGCCTCATATAACTAATAAGTCCATATCAGACCTATTGATTGTACAATGGAACGCACAAGGCTTGACGGCGCATGGCGCAAACTTTTTATCTTCCCTTATTGATAACAATTTGTTAGGTATTCACCCAGATATAATGTGCATCCAAGAAACTTGGTTTAACGATTTTAATGTTTTGTCTATACCCAATTACGTTTGTGTTTGTAAAAACAGGCCGGACGGCAGAAGAGGTGGTTTGGTGATGTATTTAAAAAACGACATCACTTTTCAGGCGATGGATACACCCAGGAACGCCGAATACCAAAAAGTTGATATTTTTTGTAAAAACGGAGTTATCTCAATCTTCAACTATTATAATCCGTGTAAAAAGATTGAACTGATAGATCTAAATAACATGATAAGAAATGTGCCGGGGAAGTATTTGATTCTAGGCGACTTTGGGCGCGTTCATGCTTGATTTTGAAGGCAGAATGAGCGATTTGTAACGCTCATCGTAAACGCTCATCGTAATCGCAGTTCCACGGTGCACTGTTCATGCTCACTTCTACAGGCAATTCTCCTTGGGTGGCCTTCAGCTGGATTCGCAAACCTGTGTGTGCATGCTACGTAGACCCACTAGAGGTCAGTGCGTTGACCCCATTTAAACGCGTTTACAAATTGTAAACGCATCTTTTTGTGAGTTTACGATCGGCGATCGTGATCGCCGTTTTTCGGTGATTCTACAAAAGTGAGCATGAACGCAAGCGTGTTTTAAACTAAACGCGTAACAGATGCCTGATTCTGGCCGTCAAAATCAAGCATGAACGCGCCCTTTAATAGTCACAATCCTCTATGGGGGAGCAACAAATTAGACACAAACGGTAGAACTGTGGAGTCTTTTATAGAAAATAATGATTTGGTTTTATTAAATGATGGATCTCCTACAAGGTTAGACCCATATTATGGTACATACTCAAATCTGGATTTGTCCTTAGTATCGAAAGAATTAGCACGTAATACAGAGTGGAAAGTACTATCCAATAATTTTGGCAGTGATCATAATCTGGTTTGCTTAAATTTTAAACATGTGTACAATAGACCAGGGGGTGAGAATATGGGACAGAGATGGTCTTTTAGAAAGGTTAATTGGGAAGAGTATAGAGAAGAAATTGAAGAGGCATTGAGAAAAGAAGGATATGAAAATCTTGGTGCAGAACTAAACATTCAAGGCAGATACAATGTGATTGTTAAGGTGATCAAGGAAACGTCGAACAAGTGCATTCCGCGTGTGCAGATTGCCAAGAGAAGAAAAGTAAATCCCTGGTGGAACAATGCCTGCAAGAAGGCGGTGCAAGAGAGAAATCGTCTTAAAAACAGGTTAAGAAGGTATTATGATCTAAATGATGTTAAGAAATACTTAAAGAAGAAAGCTGTCGCTCAGAAGGTAATCAGGAGAGCTCAATATGATTATTGGTTAGAGTACTGCCGTAGAATGAATAGATTTACAGACATTGGGAAAGTCTGGGAACAGGTTAAAAGAATGCGGGACAGTACAATGAACAAGCACATCTTTCACAATCTATTTGTAGACGGAAATATCTTGAAAGAATCTGAGGAAAAAGCAAATGCAATGGCAACCTATTTTAAATCGGTTGATGAATCACTTTCCGTAACTAAAAATGAAAACGAAAATATCTTGTACAATAATTCTTCAACACATGATGATGATTGTATCAATGATGACTTTAACATGAGTGAAATGGGGAATGTTTTAAAGGAGATGAAAAACTCCTCATCCGGTAAGGATGATATTTATTTAATTATGATTAAGAATTTGCCGAACAAGGCACTCGTGTATTTATTAAACTTGTATAATGACATTTGGAAAATCTCACTTTTTCCACATCAGTGGTATGAGGTTATTCAAATACCAATCTTGAAATCCGGAAAAGATCCGACTCAAGTGACCTCTTATAGGCCGATTTCGTTTATATCAACATTCTCTAAAATTATGGAAAAAATGATAAAAAATCGCCTGACGTGGTTTCTAGAAAAAAACAGACTATTAAATCCTATTCAATCTGGCTTCCGCAAATATAGGAATGTCAAAGATCACTTAGTGAGATTGGAGACGGACATACATATATCCTTGAAAAGTAAAAAATATACCGTAGCGGTCTTTCTTGATTTAGAAAAAGCATATGATTCGCTATGGAAAACAGGTCTACTAAGAAATTATCTATCTTAGGCATTGGTGGAAAAATGTTACTTTTTATAAAAGCATTTCTATTGAGTAGGATTTCTAATGTGAGGATAAATAACTATATGTCTCGCCACTACACGTTAGAAAATGGAATCCCGCAAGGAAGTTCATTAAGTCCTTTATTATTTACTTTAATGTTAAATGATCTCAAGATAAATGTAAGTGATGTTAAATTATCTTGCTATGCTGATGACATTGCAATCTGGTGTTCAAATAAGGATTTAGAGCTGGCCCGCAGGAAATTACAAGAGGCCCTGCATGAGCTTGAGATATGGTGTTGGACGTGGAAGTTAAACGTTTCCCTACCAAATCTGCAGTATTAGTCTTTACCAACAAACAAAAGAAAGATATTCTTCTACAAATAAAAGGACATAATCTGCCTATATGCGAGCAGTATAAGTTTCTTGGTGTGAGGTTTGACTCCAATTTAACTTGGTCTGTCCATATAGATTCTATCATTGATAAATGTAAGAAAAGAATAAACTTGCTACGTTGTGTCTCCGGCACCCCCTGGGGAAGTAAGTATGAGATTTTGATGATGATTTATAAAGGACTTATCCTATCCATTTTGGACTATGGGAGTGAAATGTATGATTCTGCTTGTATATCTTTAACAAAAAAACTTGACTCTATCCAATACAGAGCCTTAAAAATTATTACAGGCACAATACACAATGTGTCCTTGGAGGCTTTACAAGTTTTGACCGGGGAGCTGCCTCTGAGATATCGTAGAAGGTTGTTAAATGATAACTTTCGAGTTTATTTACTGTCTAGTACTTTAAACCACCCAACAAAAGAAGTATTGGGTGATGACTATGATTTAAATAACTTAGAATGGAAGATAGGAGAAGGACCTTTTAAACTGCGATCCTTTAGAGACGAAGTAGTGGTGGAAGGGCAAACCAACTTATTGCCGAAAATCCCAGAATGGCGGTTAGCACGACCACAAGTGTCTTTCGAACACCATGGCAAAGTGCAAAAAAAGAAATGCCTCCATTTGAAATAAAATCGATTGTTCTAGATAGCATTGGAAATTCATGGAATGGGTTTTTACATATATATACAGATGGTTCTAACTCGAGGATGGGAAGACAGGAGCCGCATTTTATGTGTCTCATTATAATGTGGTGAAATTTTTTAGATTATCCCATGTCTGTATTATGAGAGCAGAACTAGTGGCCATACTAATGGCACTAGAGTGGATTAATACATTTATTGAATCCTCTTCGGTGGTAATTTTTAGCGACGCTTTGTCAGCTTTACAAATGATCGATTCATACTTTATTAGATGTGCTATTGTAAATGAAATTTTTATCCATAATTAATATTTTGCAGTTTAAGGATGTTTGTGTTGCTTTTGAATGGATTCCGTCACATTGCGATATTAGGGGCAATGAGATCGTAGATCGGGCTGCCAAAAAGGAGCCATGAAAAGGTGTATAGACATAGTTATACCAAATACAAGAAGTGAATTGGCAGCCTCTCGTTTGATCCATTATAACAAATTATGGCAAGCAGAATGGGACAATGCAGAACACGGTAGATTTTTATATGCTTTGCATAGCGACGTTTCAAAGCCCATACATAGACAAGGCCTATCTCGCAGAGAAGAATGCTTGATACAACAACTAAGAGTAGGTAACTGTAGTTTAAATTATTACCTTTTTCAAATTAACCAACACGATACTGGTCTTTGTGAAGTTTGTCAAGAAGATGAAACAATTAAACATTTTATTTTCTATTGTACAAAATACGACAAAGATAGACGTCTCTTAAAAGAAAGGATTAAATTGAACAACCCCAATCTGAAACAATTATTGATGTCTAACCCAATTTTTACTCGTGAATTATTGGGTTACATATACGATACTAATCGTTTTAGATAGCTTTTAAAGCTATCAGGGATCCCCTTAACTTATGTCGATCCTGTAATAATATATAAAATGAAGTATTTGCGGTTTTTCCATGAACAATTGCAACTAACTCCCATCTCGCCTTTTATGTGCATTTTATGCAATTTTAATATTGCAGCGTTTTTTTTAATTTTTTTTTTAATAAAACCATATCACTATTAATTTCATTTCACCAAGGAAAGTCGCTCGTGGGCTTGATTTCCGAAGCCCACGCCAAAGCTATACACGAAATTGACTGGCGCAAATAATCTTTGAGATTGAAGAGCGCCATCTAAACGAAGAACCAACCAACCTATGAAACAACATTTCTTGACTAAAATCGACCGATTAGCTATTCCCGTTTGGAAATTATATATCACAACTACATATTCTGAGATTTTCATGATCGCAGCTACCATTGTACGGCCCATAGGCGCTATTTGAAATGTATCAAATTTACCGGAAGCACCGGTAAATTTTATATTCAATTTTACTCGAAAAAAGAAGTGTTTTAGGGGCTATTTTTGTTAGTGCTTATAATATACATCCCCAGGGGCATCCAAATATATCAAAATTGTAAAGATTCACTATCGACCCAATTTTCAAAATTGCCCGAAACTTTGTATTACCTTTAAAGGTCCACTGTACTACTTGTAGCTACTTGCGCCCTCTATATAAACAAACAATGCCTAATCGGTGACCATTGGTCCCCCATGATCCTCATTTTCTTATGTTAACTGAGAGCTGAGTTTGATGAGATAACCGCCTGTCCAGTGACCTTGCAGGGCGGTCTAATACCTCCTGTAAACTATGGCAGATAAGCTTCAAGGGCAGCCCCACGCATATCCTCAGTGCTTGGTATTGAACAGAGTCAAGTGCTTGTTTTTTGTTAGCAGCTGCACTGTCATACGCCTCACATCCGTAATAAAAAAAAGACTTTATAAGTGCTCTGTACACCAAGGTCGTTCTAGTTGACATCTTAAGATATTTATTTTTCTTGTACTTCTTATGATTAAATTTTCGATATGGGGTTCCCAGGTTAAAACCTTTTATCAGGTATAACTCCTAAAAACGATGAGATTTTACGTACGTCAGCCAGGCGCGTACGCAGGGGGGGGGGGTAATTTTATGTATGTAAACCCCCCTAAAAAAACCTAAACCCCCCTTTTTGACTTTTTTTTTTTATAAAAAAAAAAAAAATTATGCCCACGGCCGACCTAAAAAAGGTGACCTTACCCCCCCCCCCCCCAACTGAGCAAAATGTCAAATTTCCAAATTTCGAGAGACAAAAAAAAAAAAAGTGTCCTCTTACCCCCCCCCCCCCCCCCCCCCCCCCCCCCCCCCCCCCCCCCCCGCTTATTCAGCATTCAGCGGCTGGCTGAGTCGTTGCGAAAATTTCGGACCGATTTATAAATGTTAAACCCCCCCCCCCCTTGAAAAAATCCTGCGTACGCGCCTGACGTCAGCACATTTCCTTTTAGCTTTATTTCAGTTGGTAAAAAATGCCAGCTTTTCGTGAAAAGTACAGGCACTCTTTTGTCAGCTGAGAGTTGAAACCCCCACTCTTAAATCCAATAGATTAATAGATTCAGATATTTCTTTCCAGTAGTATGTCCAATGTTTCTGCCTGATATCCGTATTGCGTAGTCATCTGCATACACAGATATTCTTACCTCTGGGTCTGTTGGTATATTAATTTGTTTTGTTTTAATTTCTGCGTTTTCAAAATAGTACTTTCAATTCAATTCAATTTATTTCGCAATATAAAAATCAAAGTATACAAGGTAACAGTAAATTATAACTATATTTACAAAATTTATATGCGGGGCTTTTCATGAAGGCGGCGAAAACCTGTAAAGTTGGATCGCCCATTACAGAAATACCAAATATTATATGCACACAACAATAAATTAAGTAAAATAAACAAATTGCAGACACTTTAACTATCTATAAGACGAGAGAAAATGAGAAAGAAAAACAAGGGGACAACAATATAAAGGAGTTCAGATATAGAAAAATCAACAACTGTGATGAATAATAATCATTTAGTAGTAGGAGTTTATATTGTTTTCTAAAGGATAGAAGATATTGAATTGGGATTTCGTTATTACCTTGGGGATCATAATCCACTGTTCAAGACCTAGATAACTCATTGATTTAGATTCATAACTAGAATTAACAGACCATAAATGAAATATGTTGAAAAATATAATGATGAATTTGAATATTATATTGAAAGAAGTCTGAAAGGGGGGTAGGTAACAACTTATTTTTTATATTTGTACATGGACTTTGCGATTTCTTGCTTATTTATATCATGAATATTTAATAGTGATAGCTATGAATGATGCTAGAAAATGATAATTGGTAGCTATTTCCTCAACATTTCTTTTGAACTTTGAATAGTTAGTCTAATTCAGTTTGTGTTGCATTGGTAGCCCATACAATATTATAATATTTCAAATAAGGGAAAATAATGGAATGATATAAAGTTATCAATTTTTCGGGAAACAAACTATATTTTCAGCTTATTTATCAAGCCAGTATTTCTGCTGATCTTATGTAAAACATTCGAGATATGGTTCTTAAATCTCAAGCAACTATCCAATACGACACCAAGAAATTAACGGAATTACTTAATTGAATAAGTTTATTATTAATATAAATGGGAATGTTATCGTTATAAAACTCACTCTCTGAACTGCATACTCATAATGCGATCATATCGCCTGGTAACGCATTAATAATTACATGAAACAATGCAATCAATTCAAATCATATACTCATTGTCACATGGAATTTTTGTAATGGCTTGAGACCTTTTGAGAAAATCCAACATATTCAATGCATAATTTTGACTAATGAAACTGACTTTAATAGTTCTGTTAGTCTCAATAACCTTTACATCTTAGAAATATCTTGATCTACACATTTGTTTAACCACTCAAAAAATGTCAAGTCGTTCAAGTTGAAAATATTAAACTTTAAATTTTTCTTGTCACTTTATATATCAAGTCAGATCCATTGGTGGGGGGGGGGGGGGAGATACTTTTCAGAGTGGAACATTCATGCTTTGAAAAACACATACCAAGAGCATATTGATTTAAATATATCACTAAAATGTACCTAACAGCACAGTTAATAAGTAAGCTATGGGTTTAAATTGTAAAGTAATGGTATCTAATAGCTATACCATTATAAAGGCAACATACGACAGATGTGTCTGTAAAAGAAGAAATGTCAGAAAATACGAGAAAAAGTTTGTAATATTGTCAACTCGTGTACACCTTTTGTTTTTAACTATTTCAACTGCGACATTTCTCTTTTCTCAGTATGATTTTTGTTTAGATGTTTGGAGCATCCAAATGTTTTTCTTAATTACAATCAAACAACCCCATTAACAAAGAGTAGTCAATTACAGTTGATAATAATATTACTTGCTTTCTCTGCTCGCTATAATTCTAGTAGATTGAAAAAAACACAGCTGTTTAGCCTGAGAGAGTTACCGTGTTTATATAAATAAATGAAATGAAAAAGTAAGGGCCACTTTTTAGGTACGAGAAGTGCCTCCTTTCAGTTGCTTGTAATTTCCCCTTCACCTCTGATAATCATCCCTTGTTAGTGTCTTTTTTTTTCAGGTGCATGAATTGGCCCATTTTCACCTCTGATAATTTACCTTCTTAACAATGATACGTCTTATTTTCCTTTCTGATAAGGGACCTATATATATATATATAACAATTTTTAAATTTTATAAATGCCCCTATCAAAATCTGATTGTTGCCTCTTTTCTGTCGATAAATGCCCAGTTTCCGTTCTCATAAGTGCCTTTTTTCATTCCTGGTTGGTGCCTCTTTTCAGGTGCATAAATTGCCCCATTTTCACCTCTGATAATTACACGTTGTACTTTGACACGTGCTCCATTTTTCTTCTAATAAATGTCTGATCCATTTCGATAAGTGTCCCCCTTTTCTCTCATCATTAAACGTGCCCCTTAGATAAAGCGACTAAAAGCAATTTCCCCCAAGCTCGCTCACATTTATAAATGATTACTTACTGAAGGTCTTTTCAGACTTCCGTTATGAGAATGTGCGTATAACCCAATCTGGAAAGGGATTTTCTACTTTATAAGACGTAATTTTTCGCACTGCAACCTCACAATTCTTAAAAATTTCCCTCGCTCGACTCCCTCGCCCGCAAATGTGTATTTAGATCACAACACTCAGCTGCAAAGTATGATGGTTAAAGAGAAGGTCGAGTTCTGAGGAGAGGTGAACAATAACTTGTGAGCGTTATCATTGTTATTATGCAAGTGTGGAAGAAAATTAGAGAAAAAATGTTCCTTGAAAAGCATGGCTCTTCAAATGCCTTCATATTCTAAATATGACAATTAACAACTTAAAAATGAGGCCCAATTTTTATGCCAAATATCATGTGTAGTCCCATTATGACCTAACTTTCAACACGCCAGGAATGGCGAGCACTCGCAGACGTCATTTCGCTGCCAAAAAAAATGAAGGGTAATTTTGAAACAGTGAAGAAAGTTTGCGCTGCGATTATTAGCTTAAACTTGAAAGAAACTTTTTATACACGTGAATTTTTAGAAAATTTTCCGGTATCAGTTGGACGTATTTTATACTACCGAAACCTGGTAGATTTGCACCAACGTTTGGTAGTCATTTGTATGTTAAAACTTACAAAGTTTTATTCGTTAATGGACCCGATGTTTTTTTTTGGGACCAAAAAAAAAAAAAAAAAATGACCTCTTCCCCCCCCCCCCCCCGCTTATTCAGCGGCTGGCTGAGTCGTTGCGAAATTTTCGGCCCGATTTATAAATGTTAACCCCCCCCCCCCCCCCTTGAAAAAATCCTGCGTACGCGCCTGTGCATATACGTGCCCACCTTAAGGCTACCATTAACGATGAACAGATAGAAGACAATGTTAAACTTGTTAAGATGTCGGTAAAGATTTGGATTTTGGGTAGCTTAATTATGTTTTTTGTTTTTTTGTAGATGGAGAGGCAAAATCTGAATCAGAAGCTAAGAGATACGTGGAGACTGGAAACACTCGATTAGCTGCTGGTCAACTAGCTGATGCCCTGGCCCATTACAAGTTTGCAATATGTAATACACATTACCAATGATTGGCATTCCTGCTCCTTGCCCGAATGAAATGGGGTCCATATTCGCTATTCATAAGGACCGCTATTCATAATGACCACTATTCATAAGGACAGCTATCCGTAAGGACCGCTATTCATAATTTGAGAAGAGTTTCGCTATTCATAATACAAAGTCGGGGTCATTATTCATAGGGGTCCGTATTCATAATACGAGAAGATTAAAGACGATTAGCGTCCCTCATTTTGTATTATGGATAGCCGTTCTTACGAGTAGTGACCCCAATCGAAATTATGAAAGCGCCCCTTCATATTTATGAACAGTGGCCCTGATAAGTAATGACCCTCAGCGTGAATTATGAATAGCGACCCTCATCTCACATTATGAATAGCAGCTAGCTCTTATGACTAGCGAGGTTGCCCCCAATGAAATATGATGTGCTGTGAAATGTAAAATACAGTCACACCTGCTTCAGCGACCACCTAAAGAAAGACCGTCTTCCTATGAAGACCACATTCTATGTTTATGTTAAGCTTTTTTTTTTTAAAGTCCGTTTGTACCTAAGGAACCTGTTTAGTAAGACCATTTACCTATATGATATACCCCTGAACTACTCCTTGAGTAATTATCTGCTCTTCGAACTAAATAAAAGTGGCTTTAACATTCATATTTTCCAGATCAATGGTCTCAGCTATCCCAACGTGAATTTAAATCATTGGATGTAACTGATTTTCTGTTAACGGTTAATTCATATCTTTCTCCCTATGATGTTCACTAGGCGGTAGCTATTTACATTGTATTGTATTCAGAGTTGTAGGCTCATGCGGGATTGAAAAAAGTAATTTTTAGCCCATGCCACTATGCCTAACCCTTATATAGAAGCGACCCGGTGTTATAATATGTAAAAAGGGGACAAATCAGAGGTAAGACTGTCAGAGCAAAAAATGTCAGAGCAAAAAATGTCAGAGGTAAATGTTTTAAAACAAAAGCATCTTACAGGTTGCATATTGGCAATGCTTGTATATTCGTCTTATCGAGAATAAATAACAAAGGATTCTCTGCAGACAATATTTTAGCGATGCTTTCTTTTCTTATTTCTTTAATCTTTATTTACATTTCGACCTAAAATTGAGACTTTTTGCCCATTTATTGCCGAGGGGAGCAAGCAAAGCTTTAAAATTGTCAAACTTTTGTAATAAACATTGATGAGGGGAAAAAGCAAATCTGTGTCTTTTTAAAATGCTTTTTTTTGTGGTCATAATAGTCTTTGGTGGGATGAGCATGAAGATGGGTCTGATGACTGAATTTGTGGAATCATTGTGCGATCCTTGTAACTGATTCCTTGCTTTATCTCATTCAATCTTAATATTCTATGTATTTACTTCCTCAAATACCAAATAAACATTAAAACATTTTAATATATCGGAAAATATTAGGAATTCATATAATTATGCAAACCTGAACACAAAATATAAATTTCAAACTTATTGTCCACATTGTATAATTCCCAGGACATGTACGAAGTACTATACACAGTCATTTGTAAAATATAGGCCTATATTATGATATGGAAGAGGGAAATATTATACCCTAGCCCTGTAGCTAATGTCTCGACATTTTGTGATAACCTGCTGAGATACTATGAAGGCACTGATTTTTGCCCCGATATTTGTTTTTGTACCTCTGACAGTTTTACCTCTGAAAATTGTTACCTCTGACAATATTGCCTTTGACATTTTTACCTCTGACTTTTTTTACGTGGCACCATAGTATTTTAGGGAATTAAATCACCTAAATAAAAGAAATAGAAATAGATTTCTTTCCTACCTTGTCTCGTAGAAACACCTGTTGAGTACAGATACTTGGAACATATATTATATCACAAGTAGTAGTTCAAATATTGCACAGCACCCGTAGAAAGAATATGTAAGACCATGTACAAAGTAATGACGCTTCTTCGCGAATTAAGTAAAGAAAAAGAAACTTATAATCTCTATAAAGTAATAAGGCCTCAGAACCGAGTAGAGAAACAAGCGAAGAAATAGGACAAGAATTAAGATGAAGCTGAATTAGCTTTGCTGTAGATAGACTCTCTAGAATACGTGTGCTCTATATGAACAGCTCAGGAGAAGTGATGAAAATAGGTGTGGCAAATAAAGCAAGCAAGTGTAATGTACCTGTACAGTATAAGCTATACCAGTACATTAGGTGGTTGCACATCCCAACCCATAGGGTATGGAATGTGCTTGCCAGAGTAAGTATTTGTGGCACTCTAGTAATGCAACAGGTGTCACTAAAGAAATGAGTGACAATGGAATAAAAGGCTAGACTTCAAGCCACACAATAAAGACAAGACAATAATATTTACAAATGCAAAGTTCTCCAAAGGTCAAGTCACTACAGTAGCTCCCCTCTAGATTTGTTGTCGAATGAAAAGTAGCAACAAATCGATGAGGAAATATAGACCTACATGCATGTTGACTTGAAAATACGAAAATATGGTAATACTGTTGAAACACAGTAAGTTTAATATGCTTCACCCGACTTCGAAAAAATCCACGAACCTCACTGGCCATCGAACTTGACGACCAGACCTGGTCTTTCGAATCTCAGGAGTGTTCTGCTTCAGTGCAGGATCCAATGCTAACGGCGCAGGATCCAGTGCTAACGGAGCAGGATCCAGTGCTAACGGAGCAGGATCCAGTGCTAACGGAGCAGGATCCAGTGCTAAGTCTGCGGAGTTGGATTGCCGAGGGACTTGGATAGGTGGATCTTGACCCTTCTTAGATTGAGCAGGGAGATCTTGCTCCATGAAAGCTGGTTTAAGTCTCTCAACACTGACAGTTTCACGTTTACCATTGTAATCAATAGTAAAAAACTTGTCAGAGCGTTGAAGGACTCGAAAAGGCCCCCTGTAAGGAGGTTGAAGGGGCCCCTTGACTGCATCAACCCTCAAAAAGACGTGGGATGAGGAATGCAACTCTGGGTGTACCTGTGTAGGGGTAGCTCGTTGCTTGCGAGTAGGGGTGGGATGTAATTCACGCATCAGTCTCTTCAGTCTGTGGGCGTAATTAGCTGGATCGCCAGCAGAGTCAGTCTGTGAAGGAGACACAAATTGGGCCGGTAGCATGACCGTAGTACCAAAAACGAGTTCTGCTGCGGAACATCCCAGATCAGACTTGATAGCTGTACGTATACCCAGCAATACCAAGGGAAGGACCTCAGTCCAACGGACTGTGTTATGCGCCTTGAGAGAGGCTTTGAGTTGCCTATGAAAACGCTCAACAAGCCCATTGGCTGCTGGATGGTATGCTGTTGTGCGAATGCGTTTAGTGCCAAGAAGATTAGTGAGAGCAAGGAAGAGTGCTGACTCAAATTGTCTACCCCTGTCTGTAGTAAGAGTAGTTGGAGCACCAAACACCGCTACCCATCTGGCCACAAAAGTACGTGCTACAGTATCCGCAGTGATATCTGGGATAGGTATAGCTTCTGGCCATCTGGTGTAACGATCCACACAAGTAAGAAGGTACGTGTTACCCTCTGAAGTAGGAAGTGGGCCTACAAGATCGATGTGCACATGAGAGAAAACGCGCATCAGGTGAGGTAAAAGTGCCAAGTGGAACTTTTGTGTGTTTATGCACCTTGCATCTCTGGCATTCAAGACATGTTCTGGCCCATTTCCTGATATCATGATTAATACCAGGCCAAACGAAACGTTCCGTGATGAGCTTTTGAGTGGCCCTGATCCCAGGATGGGATAGTCCGTGGAGGGCGTCAAAAATAGCTCGTCTGTGTTTGACTGGAACAAGGGGTCTAGCAACACCTGTCGAAACATCACATAGCATGGTAGTAAGAGAACCAGGAAGCGATATAGACTTGAGCTGAAGCGAGGAGTCCTGTACCTCACTATCATCCTCCTGTTCTTTCGCAATGGCTGCAAAATCTATGACCGAGGATGAATCAACTCTGTCGATACACAGACGGGAGAGAGCGTCTGCTGCTGTGTTCTCCCTTCCTGCTATGTGGTGTATCTCAGATGTGTATTGGGATATGAAATCAAGCTGGCGGATTTCACGAGGTGAGTGTCGGTCAGGCTTTGAATTCAAAGCATGGGTGAGAGGTTTGTGATCCGTGTAGATGGTAAATGTGCGACCTTCAAGTAGATGTCGAAAGTGCTTTACACCGAGGTAGGCTGCTAACAGTTCCCGACCGAAAGTGCTGTACTTAGTCTCGGCAGGCTGTAGTCTCTTAGAAAAGAAAGCCAACGGTTGCCAAATACCATCTACCAGCTGTTGGATAGTTCCCCCAACTCCCACATCAGATGCATCAACCAACAGGCATAGAGGAACATCAATTCTAGGATGAACTAAAACTGCAGCGTTAGCTAACTGATCTTTAGCCTGATTGAAAGCAGAAAGTTCTTGTTCACCTAGGGTGATTGGTTGGTTCTTCTTCAATCTATTTTTCAACAGATCCGTGAGAGGCTGGAGTACTTCTGCACACCGCGGAATGAACCGTCTGTAGAAATTGATCAGCCCGAGGAACTCTCGTAGTTTGGTAAGTGATGTAGGTATCGGAAAATCACGGATGATCTTCACCTTGTCACTAAGTGGCTGTATTCCTTCCGAGTCAACTTTATGCCCTAGAAAGGACAGTAAAGGTACTCCGAACTGACACTTAGCGGGGTTGAGAATGATTCCATACTCTTGCAGGCGGTCAAAGAGTAAACGGAGATGTGTCTCGTGTTCGTCTTTGGTAGTACTAGCTACAAGAATATCGTCTAGGTAAACATAGACGAAAGGAAGACCGCGAGTGACATCATCCATCAATCTTTGGAATGTCTGAGCTGCATTGCGAAGGCCAAACGGCATCCTAACAAACTCGAATAATCCAAAAGGGGTGGTTATAGCTGTCTTGTGGATATCGCTAGGCTCGACTGGGATCTGATGATATGCCCTGATGAGATCAATCTTGGAAAAGATTGTCTTGCCACTAAGTGACGCAGAGAAATCTTGCAAATGAGGAATAGGGTATCTATCAGGAATAGTACGAGCATTAAGCATGCGATAATCTCCACAAGGTCGCCAGTCCCCTGGTGTCTTCTTCGGAACCATGTGCAAGGGACTTGACCAGTTGCTATCAGATTGTCTGATAATGCCGAGTTCAAGCATGTGTTCAAACTCTGCCTTGGCAATCTGCTGCCGATCTGGAGCAAGCCGACGAGGGCGAGCTGAAGCAGGTGCGCCTCGAGTTTGGATATGGTGGGTGGTTGTATGCTTGACTTCTGAGTGCTTGTACACTGGCCGGGTGATGTCAGGATACTCACGAAGAAGGGAGTGGAAACGCTCCGAAGTATCTTGCTTGACATACACCGGGCTAATGATGCCTGTGTATGTACCGACTCCCTGTACTGTAAGAGTGGTGGTGGTGTCTATCAGCCGTCGATGTTTGATGTCGACTAATAGTCCATAGTTATCAAGGAAATCGGCTCCCAAGATAGGTGTAGGTATGTCCGTGACAACAAAAATCCAACGAAAAACTCGCCGCAACCCCAGATCAAGAGTGAAAGATCTCTGGCCAAAAGTCTTAATGGGTGATTTTTTAACAGCTTGAAGTTGGATATTTTTTGCACTTACCATTGCCGATTTTCCTAACATGGAATGAGGGAAAATACTAACTTCGGCCCCAGTATCAACAAGAAAACGCGTGCCTGATTGTTTATCATGAACAAAGAAAAGGCGACTGGGTTGAATGGTGCCAAGTGAATTAGTCGCCGCTATTCCTTGGCGGGCCCGTTTCCCTGGACATATCCAGGGCGGCTTTGTCCTGCTGAGTATGAACAAGGACTTATGCACTTCTGGGCTCGTTTGCCATGCTTCCAGTGGTACCAACATTCAGCCCCAGCATGTTGTTGATGCCGACTCGGGCTACGGGAAGCTGATTGGCGAGGGCCGGAATTCTTCGGGCCTCGCTGTCGACTGCGACTTCTGCGGTCCTCCTGTATAGAACAAGTCAAGGCTTGCACCTGAGCAGCCAGTTGAGCAACCTGGGTAGAAAGTCGATGTACTTCACCAGAGTCATTGGGAGTAGCGCAAGCGTAAGTCTGCGCTGGCACTTCTTTAGGTAAGACATGAGAAATAGTAGGCGGACCAGCAACTTCAACAATTTTGTCGGCTAATGCCGCTAGCGCAACCAAGCTGACATCATCGCTTGTGGAAGCGAGAATCAACTGTACATTGGTTGGCAGGCGTTGCAAAAATAATTGCTTAAGTATACTAGTTTCCAAAGTATTAGAGCCTAATAATTGTTGCATTCTCCTAAGGAGTTGGGAGGGCGACCTATCGCCTAACTCTTCACTCGTCAGCAATTTGTTTAGACGCTTTTGCTCAGAGACAGAAGTTCGCTTAACCAGTGCTGCTTTTAGTATCTTGTACGGCTCTGTTTGGGGAGGGGCAATTAAAATATCGCGCACCTCAAGAGCTACCTCTGGTTGTAATGAGGCGACAACATAAGCAAACTTTGTAGACTCAACTGAGACACCTCTAGTTTGAAACTGAGCCTCAACCTGAGCAAACCAAATATCAGGATCATGTGCCCAAAATGGTGGAAGCTTTAAACTAACATATGAGACTTGAGGGGATGGCTCAGAAACCTCACTAGGTAATACATTGCTATCAGTATCAGGCATGATAATGACGATGACAAGGTAGATTAGATCAACAGAAGAAGAAAAATCTGGATCACGTCGGGGTCACCAGTTTAGGGAATTAAATCACCTAAATAAAAGAAATAGAAATAGATTTCTTTCCTACCTTGTCTCGTAGAAACACCTGTTGAGTACAGATACTTGGAACATATATTATATCACAAGTAGTAGTTCAAATATTGCACAGCACCCGTAGAAAGAATATGTAAGACCATGTACAAAGTAATGACGCTTCTTCGCGAATTAAGTAAAGAAAAAGAAACTTATAATCTCTATAAAGTAATAAGGCCTCAGAACCGAGTAGAGAAACAAGCGAAGAAATAGGACAAGAATTAAGATGAAGCTGAATTAGCTTTGCTGTAGATAGACTCTCTAGAATACGTGTGCTCTATATGAACAGCTCAGGAGAAGTGATGAAAATAGGTGTGGCAAATAAAGCAAGCAAGTGTAATGTACCTGTACAGTATAAGCTATACCAGTACATTAGGTGGTTGCACATCCCAACCCATAGGGTATGGAATGTGCTTGCCAGAGTAAGTATTTGTGGCACTCTAGTAATGCAACAGGTGTCACTAAAGAAATGAGTGACAATGGAATAAAAGGCTAGACTTCAAGCCACACAATAAAGACAAGACAATAATATTTACAAATGCAAAGTTCTCCAAAGGTCAAGTCACTACAGTATCATAATAATGGCGGCCAACCATTCCTATTCAGGAAGAATGATTCCTAATGTTTTGCCTTTCGAACCCTAGATTTTTTTTTCTTCTGAAAACTTCAGTGTAAAGAGTATACAAAATAGAATTTATTTCTAATTTGCCTTTGAAGCAGAAGTACATGTAGTTCAGATATTCTTTGCTGCGAAAGGTCGTCAGGTAGGCACACAACCATGGAATCGTGCATGGCTTAAGTCACGTTCAGTTTAATATGACTCGACAAAACCACAGCATTATCTTTTATATGACAGAGCCTTAAAGAAAGTGTTTTCTTCAATGTGTATGTACATCTAGACAATGATCCTAAGAACTACATGGCCTACTACAAGAGAGCCGATGTCTACCTGGCCCGGGGAAGTCCCAAACTAGCCCTTTCAGATCTGAAGAAAAGTATGACTCTCAAGCCAGACTTCACCCCTGCTCTCATCAGTCACGGGAATGTACTCTTCAAACTGGGACACCTCGCTAAAGCTAGGGAGGATTACGCTGCAGTGGTGAGACAAAAGATTGATTTTATCCTAATATTATTATAGCAATTAGCATCTAACAGCTAGTCTCCTTTGGCAAAACATTACATTTGGCTCTCTCCGTCCAGGTAAAGTAGATCAATTAGAAAGTAGTTTAGCCAATGCCGGGTTAAAATTATGTGTTTTTATTTTTTTGCTGTACGACTTCTTTCTGACCCACCTGGCATATTTCAAAGATACCATGTCCCTTTTGCAGCCAACATCAAATTTTGTAGAACTTTGCAGGAATTATAAATGTGTCATATCTGTAAAATTTAAACATTATGCCAGGAAACCCGTATACCTTCTAGATTTCAC
The DNA here is from genome assembly GCF_000002235.5 of Strongylocentrotus purpuratus. Lineage (NCBI taxonomy): Eukaryota > Metazoa > Echinodermata > Echinoidea > Camarodonta > Strongylocentrotidae > Strongylocentrotus > Strongylocentrotus purpuratus. The sequence goes on from NW_022145597.1 coordinate 1,889,033, forward strand.
TGTTAGACACTATTAAGTGAGTGACTGACATTTTTTTTCTTTGGAAACAAAACGTTCGACCATTAGGTAAAAGGGTCTGAAAATCAGACTATTATTTAGGTGATTGCAATCAATTAAGTCGCTTCGACGAGTAATGGTCGTTATTTGTCCACTAAAAGCCATTTTCAAGCCCTTTCGTTTTGAGGGAAGTTCAAAATTAGTATAGTCTTTCAAATGCCGTTTTAACATTTTCATTTGTTTGGCCTGCAAATGGCACATAGTACCTTTAATCTGAATCACTTTTCAGGCGGGCTGTAAGTAATACAGACCACCTTATAATTTCGTTAAAATCGCCTTTATTATTATTATTTATCAGGTGGGCTGTTAGTAATACAGACCACCTTATAATTTGTTAAAATCGCCTTTATTTTATTAATAAAAAATAGAAAATAGGGACTTATATTATCAATATAAAGAAACAATTAGTGGATAGTGAGGCAATGGCGTCACAGACTCATAAGTGAGTTGCCAATTTGTCTTGTGACCTTCAAAGTTTTTCATGTTATCAAAAATTAATAATTTTCTTATTAGCTATCTCATTTTACTCAATTTTTTTTTTTTAATCAGTAATTTTCAAAAAAGTATATAAAATGTTCTCTCTGTAACTTGTGTTAATTTATTATTAGCGTTCCCAACACAAGCTATACTTTTCGCGTTTTCGCCTACTTCTGTCTTTGAATTATTTACCGTATACTCTATTTTAAAATCATTGTTACATGATAATTTACATAAACGTTGTGTTTCACATTGCACCATTGAGAAGGAAATGAATGTTAATAAATACAACAACAAAAAAATGGAGCTCAAAGATGTCAATGATTATTTTCTCTCCTTATTTTCTTTCTGCTTACAGTTGAAATACGATCCTTCAAATAAAGAGGCCGACAAGCAACTTGGAATGACTCGTACTCTTGAGGAGCGAATAACGTTAGGAGATCAACTGTTCCAATCAAATCAACACGAGCAAGCATTAGATGCCTACTCAGAAGTTATAATGGTAAGACAGTAGTTACATTTGTTAGGATCAAAATTGAAAAGTAAAATAAAGTTACACTTTCTGCAATTAGAAATGACTTGTACATCAGGAAACGAACAACAAAAGTAAATCTTTGATATTGATTATAATAATAATACTAGTATGCCATTCTTGTATCGCGGGGCGAGGGTCAAGGGGCTTAGCCCCCGGAAGCTCAGGGTTTTTAGGCATTAAATGACGGTCAAATAAGCATATTAAAATACCTTATTTGTGAAACTGGCTGGTCACTAATTGGCGGGGGTCCAGGGTCAGAGCCTTGGGAAACTCAGGGGTGTCAGGTATTTAATTACAATCAGATGAGCATCCAGGGGCCCTCTTTAGGGCACTTGGTATGGTCCAGGGGGTAGAGCCCCCGGAAGCTGAGAGGTTTTAGGTATTTAATGATAGTCAGATGAGCATCCAGGGGCCCGCCTTAGGGCCCTTGATGAGGTCCAAGGGGAAGAGCCCCTGGAAGCTCAGGGGTTTTAGGTATTTATTTACGGTCAGATGAGCATCCAGGGGCCAACCTTAGGGTTGGCCCTTTTCATATTAATTAATGATTTTCATATTAATTAATTAATATTTATATTCATATTTATTTCATTTCAAACAGAAAGGTATATACAAAGATATTACTTTTTTTGTTCATACATAATTCATTTTTTCAGTAAACTATACAAATAAAATTTGCACATAATAGAATTATTACAAGAAATTCTTAATTTCTGAGGAAATCTGGGGATCCCCTAAAAAGCAGTGCTTGTAGTTTGTGGATCCCCCCCCAAAAAAAAAAAATCAAATTTTGCAATATTACAAAACAACATAAAACCCCGAAACGAACACGGAGAAGTAAAACAGATAAGAAGGAAAAGGGAAGAGGGGGAAGAAGGACAAATCATGAACGAAAAAAGGTGGTTATAATTTATTGCATTTTACCCCGGTTCCCAACATAATTTTTTATTGTTGGGGACCGGGGTAAAAATTCAATAAATTATCAAAAATTATTGGATTTTCTGTGTTTTTTATACAATTATGGCAAATTATTATTTAATAAAATCTGAGAATGTATACTATTATCTAGATCTATTATTTTTAAATTCTTTTTAAAATAATTCCATAAGTTGGGGTAAAACAAAAATATTCCAACTTTATGAGCGACAGTGTATGATCATTCGAGAATACATATTGTCGTCTATTGGATACGTAACTCCTGAACCGCTCCAAGGCCTTCCCACGCACCCCATAATGAGAAAGTTTGAATAATAAGATGTCATGATTGATGGTGTCGAAGGCCTTGGAGAAGTCCAGGAAGATACCAACCAGGTGAGAGCATTTGTCTAAAGCATGCGCTACTTTGTCAATAAAATTCAATAAGGCATGTTCCGTATTATGTTTTTCTCTAAATCCAAACTGAAAGTTGGAAAAAATACTATGAGTTTTTAAAAAGTAAACAGTTCTACGATAAACAACTTTTTCTAGAATTGTCGACAAGGAGGATAATAAAGAGATTGGTCGATAATTACTCACATTCAACTTATCACCTTTTTTGTATAGGGGTATGACTTTTGCGATTTTCATATTATCTGGGACTTGTCCATTAAGTAACGATAGATTAAGAATGTGTACTTAAAGATATACAATTGAAGATATTACACCTTTTAGAATAAAATTATTAATATCATCATAGCCTGGACCCTTTTTGTTATTCAAATTAGATACAATTTCCATGATATCTTCTTTAACTATAGGAGTGAGAAAAATAGTATTGGGGTTGGGTGTACCTAGGTAATCAGAGAAATGTTTGGCTGAAGGAGGAATACCTTTAGCCAAGTTTGTCCCTATAGAGGAAAAAAGGTTGTTGAAAGTATTGGCTATGTTTTCAGGATCCTCGTCAATATCATTATTATACCTAATTTTAGTTATATATGATTTGTTATTGGATAAATTCATAGCTTGCTTTAAAATCTTCCATGTGTTATGAATATCGTTCTTATATAAAGATAACTGGTTCGTAAAGTATTTTTTTTTTGCTAATCGTATTGTTTTCGTTAAAATATTTTTTATTACTGGTGTATCTAGCTTTGGCCTGTTCAGTACCTTTCATTTTACATTTATAGTATACGTTATTGTTTCTGTTAATTGAACGTAAAAGTGATCTAGAAATCCATGGAAGTCTCGGTGATTTTTTGTAGGTAGTTCCTTTGTCTTTAACTTACACCCATCTGCATTGTCCTGAAAATAAATAAATGGAATAACAGCTTAGACCCCAATTGCTAATCATGCATTTTAACTGCATTATTTAAAAACTGTAAAAGTTTGTTGCTATTCTTCCCCCTAACATTCCTAATTTGAATAAAAATATTACGAATACGAATGACAGGTGTTAATTTGAATGATACAAATTACGCTTCGACAAGTGAATATTAATTTGAATGCTAGTTGAACAGTTTCTAAATTGAATGACAGATCTACGAAACCCTTCGACCAAAATCCTAAATTAAATACAAAAACTGGAAAATTGAATGATAATTGGCATGGCATACGCTACATTAGTTGAAGAATAATCATTCGCGAGATCTGTTGATGAAGGGTTAAATGAATGAAAAAGGTCATCATCATTTGAAGAATAGAATGGCATATCAGCTAACTGGGCCATTGAAGTACAGTCAAGATCTCAATATAACATTGCATTTTCGGCTTTGGGTTTGTAGCAATGAGCAAGCAATTGGGCGATAGAAGCGTCCTGCATGGAGACACAGTAACAACAGTGTTACATGTGGAAAAGTACAGATACAAAACTAGAAATGCAATCGTGTCACAACGATGTGCGTGCAATGACGCCGTGTTTCTACGTGTCGAACGAAAGAGCTTCTCTCGGACTATCCAGAGCAATTTGTACGAAGTCTTTAGCTTCTGTAATATTGGAGACAGGTAGGGCGAAAGAAAGGCCTCAATAGTGACCTTCATGGGATGGTAGTGACTATGCCTACGAAGTTTGAAAGAAATTGGGATAGGGGAAAGAACCTAGAAAGGGCTCGCAAGCACTGCGTGCAAAAACAAATGGGATTAGTTGCATGTTCGTCAAATCAATCAAGATCGTTCTAGAGGTCAAAAGCGTGAACCCGATTTGCCCCATAGACAATGCGTGTAATGCATGGGCGGAAAACGTACAGGATCTGTATTATGACCGGAGTTAAATTGTTTTTTCTCTCTCTCTTTATGTCTCTTTATGGGCCGTATTTGGTATCATTGGAAAGAAAATTTCATGGTTTTTATTGTAAACTACTCTCTTTTTTTTCTATGATAATCCTATCGAAACATGTGATGTAAAATAGATTTAAAGGACAAAATGGCGTCTTAAATGGCCCCCTTGACTACTTTCAAAATCCGGCCACGAGGTGCCCTGCGTATTGCATCTCGGAATGTCATTGCAAATTTTCAACGAAAAAAAAGATGTTTAGGGGGCGAAAAGTAGTCTGAAAAAATGACGTCATCGCCGATAAGTGTTATAATCGGGCGGAATTCGTATAGTGACCCTTGTTCAAAAGCGATTTACTCACAATTTTCAGTGTAAACATATACCATACTTGGTATCATTCGAAAGGGCACTTCATTGCGGTCAGTTTGACACCATTGTTATCTGCGCGCAATGTATTGCACGCATTAAACGCGCTATTACGTAATGCATAGTAAATTCATCATTTTTGGCGATTACTTTGCGCTAACATATTCGAATTTTACCAAACTTAGTAAACAGTTGTCACGTATATGGATACATATGTCTGCCAAGTTTCATTGATGTAGGTATAAAGATCGCCATTTTAGAGCAAGTTGAAGTTATTTCTCAATTTTCTTGAAAATGGCGAATTTGGAGGGCAATTTTCTCAAATTTGGTCAGTGATAGGGTATATAATTTTGTATATGGCTGGAAAGGGCATATCTTTAAGTATCTAAATCCAAAAAAGGGTACGGGTTTGCTAAGCCATTATGGAGATACGGCCACAGAGAGAAAGCCAATTCCCAGAACTTTAGAGGGCGCTATTTATGTTGTGCAAAGCCATTGGAGCGTGAAATTTAGCATGGCTATGTGCAATTATGAGATAAAGATACTGTGAGATTTAAATACAAAACGGAATTTATATGAGAAAGTTATGGCAGTTTTAGATTATTTAGGGGTCCATTTTTCAAGAACTTGAGAGATTTTTGACGGAGTCGGTTTTAGATTTGAATTTCGAGTATGAAGATGGCATTTTGAAGGTCAAGTCATATGTCGCAGATGAAAGAACATCTCTCAGACTATCTAGAGGAATTTGTTAGAAGTTTGTAGGATCTAGGATAGTGGAGATAGGAAGGAAGATATAAAGGCCTTAAAATGGACCAGAAACGGACAAAATGGCGCCTGGACGGTCATGCATGAGTGATTTCCAAAATCGAAGAATGTAGTGACCTTGATGAGATGGTAGAGACTATGCCTATGAAATTTGAAAGGAAAAGGACATGAGGAAAGCACCTAACTAGGAATCACAAACACTACGTGCAAAACGAATGCGATTTCCTGACGATAAGGATAAGGATGAGGAAAAGGAGGAAAAGGAGAATATTAATGGGGCAGAATGTGAACGAAAACAAGGCAATGACGAAGGTCGTCATTGCAAACACATGAATACAGAGAACAGAACGATGACAACATACAACAGAGAAGGGGTTGCAAAAAGGACTTGACAGAAAGAGAGAAAGAAAAGGTACATGTAGGTACAAGTAGAGACTACATTCCACAGAAGTCCTCGTAGGCAGAGCGAACGAACGAGCCAATGAACAGGAGGCATAGGCATGTCACTCATTTTTGCTGTCTCTCGTTTCGCTTTCTTTTTCTCTTTAAGATACTTTTTCATAAAAAATAAGGGGGCTCGAGCCCCCGAGCCCCAACGTTTTGCAGGCCCTGACATGAAGGCTTCTAAATAAGCATATTTTTTCGACCGACTGTAAATTTTAGAATGTTTTTTTCTTTTCTTTCATAAACGCATAAAAAGCTATGATTTACACAAAAAATAAGACAAAATACCGGAAAATCATGTCATTTCAGCAACATTTGTATATCAATGGTATCGAATTTAAACAAATAAAATCAGTACGCCCATTCTTCAGGGGCTCATGTCTCTTCACCCCTTCAATAACATTGCACACACTCTTTCACATCCTCTCACAATGTTTCCACGATATGCGCGTATCGCTATTATAAAAACCTCCATTGATAAATATAGGGGCATTCGGAATGTTTCTTTGAATGAAATATAATTTGTATGTGATTCAATTCAGGTTTTAATATTTTTTTTTAAAGATGTTTTTGGTAAAAAAAAATACAAACCATCTGTACTCCTTTTTTTTTTGGTGGGGGGGGGGGTTAGGGGTGAAAATGCGTTTTGCCCTCCACACTTTTTCCCAGCCCCTCCCCCCCCCCCCCTTCCACTTCCGGCGCCTATGGTTATGTGTCTTTTATTTGATATATGATGTCCCTTCTTTCTTTGTTCTCAGTATTTACCCTGGAATGCAGATATGCACAGGAAACGAGCCAAAGTCTACACACAGCTTGGAGAGTTGTACAAGGCCATCGATGATCTTAGATCAGTGACTAAACTGGTTCCAGACAGCACAGAGGTCTATCTTGAAATGAGTAGAATACATTACAGTAAGGGAGATCTGGAACTGGCCTTAGCGTAAGTCCTAGTCTTATTTTGTCATAAAATAGGGCTCTTGAGTAAGTCGTAGTCTTTACTGGTCTTGTAAAAGGGGCTGTAGAGAGTAACTCGTAGTCCTAATCGGTCTATAACAAATATCCTCACATAAGTTCTGATGTTAAAATGGGGTCTAAGCACTGATTGGTCTTGAAATTATGCTTCTAGATTAAGTCTTAGTCCTTGATGATTTGAAAGAATACAAAACAGGTTGAGGAACCTTGATCAGGTTCTAAAGAAGTAATTGGTCTAGAAACAAGACTTCGTTGCCCCAACTGAGATCTAAAAACATTATTAATCGGCAATGTTTTGTTGCCCCTACGGAGATCTAAAAACAATAATAATCGGTAAGGTTTTGTTGCCCCTACGGAGCTCTAAAAATGATAATAATCGGCAGGGTTTTGTTGCCCCTACGGAGATCTAAAAACGATAATAATCGGCAAGGTTTTGTTGCCCCTACGGAGCTCTAAAAACATAAATTATGGGCAAGGTTTTGTTGCCTCTACGGAGCTCTAAAAACAATAATTATCGACAAGGTCTTGTTGCCTCTACGGAGCTCTAAAAACAATAATAATTGGCACGGTTTTGTTGCCCCTACGGAGATCTCAAAACAATAATAATCGGTAAGGTCTTGTTGCCCCTACGGAGCTCTAAAACATAAATTATGGGCAAGGTTTTGTTGCCTCTACGGAGCTCTAAAAACAATAATTATCGACAAGGTCTTGTTGCCTCTACGGAGCTCTAAAAACAATAATAATCGGTAAGGTTTTGTTGCCCCTACGGAGCTCTAAAATGATAATAATCGGCAGGGTTTTGTTGCCCCTACGGAGCTCTAAAAACAATAATAATCGGCAAGGTTTTGTTGCCCGTACGGAGCTCTAAAACAATAATTATCGGCAAGGTTTTGTTGCCCCTACGGAGCTCTAAAAACAATAATAATCGGCAAGGGTTTTGTTGCCCCTACGGAGCTCTAAAAACGATAATAATCGGCAAGGTTTTGTTGCCCCTACGGAGCTCTAAAAACAATAATAATCGGCAAGGGTTTTGTTGCCCCTACGGAGCTCTACAAATGATAATAATCGGCAGGATTTTGTTGCCCCTACGGAGCTCTAAAAATGATAATAATCGGTAAGGTTTTGTTGCCCGTACGGAGCTCTAAAAATGATAATAATCGGCACGGTTTTGTTGCCCCTACGGAGCTCAAAAAACAATAATACTCGGCAAGGGTTATGTTGCCTGTACGGAGCTCTAAAAATGATAATAATCGGCAGGGTTTTGTTGCCCCTACGGAGCTCTATAAATGATAATAATCGGTAAGGTTTTGTTGCCCATACGGAGCTCTAAAACAATAATACCCGGCAGGGTTTTGTTGCCTCTACGGAGCTCTAAAAACATAATACTCGGCAAGGGTTTTGTTGCCCCTACGGAGCTCTAAAACCAATAATAATCGGCAGGTTTTGTTTGCCCCTACGGAGATCTCAAAACAATAATAATCGGTAAGGTTTTGTTGCCCCTTACGGAGCTCTAAAAATGATAATAATCGGCAGGGTTTTGTTGCCCCTACAGAGCTCTAAAAACGATAATAATCGGCAAGGTTTTGTTGCCCGTACGGAGCTCTAAAAATAATAGTAATCGGCAGGATTTTGTTGCCCGTACGGAGCTCTAAAACAATAATTATCCGCAAGTCTTTGTTGCCCCTACGGAGATCTTAAAACAATAATTATCGGCAAGACCAGGGACGTACGCAGGGCGGGGGGTTGGGGGGTTGGGGGGTTCAAACCCCCCCCTTTGGTATTTTTATGGGTGTAACCCCCTAAAAACCATAAACCCCCCCCTTTCGATTTTTTTTTTTTTTTATTTAAAAAAAAAAAATATGCCCACGGCTAACCTAAAAAAGTGTCCGCTTACCCCCCCCCCCCCCCCCCTGAGCGACTTTTCGGCTGGCTGAGTCGTTGCGATTTTTTTTGGACTCCAAAAAAAAAAAAGTGTCCGCTTACCCCCCCCCCCCCCCCCCCCCCCCCCCCCTCCCCCTCCCCATCCCACTGAGCGACTTTTCGGCCGGCGCGATTTTAAATTTTTTTGGGAGCAAAAGATTTTGGGCCAGATTTTAAAACCCCCCCCCCCCCCCTTGAAAAAATCCTGCGTACGCCCCTGGGCAAGACATTGTTGCCCCTACGGAGATCTAAAACAATAATAATCGGCAAGACTTTGTTGCCCCTACGGAGATCTAAAACAATAATTATCGGCGAGACTTCATTGCCACCATGGAACTCCTAAATTAATACCTATTGGCGGGACATTGCCGATAAGGAGATATGAAAGCATATCTTCATCGAAATGACTGAAACGCATGGCACAAAAACCGTAATGACTCGGGCTTAGTTTTTCAATCCATCTCCATCCTTTTTACTTGGACCAATCAATATCGGGAAGTTTTTGTTTACCTATCGTTGGTTCAACATCTTTACTTCGCGTTGTGACCTTTTTTGGTGCGTTTTCAGAGTTTTTAATCAGTGAAAAACTTGAATTTTCCTCGGGAGGAGGGTCGGGAATTAAATCAAAAACAATTAAAAGTTGAGATAATGGTACATCGAATCGTCTTCTTACTCATAGTTACGTTTTAATTAAAACGTCATAGCTTCCGCGCTTCGCGCGTGAGGGTGGGAATTGATTTAAAAAAAGGATTAATCGTCGAGAACGGTACAACGAATCGTCTTCTGTATCTAATAATTTATTTAAAAAATACAAGCTTCCGCGCTTCCCGTGGAATTCAGGAAAGGATAGAGTTGAGAACGGTATCGAATCGTCTTCTTTCTCTAATAATTTATTAAAAACATCTAAGCTTTCACGCTTCCCGTGGAATTCAGAAAAGGATAAACGGATAAAACGAGTCGAGAACGGTACAACGAATCGTCTTCTTTCTCTAATAATTCAATGAAACGTCATAGGGGGAAACTCCCCACTCCCTCCACCCACCCCACGGGCGGATCCAGCCTGCGGCAGGGGACCAAAGGGGGGGGGGGGGAGCCCAGTGGGAGAATATTTAGCGGCGAAACAGCCTGCCTGTTAATAAGGGGGGGGGGGGTAGTGAGCACTATTTTTTTTTGCTCCCGAAAATTTGAAAATCGCGCCCGGCCGATATTTCGCTCAGTTTGGGGGGGGGGGGGGGGGGGGGGGGGGGGGGGGGGGGGGGGGTGAGCATTTTTTTTTTTGGGGGGGGGGTGCAAATTCCCCCCCCCCCCCATAAAACGGCGTGAGGTGATTTTACGCACAATTTCCACTTTGGTCTTAGTGCCCCTTAGGATATAGATTTGTGCCCCTTTCAGTGGATTTGTGCCCTCTCAAAAAAGTGGCCTTGACCCAAATTTGACGTATTTCGAGGCCTGTAATTGGCGTGGGGTCCAGGGGGCGGAGCCCTTAGAAGCTCAGAGGTGTAAGGCATTACCGTAATATGAGCATCTAGGGGCGGCCCGCCGTATGGCCTAGGTAGAATCCAGGGGGCAGAGCTCAGGGGCTTTAGACATTTAATCACGGTCAGATGAGCATAGTTTGATACCTTTTATTTTGTGTGTCACTGGCAGGTCACTATTCTTTCTTTCTTTCTTCTCTTTCTTTCTTTTCTTTCTTCTCTTTCTCTTATATACTTTTTCATAAAAAGTTGGGGAGGGAGGGGGGGGGGGAACTCTTGGGCCCTGATATGTAGGCCTCGAAATAAGCATATTTCTCGCCTAAGTTTAGGAATGTGTAATTTTCCAACAAACACATATAAAAACTATAGGAAAATTCAAATTCCGGCAATTTGTCAAATTTCAGCAAAATTTGTAAATCACTGGTATGGAATTAGAAATAAACCACGTTTAAATTTTTTATTGGGTGGGTAACTGCCCCCCCCCCACATGCCCCCCAGTCCCCCCCATCAGTACCCCAGTGCCCCCCCCCCCGCCGATCAAAACCATATTGGCGGGAAAATCGCAACTGATCTCCCTACCTACCTTTCTTCTTTCTCTTTTGTTTTCTTCTAGGCCAAGAGCATTACTTTAACATGGAAATGTTTGATAACAAGCTGATTTTTCAGGATAGGTCCAGGAATATGTCCAGATTAACATACTAAAAGTCCTCATAAATCCTCCTTGAGCGTTTTCGCAAATTCAAGATGGCGTCCAAAATGGCCGCCATGTCCTGAATTTCTTATAGCTCTGCAACTAGATAACCCAACAAATGCAAATTTAAATGTCTAAATATATGTTTTCAGCATAAGGAACTCAACCAAATAGTTATTAACAAATTTGAAAACACACAAGTGGCAGTAAAACCACTTGAGCCCTTCCCGAAATCCAAAATGGCCATTATTTCCAAATTTATCTCATTGTAAGTAGATACATAATGAATATAATCAAATGTCTATACTAGAAAACACCATTGAAATACATATCAGTACAACAATCTTTGAATTAAAAAATACTTCTTATGCATAAAGTACACACACACACACACACACACACACATACATATGGCTGCTTCCATCATCCTCAACGATATCAGACTGACAGTGTGCAACCGTGAAGAGTACTCAACATTAGATGGAACTGAAAACGTAGACACATTAGTACCAAGGTCGCTAAAGCTTTTTATACATAATGACTGTAAGAGGTGCGGTATGGATGTTGCTTTGCTGCAGCACTAGTTGGGAAGTAGACTTTTTAACTGAAAGGATGAACTCAGAGAACTGCGACCAATTGCCCATTTAATTGTATGCAGTGGTGACGGTAGTCATCAAGACCTGCTGGCCACTAATAAAGGCTTTCCCGCTCTTTTTTTTTTACCCTGCCGTCATGGGTGCTTCCACTGCGAATGTTCAAGCAAGCCATAGTCAAGTTTCTTGTGGACAATATTGAAAGTTTTATGACTGCCCTGATGGTAGATTGCAGAGACCGTATCACACACCCTGTCACAGCTTAAGAAACAGGCAATTTCTAGTGTCCCCTATGTCATGCTGAATTTCATGAATGTTGAAGACCGTGACAGGATTCTGCGGCATAGCATGTGCATATCTATGGAAGTGGTTGCCGGAGCAACTAGCATGACCAGTAAATCTGTGTCCTTACCAACGACAACAACGGGCACCTGTTCTGACTCTGCTACTACTTGTGCTGTAGAGACAATCAGGTTATTGGCATCCGCTTCTGCCTGCTTGATACCGGTATGTACAATTGTCACGTAGAGTTTGAATAAGTCTCACCTTATTGTTGCTGTAGGCAAGGAAAGCTGTTTGGGTTGTGCTTGTTGCATATAATATATTATCATGAAATAAAGAGGTACATCTTTGGGCTATTCGTCTCTGCTCAGCTTCTTTTGTCGAAGTGGCACTTCCATATCCATCGAACATCACCGTCAAATGAGCTCCATATGTTAAGGGTGGCAGTAGGCGACCACGGCCATCTTAAACAAAGAGACCATTTCTGGCACGTTGGATTGCCTGGAGAACGAATTCAGCAGTAGACCCAGGGAACTCTTTATTGGCTTCCGCATCACCCCACCTTTGAAAAGGAAAGTGCGTGGGAATATGTTTATAAGCAAAGACCGATTCCATCTCAGTGTTGTTATTCAGGACACATGTTATTCTGTTGAACAGTAGTGTTGGGTTGACTTATGTGCTTTGTCCCCTGATTTTCACTCTCTTACTCTTGGCACCAATGGTCTTTACCTTGTCCCTACGATGTACGTAGCTTGAATTCTGTAAACTTCCTACCATGCATTCGTTTCGGATGCCGCTACTAGGCGATTTGTACAGGTTAATCAAATTAACAGATAAGCCAACGACGATGCCTGTTGACAAGGAGACCAGGCAATTAGTTTCGTATCAAGCAAATGGTGATGTGCCTGCAGCCATCCAACAAAGAAACATGTTTCTTTATTGTCTCTTGACCAGGTACTTTGCTGTATGTCTTTATGCTGCTGTGGTGTACCAGTGTGTACTCCGGTGAACTGTTCCAGTTCATCACAGGTAGGAACACAGTGAGGAAGTACATAAACCCACTTTAATAGCCAATGTACTGTCTGAGATTCCACGTCCACGAGTCATTTCTCTAGATGTTTTTCAGCTGCCGCATCAGGAACTTTTCAATGTGTCTGATCAGAGAAGTTTCCACCCCAGAATGAATCCACACGGCGGATGGTGAAGTACGTATCCCATTTCTGCGAATTCATTTCCTGGCATGGTTTGCTCTAGATCGAGCTTCCATCTGTTGTAAAAACAACCTGGCATATTTGAACTAGGGAAGATGTCCTGCAGCATTGAAATGTTGTATCATTTCCCTCACACAGCTGAGATGGAGCTTCCAGTCCCCTGTCCTTTCAGCTGGAATGAAACATTGCAGAAGAGACACATAAATGTCGGATTTACTGCAAACCAAAGTTTCCCTGTCCTACTGTGTCCTGCTGCCCGTTCATGAGTTGTGAAATGATCTGACTTTAACAGACTGTTAGGCACACTCTTTCAGGTACAACATTCACCTTCTTGTCCTGGTTTGAGGAGTGCACCATACAGATTCGCTAAGTGGTCCTTATCTATGCTGTCTAAGACGCCAGTTTACTCATCAACACGCCATTGAGGGCAGCTGAAGTAAGAATGTGAGAACGAAGAGAAGGGAAAATGCATGATTGCATATGTATGACAGACCCTTTGGCGTACACTGTCTCCCATAGCTCTACAAGCTTACTTCTGCCCATGACGTGGACTATATGCTGCCGAGATATGACATGATATGATGAGGTGAAATCCACCGAAACGGACGATTACTTTTCCTAGGTCTTGAGAAGAAGCTACAATCTCTGCTGCCTTGATGTACGAGGGCTGGTTAAAAATACTGGACTATTCTTAAGTTATATGTTTTTCACATTGTGACTGTGCAAAGTATAGTGCCGTGTAGATGATACTCGGGATTGGAGGGGTCTAAAATTTATGATGGGCAGAGTTTCAATTCTCGTACTGGTCACTCTGTATGGCCACTTTCATGAAACCAATCCATGAAGGACAAAGCTCGTGTTGCTCAGCTCAAGATGTATATCGTTCACGTGAGCCACACTTCCGTGTTTATATACGAAGCCTCTAACAATATTGGCGACAATGACCTGGTCTACTAGCAGAAATGACCTGGTCTAGCAGAGATGACCTGGTCTACTAGCAGAGATGACATGGCATGGGCTATTGAGGTGCATGTCCTGTTTGAAACCTTGTGACTTTTGCCTTTGCGACAATAATTGGTACTAATGTGTCTCCATTTTCAGTTCCATCTAACGTTGAGTACTCTTCACGGTTTGCACACTGTCAGTCTGATGAAGCAGCCATATGTGTCCATGTGTGTGTGGGTGGGTGGGTGTGTATACGTTATGTATAAGAAATATTTAATTATTTAACGAAAGGTTATTTGTATTGATAAGTATTACAATAGTGCTTTTCTAGTATAGACATTTGATTGTATTCATACCGCACCTACTTTAATACAGTGAGATAAATTCGAAATAATGGCCATTTGGACGCCATTTTGGATTTCGGAAAGGGCTCAAGTGGTTTACTGCCACTTGTGTGTTTAAAAATTTATTGATAAGTATTTGGTTGAGTTGCTTATGCTGAAAACACATATATTTAGACATTTAAATTGGGTATTTGGGTTCTAGTTGCAAAGTTATAAGAAAATCAGGAAATGGCGGCCATTTTGGACGCCATCTTGGATTACGGAAAACGCTCAAGGAGGATATATGAGAACTTTAAGTATGTTATTTTAGACATATTCCTGGAGCTATCCTGAAAATCAGCTTGTTACCAAAAATTTCCAGGTTAAGCCTATTTTGACCTAATGCTCTTGGCCTATTCCCTTTCTCTCCTGTTTGGAGCAGGATTTATCGCAACTGATATCCCCCCTTCTTTTCTTTTTTATTCCTCTCTTTTCCTTCCTTTATTCTTGTCTTTTCTTTTTTTTTATAATTTACCTTTCCTTCCTTTTATCTTATTTTTATTGATGGGGGAGGGGCCGCAACAGTCTGGGAGACAAGGCCCTTACGGTTCCCCCCCCCCCGAACTTTCTTCTTTTCCCCCTTTTCTTTTTCCTCTTCCTCTTCTTTCTTTCCCTTTCTCTCCCTCTTTCTATTTCCCGTCTTTTCCCTCTCTCTCTCTCTCTCTTTTTTTTCCTTTTATTGTTTGGGGGGGGGGGGGGGGATGGGGGAGGACTATTTATGAAAAGTACAATAAAAAATCTTCAATCTAAGCCAGAAAATGATCACTTTCGGCCCAAAAAATTGACATCATTGATAACGAAATCCTTAATTTGTCCATTTAATAGCTACCCCAACTCCACAATGAATGTATTTTCTTAAAGCTTAGAATCCATTGATCATTTAAAGATAACAATCTCAATTTTGATGAAGAAAAAAAATCAATACCCACTGGCCCCTTAACGGTACACGTTCAGTGTTACGTGATGTACGTATGGAATGTACGTTCGAAAATCTGTGCATGCACAGCCCCGAGTGGGGTGGGTAGCATGTTATCCCCGGCAGTCCTTGTCGCAGTAGCTTCTGAAAGGAATTTTCTACAAGTGTTACTGTTAGTGGCCACTAAGGCCCAGTAGTGACTATAAAAGACATATGCTCTTCCTGGCTATTTGGGAATGCGTCAGTTTGCACAGAAATGGAGAAACGCGCATTTTGTTGAAGTCATGTGATATCACGAACATTTATAAATAGCTTGTATGGAATGGAAAATAAGTCATGGTTTAATTTTATATTCTTTTTATTTTTTATTTTATTCATTTATTTTATTTTGATTTTATTTTTATTTATTTATTTATTTATTTATTTATTTATTATTATTATTTTTATTATTATTATTATTTTTTTTTTTTTTTTTTTTTTTGGGGGGGGCACAAGCAGGGGCGTCGCCAAAGGTGGGGGGGGGTGTGGGGGGCTGCGAACACCCCCCCCCCCACCTGTCAGGATATTGTCGGTAAAATTGCGCTGCCGTCGGGAAAAGAAGAAAAGGGGGAGGGAAAAAAAGAGAGGGAAAAAAAGAGAGGGAAAAAAGAGAGGGAAAAAAGAGAGGAAAAAAAAGAGAGGGAAAAAAGAGAGGGAAAAAAAGAGAGGGAAAAAAAGAAAGGGAAAAAAGAGAGGGAAAAAAAGAGGGAAAAAAAGAGAGGGAAAAAAAGAGAGGGGAAAAAAGAGAGGGAAAAAAGAAAGGGAAAAAAGAAAGGGAAAGGGAAGAAAAGAAAAAAAGAAAAGGAAAAGAAAAGAAAAAAAGAAAAGAAAGGAAAGGAAGGAAAAGAAAGGAAAGAAAAGAGAAGAAAGAAAAAAAACGAGGGAAGAGAGAAAAGAAAGGAAAAAAAAAAAAAGAAAAGGAAAAAAGAAGAAAAAAAAGTGAAAGGGAAACAAAAGAAACGAAAAACGGGGGATGAAAGAGAGGAGAGAGGGGGAGGTAAGAGTCTGAGAGAGGAGGAGTGGGAGTAAAAGAGAGAAGGGGGTTGTTGGGTGGAGTCGTCTCGTCGAGGGAGCAAGAAGACACGGGTAAATATGTTGCTGTGTCGGTCAGCTGTGTCGGTATTCTTGATCGATCCTCGTGTACTATATCAATGCAGAAGTTTGAAGTCGGTGAAATGTATATATATATATTGTCGGTCGGCCCGACAAGTTTTTTTTCCCTATGGCTGAATGTGAGAACTTTCTTATCCGCTGTGATGACTTCGAGAGGACAAAACTACAATACTTGTATTTTTTCGAAGTTTCACTTTTCTATAATATCAGCTAAAGAAATCAGAGGTTTGTAAATTTTCGGGAAACTAAATTCAAACAAGGTTTAAGAGTCAACAACGGTACGACGAATCGTCTTCCTTTCTTTATTGTGATGAAACGCCAAAAATTCAGCGCTTCGCGCGGAAGGGGCAACTTCATTTAGACGAGTCGAGAATGGTACGACGAATCGTTTTCTTTCTCTAATAATTTAAGGAAACGTCAAAGCTTCCGCGCTTTGCGCGAGAGTGGGAAACTGACTTCAGACAAATATGGCATATTAAAAGTCGAAACCGGTTCAACAACGAATCGTGTTCTTTCTCTAATAATTTGAGGAAACGTCAAAGCTTTCGCGCTTCGCGCGAGGGGAGGAAACTGAATTCAGATGAATAGGGCTTAATAAGATTCGAAAACGGTACGAGGAATCGTCTTCCTTTCTCATTATTGTGATGAAACGCCAAAAATTCCGCGCTTTGCGCGAAAGGGGGAAAACTTCATTAAGACGAGTCGAGACGGTACATCGAATCGTCTTCTTTCTCTAATAATTTTTCGCACTTCGCGCGAGTGGGGGGAAAACTGAATTCAGATGAATAGGGCTTATTTAGAGTCGAAAACGGTAAAACGAATAGGTTTCTTTCTCTAATAATTTAAAAAAACGTCAAAGTTTTCGCGCTTCGCGCGAGAGGGAGAAACTAAAATTAGATGAATAGGGCTTATAAGATTCGAAAACGGTACGAGGAATCGTCTTCCTTTATCTATATTTGTGATGAAACGCCGAAATTCCGCGCTTTGCGCGGAAGGGGAAAACTTCATTAAGACGAGTCGAGAAAGGTTCGACGAATCGTCTTCTTTCTCTATAATTAAGGAAAAGTCAAAGCTTCCGCGCTTCGCGCGGGAGGGGGAGAAACTGAATTCAGACAAGGATTAAGAGTGGAGAACAGTACACCGAATCGTCTGCTTTTTCTCATAATTTTATGAAACGTCAAAGCTTCCGCGCTTTGCGCAGGAGGGGCGGGAACTGAATTCAGAAAAGGATAAACAGTCGAGAACGGTACAGCAAATCGTCTTCTTTTTTATAATAATTTAATGAAACGTCAAAGCTTTCGCGCTTCGCGCGGGAGGGGGAAAACTTCATTCAGCCAAGGATTAACAGTCGAAAACGGTACAATTTATCGTCTTCTCTTCCAAATAATTTAAGGGAACGTCTAAGCTTCCGCGCTCTCGCGCGGGAGGCCCATCAACCACACCCCCTAATGAGCGCGCTTTTAAGTGATTCTCTTGCTCACTACCGCCCCTCCCTAAAATGAGATCCTAGCTCCGCGCCTGCATTAAAAATATATAGCTATGATGCTGACTAAATGAATAAATAATTCGTATATTTATGTCGTCGAGGAAAATGACAATTTTTCGCACTTGCAAGTACTATAGATAGTCCATAGGAAAAACAATTTAGCTTCGGACCCAGGTCTACACACCCCCCCCCCCACTGAAAAAGGTTCTAGCGACGCCCTTGGGCACAAGCGCCCCTCCCCCTACCAGTACGCCTGTGCCATCAGGCTCAATTCATGCTTAAGTGCAGGTAGATGCTCGCACAGTTAAAACTTGAACTATGTATTTTTATGCCTCCGTTACGAAGTAGCCGAGGCATTATGTTTCGGGTTGTCCGTCCGTCCGTCCGTCCGTACGTCTTGTACGTACGTCTGTACGTACGTCCCGTTCTCGTGATCACGTTATCTGAAGAACGGATCAATGGATTCCTACCAAACTTTGGTCAATATATGTATTCTAGCAAAGTCGATGAACTGATTAGATTTTGGGGTCACGAGGTCAAAGGTCAAAGGTCACAGGGCTCATTATGTATGCAAAAACAGCTCGTGATCGCGTTATCTGAAGAACCGATTGATGGATTCCTGCCAAACTTTGGTCATGTATGTATCTTGTAGAGTCGATGAACTGATTAGATTTTGGGGTCACGAGGTCAAAGGTCAAAGGTCACAGGGCTCATTATGTATGCAAAAACGGCTCGTGATCGCGTTATCTGAAGAACCGATTGATGGATTCCTGCCAAACTTTGTCATGTATGTATCTTGCAGAGCCAATGAACTGATTAGATTTTGGGGTCACGAGGTCAAAGGTCAAAGGTCACAGGGCTCATTATGTATGCAAAAACAGCTTGTGATCGCGTTATCTCAAGAACCGATTGATGGATTCCTGCCAAACTTAGGTCATGTATGTTACTTGCAGAGCCGATGAACTTATTAGATTTTGGGTAACGAGGTCAAAGGTCAAAGTCACAGCGCCCATTATGTATGCAAAAACAGCTTGTGATCACGTTATCATTAGAACAGATTGATGGATTCCTGCCAAACTTAGATCATTTATGTATCTTGCAGAGCCAATGAACTGTGTAGATTCTTGGTTCATAAGGTCCAAGGTCATGGGCTCATTAGTATGCAAAAATAGCTTGTGAACGCATTCTCATTAGAACTGACAGATGGATTACTATTTAACTCTGGATATCTTGCAGAGCCAATGAGCTGAGTAGATATTAGGATCATGAGGTCAAAGTTCAAAGGGTCATATATGTATATGAGAAATTGTTTGTAATCACGATATTCTGAGAACCTGTTAATGGATTACAATTGAACTTGAATTTGAAAAATTTCTTCTGTTTTGGTTTGTAAAATTGCTCTATGACGGAGGCATCATTTCGACTGCGCGCAGTCGAATTCCATCTAGTTACAACATATTTTGCAAAAGGTCACGGTTTGCCCAAAACATGTATATTATTCTTTTTTGCTTTGTTTGATCTTTAGGGACATCCGAGAATGTTTGAAACTTGACCCTGATCATAAAGAGTGCTTACCTCTTTATTCATTTATGAAGAAGATGAAAACTGCTGAAAAATATATCCGTGATGGAAGGTGAGCATTTATGACAATAATAATTGCATTTATTGTATTCAGAACTGCTAGTCCTCTGCCCTCCTTGCCTCCTAGTTCCTCTCCCCCTCTCTCTGTCCCTCTCAGTAATTTTCCTCTTTACCTTTTTATATGCAATATTTCATATGTATAAAATGTAACATTAATTGAATTTAAATTGTTTATGTCTATAAATGTTTGTGTAGAAGTATGTTAGCCAACCACTATGACAGCAGCTACGTCAGTTTGGCTATTCTCATGTACATGTTCTATTCGCTGATATTCATTATCTCTTTTGTCTCCACATTTACTTAAATAAGTATAAACTTATAAGTATTAATATCATTGTGATGTTTTTAAATCTAAGGTATGATGAGGCTGTAGGCAAGTTAGAAGCATCAATAAAGGCTGCAGGGAAAGGAAGTGTTTATGAACTCAGGGCAAACACAAGGATATGCCATGCTTGTAGAATGGTAAGAATCAGATCCATCTTTATACAGAGCTTGACCAACATGGTTTCATTAGGTCACACAACATGGTGTATATTCGTATACTTTGTGCTTGCCCAACTAAGCAGTATTCACCATATTGTAACGAACTAGAAGCAGGTTGGCCAAACTCTGTATATCGATAGCACTGGTAAGAATGTATTCTTTTATTACATTCCTCAATGGAAGTAAATCCAGCTATCTGTACAGTGGAAACTCGGTGTAACAAGGACATTGGGACCATGCAAATTATGTTGGAATGTCAGTGTTTAAAAATATATATAGATAGTTGGAACCAGTAAAACTGCCTTGTAATATCAGCTATCATGTTACATTACAGCTCTGTATATAAAATGTCTACTATGTTTCCAGATTTGGTTAATCTTCAATGAACAGTTTTTTTTTTTAACTCCTTCAATTAAGTAGTCCTCACGAAAGAAAGTGATAAACTCCTACAAAAAAGTTCTGCAATCAAGCATTAATATCTCCTTGCTAGTATATTGCCATGCTTGTCTTTTAGAAGTGAAATGTTAGAAAATGCATTGTTATTTTCCACAGTAAATTCTTCATTTGTTTTGGGGATAAATGCATTCTCAACATTTCACTTTGGACTTGGCCCTGTAACTGAGTTTACTGCACATTTCCTATTATGTATTACCATAGATGTAAAATTTCATCTTCTTGATATCATGTGTCTAACTGAATATTTTCAGATTGTCAGCCCTTTTCCTTCCCCCTGTTGACTTGTATCCGTTGTGTGACTGCCTATTGTTGATGTGCTGTAGTCTTTTATTTTTCTCATATTTTCCCTCTTTCTCCCGTCTTGTAAAGATAATTAGTCAATCTACCATTGCTTCTTATAATATAACTCAACACTTAGCGTCTCCATTAAGAAATGATATAGACCTAATACAATAATGTTGGCATAACCATCCTAGTTATGCTATTGCCTTAAAATGAACTTCCTACACTTTACGCTCCGAGACTGATGATCATTTGTGCACATCGACCCAGAATGTTATTCTTCTCTCAGCCTTCGCTAATCCATATTAATTAACAAGTCATTTTATTCATTATTTAACATTATTACTCAATATACTCATAATGCTTCCTAAAACTATTCTATTCATATAGTTTCCAAAAGTCATCTGCATCACTTTGATCCAATACTTCCTTCTTCAGAGAGATTACTGAGCCTGGGTCATCAGGGCAAACAGTTTATACAGAACTTCCTAAATCATCCCTAAAGGGGATTCCAGTAGCACAGGGAAAGTACTGTCTGAAATAATGCACAATTTTATACAAGTCTTCCCTTGGTTCTTTGTCCAGCCTTCATGCTTTATAGACGGTCCCTTGATGCTAGTTTATATTTCCCTTGCAAACACATTATAAAATGACAACTTTAAATGCAATCGTGTCACAACGATATGCGTGCAATGACGCACGTGTTTCTAAGGTTCAAACGATAGAGCCTCTCTTTGACTATCCAGAGCAATTTGTAAGAAATCTGTAGCTTTTGAGATAGTGGAGATAGGTAGGGCGAAAGAAAGGCCCACAAAATGGCCCGAAACGGACAAAATGGCGCCTGGACGGTCATGCATGAGCGATTCCGGAGAACGAAGAATTCAGTGACCTTGATGGGATGCTAGAGACTATGCCTGAAGTATGTATAAAGTTTGAAAAGAAATTGGGATAGAGTAAGGGACTTGGAAATGGCTCACAACCACTGCGTGCAAAACAAATGGGATTTGGGAGCATGACGAACCCGTGATGACGCGTGCTCTGGCACAGACGGTTGTCCATATATACTAACACAATCATGCAGTGCATATGGCGTCTAAAATGTCCCCTTGACAGATTAAAAATGCCCTGCGTATTGTAACTCGGGATGCGGTGGTGGTGTTTACTTTACCTGACTGCTAAGAAAGCATGAATGCTTGTAAGGAAGCAACCAGACGATCGACGGCTTTAGTTCCCCTCCGAGGGACCTGGCAATGAGGATTAATGCCCCACCAAAGGGCACTAGCGCATCGACTTGGTTTCGAACCCGTTTCACCGGATTACGAGACCACTGCTCTACCGACTGAGCTATCGCACCCCACTGCAAAATTTCAGGGAGAAAAAAGGATGGAAAGGGGTGAAAAGCAGTCTGATAAACTATTCTATTCAGCTTATCCAGTGGAACAACAACACATAAAGAGCATTTTCTTTCATTAGGAAAATAATACTTTTTCTTCGATTGCCTCACTCCTAGCTTCTAGATTGTTATTTAGAGTGGAAAGGGAACCTTGAGCAAGGAATTACTGCTTGCACGATTTTTCCTGTCACTTTATTGCACAGTTGTGAATATTCATGTATTCAAAGTATAACTAACATCTATACAAGATGATTAAAAAAAATCATTTAATGTATCAAATTTTATTTTGAGTTTTGGGGATGTTTTTTTAAAAGACCAAATCTTCCATGCAGTTAATACATGTACGTGTTATGTCTCGACCAAAGCGGCAGATCACCTAATTCGTCTACGTGACGAATTCAATGTCTAGTTGTATTTGATATTGTATTTGTTATAGTACATTTGTTAGTGTATTTGTTATTGTATATTTTATTTTATACAACACCTACGTGGATCCTTGTCATTTGATTGGAGGATTGTTGGTCACATGATATTCAATAGATGTTATATTGCACGGTCGTGCATTTTTGGCTATATGCGCCGTGCATTTTTGGTTATTATGCAGACTGCGTACCTCTCTGCCGTGCGCGCGCGTATCCCTGCGTGTATCTGACGCGACGGCAATCTGAATGTAATCGAGAAGGCTTGACTCCAACTTTGATTTATCTTTAATATGAGGAGTAAAGCATATTTGTTGATTAACGTTCTATGAGATCTTCTTCGATGTGGTATAATACAAAAAATGAATGTTTTTCATTCGTTCAATGGTGCGAATATTTTCATTCGTTTGAAAGATTAAAGGTAAAGACCAGTTATGGTCATGCGATTGCATTGTGAAAGAAACGTTGTGGAATCGATCAGAAAAGGTTGATCATCTAGCATCTAGCATCTGCAAGGTTCTGGAATCATCAAAATGATAAGAAATTTGGGCCCATTCTTCGTAAAGTTACAAGCACTATACACAAAAAGATGTATATGGGACTACCATCTCTCACAGACCATGAGAGAAACAAATTTACCAAATATATGAATTAATAGGCGGTTTCCCGGCAAATTTGTTATCATCATGTATTAGTCAAAACATATTCTTTCACATGATTGGAAATGAGAGCTTCCATTTCATTTTTTTAAAATTGGGGCGTTTCCAATACTGGTCTTTACCTTAACGTTAATTCTATTCAACTCGGCTGACGCCTCGTGATTAGAATGTTACTCTTTCAACTCATGAAAATATTCGCACTATTGAACTCATAACCATTCATTATTTGTATAATATTATATCTGTAACCGTGTATACCTCTTGTTAGTGAGGAGGAAGTATTTCTTTCTTTTTGGCAGTGGACCTGGGTATTTTCCATGTAACTTCTTTGATATTCTTCCATCGAAATGAAGAGGACTTACCGTATATGATGTTATTATACTTGACAGGGCCAAAAACTAACTAAAGCAATTGATATGTGTACACGGGTATTGAAAGATGATCCAGAGAATACGTACAGATGTACAATAGACAGAGCTGAGGCATATATCCAAGATGAAATGTATGAGGAAGGTGAGTGACGTAATATTAGACTTGATTGTATTCCAGCTCAGCTGTCAATTTTCATATAACAATAATGATAATGATAATAATTGTTGTAATAATAATAATAAAGATACTATATAATACTTATAGTAAATGCTAATACTACTATATTACTACTACTACTACTAATAATATAATATACTACTACTACTCTCATAATAATATTGATTAATATGTTTATGATCATTATTATTATTATGAGTAGTAGTAGTAGTATATCATGCATCAGCATCATAATATTTTGTTAACCCAGGGAAGCCCCATCAGCTTCAATGCTGTTTTTTTCCTGAGGACCCTACAATTATTTATACCGCAGTGATTGCCAGGTACCGTGGTAGAGAGTGGCAACTGTGGATAAATGTCTTCCCAAAACACGTTAGGTGTAGGGATTACTATACCATGACACCTTCCCTCGTCAAAGAAGTGAATCCAACATTGATTTGTACACTTACAAGGAATATGAACATTATACAAACTTGCAAATTTTGTCAAAATGGTTATGATCATATTGTAATATATTCTGTTTGATAAGGATAGGAACAATACATCTGCTGTTGATGTTATACAAGATACAAGATATTTTATTTGGTCTTTGCAAACAAGTTACGTAGAAATTTGGTTTCCACTGGCGTTACAGTCAGGGGCGTACGCAGGAGGGGGGGGGGGGGGGGGGGGGGGGGGGGGTGGTAAACGGACATTTTTTTTCTTCTTTTTTGGTGTCTCGAAATTTTAAAATTTGACATTTTTCTTCGTTGGGGGGGGGGGGGGGGGGGTAAGGTCACCTTATTTAGGTTTGCCGTGGTATAATTTTTTTTTTTAATTTTTTTTTTAATAATAAAAAATCAACAACAACAAAAAAAAAAAATCAAAGGGGGGGTGGGGGGTTTTAGGTTTTTTTAGGGGGGTTTACATACATAAAAAAACCAAAAAGGGGGGGGGGGGGTTGGAAAACCCCCCACCCCCCCCCCCCCCCCCCCCTGCGTACGCCCCTGGTTACAGTAATATTCAAGAAAATACATAATTACAAGAAATTAATACATCACGTTTATATAAATAGATGAAATATGGATCAAATACATGCAAAAGATAATGAAGCGACACAAATGGTCATTGGTACTTCAAATCATGAGTTTAAAAAAAAGCCTTAGTCATTGGTATTTCAAATCATAATAGTTTCTGTATTAATTAAATTCCGACGCTGAAGTTTAACGTTTAACCTGTGAGTTGAATTTATGAATAGAGTCGGTTACAAAATATTGTCCCTATTTTCACGAAGTGACTGTAGTGAGGACAATAGTCACGCAATGACTATCTGAATCGTGAAAGGACGGTTGAGGTGGGGCGAAGTCGGATACCAGAAAGATTAAACGAATAAAATAAATGAAGTGGATGGGTATTGTCTTTCATGATTGCCCAGGCCTTATCAACAAATTGCTCAGTACAATGAGACTCGACTGAAGCTAATTCTACCCTAAGTATGCGCTGTGCTATTTTACGTGGCCTTTCCAATTTCTTCTTGTCCTGTTTTGAGAGATTGCCAAATGAACATACACTGTCGCTCATATAGTTGGAATATTTCCAATTTATGGAATTATTTTGACAATGATTTATTCCAAATAGATCTAGATAATAGTATACATTTTTAGATTTTATTGGTTTGCCAGTGTTTGTTTTGCGTGACTGCTAAAGCATGTGTATGCTACTATGCTTATCAACTAGGGGACCTACGCCCTTAAGTCATAAATGACAGTAATGAGGATTTATGCCCCACAAAAGGGCACTAAAATAGCACATCGACACGATTTTGATCATGGGGCCTCACATTTACGAGGTCGTTGCTTTGCCACTGAACCATGACTGTACGCAGCGGGGGCTAGGTTAGGGGGCAGCTCCCACAAATAAAAAAAAAGAAAAGAAAATGCAATAAATTATCAATAATTCGTTGAATTTCTTCCCGGTCCCCAACAGAAAAAAATTGTTTTGTGTGCCCATGCCTTGAGCCATAATGCATGGCCGTAAAGAGAATTTTTTAATGTTGGGGACCGGGGGGGGGGAATTCAATGAATATTGATAATTTATTGCTTTTTTGTGTGTGGGAACTGCCCCCTACCCTAGCCCCCGCTGCGTACAGTCATGGTTCAGTGACAAAGCAATGGCCTCGTAACTGTGAGTCCCCACTATACAAACCGTTTCAATGTGCTATTTTAGTGCCCTTTTGTGGGGCATTAATCCTCATTACTGTCATTTATGACTTAAGGGGTCCCCTAGTTGATAAGCATAGTAGCATACACATGCTTTAGCAGTCACGCAAAACAAACACTGGCAAATTATTATGAGAATACTATATTACCCACATACCACGACAAAGCAAAGGGGGATTTAGTTCAAAAAGCTATACAAAATTAATTGTGAAGTGCGGGAGAATCTCTAAAGACAAGCTCACTTACGATAGCAAATCGAAAGGGCCTCCCATGACCCCCCCCCCCCCCCCATGAGGAAAATTACTTTCCTTGCCATTAATTGTGCAGATAATGTTGTGTGAGATAATAAGAAATTTTGTTTATTAGATGAAGTACATGTACCTTCATTCCAGGTTTTACAGCATTTGCTTGAGTGGCATTTGTCCAAGCTTTATTTCATCAAAGAAAATGGGTTAGGTATTGGGTTGTGATGAGGTTTAGCTTAGGGTTAGGATGAGCAGTAGGATTGGATAATGTCTTTAGTCAATGCTTGAAGTTATGACTTTGATTGGCAGTAGAGCAATAGTAACTGAAACACATGGTACTGGTTGATTAATATAGATGCTATTTGAGTGATTTGTATTTACATCAGCTTCTCTGCCCATTTTTATTTTTTCTCCCTTTCTTTTAGCTGTAAATGATTTCCAGAAAGCCAATTTGAAAGAAGAAGACGATATTCAAAGAACACGAGAGGGATTAGATAGAGCGCAGAAACTTTTAAAACAATCCAAGAAAAGAGATTACTACAAAATATTAGGAGTCGGAAGGTAAGATCATATGAAATCAAAGCTTTTGTAATTTGATGATACATAGAGTTGCAAACATAAAATTGACTACCATTTAACTCTTTGATATTTAATGTAATGTTAAGAATGATACTTGATATTTAGGGTCTCTAAAATCCAAAATCCAAAATGAAAGATGAGCCCTCCTTGTCCACCTGCTCCTCCTTCCCTGCGCTTGCATGCTAATATTTGTATTTTGTTCCTTTAAACATACCTGGTTTCTTCTATATATCGCCTTGCATGAATGCAATACAAAATGAAGAAGTTCTTCAGTTGGCTATGCAATGGCATTCAGAACTTGGTGTAGTTTTAAACGTGACCAAGTTTCTTTCATACATCTTCTTGCAGAAATGCAGGCAAAAAGGACATATTGAAGGCCTATCGTCCGCGAGCTTTGCAATGGCATCCGGATAAACATGAAGTAGGGCACGCAAAATGCAAAGCAGAGAAGAAATTCAGGGACATCGTTGATGCTAAAGAAGTACTCACAACCCCAGGTATGATACACTTTAATGCTACAATCACATACACAGTGGTAAACCAGCATGATTTGTAGTGTACTGAATGAATGGAAAATGGGGATGAGGAGCTTACAAAAATGTACTTGTGTCTGTGTTATGAGAAAATGTGAAGTGCAGTAACAGCGGTAAACTGCGGCATGTGTGATGAATATGGTTATGAAATTGTGTAGTTAATAATATTTACTGGCATCTTTATTTATCAATTGTAAGAGGACGTAGGACCTAATTATTGCCAACATACACAAGTTTTGTTTTTATTTGTATTGTAAAATCAATGATTCTTGTTGATTATGTTTATCAGTATTCTTATGGCTTTAGATGTTATTATTGTTATCATAATTATTATTGTTATTATCATTATTATCATCGTCATCATCATTGTTATAATTCTAATTACCGATAATTGTTTTCTAAGACTTGCCCATTATTATTGTTTTAGATATTATCATCTAATTCTTATAATTATTCTTCTCATTTGTTGCTTATTCCCTTAGAGATGAGGAAGAAATTTGACGCAGGTATGGATCCCCTTAGACACTAAACAGCAGCAAGACCAAGGCTTTCATCATGGCCATCCCTTCGGCGAAGATGCCACCCCTCCCTGAAAATTGATTTTTAGAAACGTCATTTCACAGACATTTAAATGCCTCCCTGATTCGTTGAAAGATTATTCCTAGTATGCTTCGGCAAAGATACATACCACTTTCTCAAGTTAGCTCATTGATGACTGACAGATGATGTCACAAGGGGAATGAGATATTGAGGTTTGGGGGCCATGATCTTTATAGGCCCTAGCTGTGCTTTGTAACTCTGGAATATTATGAGGAAATAGGGGGAAACGGGATTTTAAATCACAACCCCAAAATTAAAAATATCCTCTATCTGGTAATATCAACATGTTTTTTCAAAATAAAATACATGTACAGTACACGGAACAACGATTTCCGATTATAAGCCAGAACTGCACATCGGTTTTTCATGATTTAGGCGAGTTATTATCTTCTGCGCATGTAGATTAACATGTGTAAAATCACTATCTTGATTCTGTCCCGGCTTTTTGGCGGTGACCAGCATGATATCAAAGTGACGAAACATGTTATTGAGATGACTTTGACGGAGACAATCATGATGAATTCGTTAAGAAAACGATGAATATCCATTCGTAATAGGTCCATGCTCCGACCTAGTGCCTGGGTGAGTTGATTATGTAACGCGGGATATATATTTTTTTTTACTTTTTGCTTTGAATAACTATGCAAATCAGGACTGACCGAAACAAATTCGTAGTGATATTTTTTCATTGTAGTATACATAATACATATAGTCGACTATTTTACATTTTCTGGCCTGCATGCCTGGTTTTATTTTTGTCAATACAGACACAAAAATACTTGCACTTGGCAGAGATTCTTCTCTCTTTCTATTTTTCTTGTTCTACTCTGTCCCTCTCTACTCCTCTCCTCCAATCTTTCGTATATTCCCTGATCAACTTTTCCTTCTTTTTTCTTCTTCTTTCTATTCCTCTTTCCGTCTTTCTCTTTCTCTTTCTCTTTCTCTCTTTCTCTCTCTCTCTCTCCCTTTTATTTTGATAACACAGAAGGTTTTTAAGGTTTTTAATGTTTTTAATATTAGTAATATATTTGAATTTTAACGTAATATTTGTAATATATCTCGATTTTGATGTAATATTCGTAATATATTTAGATTTTGATTTAATTTTTGTAATATATTTAGATTTTGATGTAATATTTGATTCTCATTTTGCATGATTTATAGTCGCACGTTTTAGTCATTCATATTTTGTTCGTTTATTGTGTTGTATATTGACTTTGTAAATTGAATTATTTCAGCTTCCCAGCTGCATGTTCTTTTATTTCAATAAACCGAATCAAAGAATCAAAGAATCAAAGAATAATCATTATGGCGATGTAAATGCCCTCATTGGTATGATGCAAACTGAAATTGTGTTTTGGCCATTGTTACGTTCGTGCAAATGAGACTGCCCAAAACAAATTGGTAGTGACTGTTTCATTGCAGTTTAATTATTATACATTACATATACTCGACTTTTTAACACATTTTGGCCTGCATGGCTGTTTTTGTTTTTGTCAATACAGACACAAAACTGCTTGAATAAGCATTATGGTGATGTAAATGCCATATTTGGTATGTAGGCCTATTCTTAAAATGTGCTTTTGGTCATTATTACTTTCGTGCCTCCGACCTAGTGCCCGGTTGAGTTGATCATGTAATGCGGGATATTTTTTGTTGTAGCATTGAATAACTATGCAAATGGTAGTAACTATTTCATTGTAGTTTAATTATTATCATACATTACATATACTCGACTTTTTTCTGAATGCCTGGCCGAGTTTCCACTGATTTTTATTTGTTACTATTATGCAACTTTGGTTATCTATACCATGCTCAGTGTACATTATATCATTGTCGATTTCACGAAACTAGTGTACTATTGCTTGTTCTTGTTGTTGGTTTTTCTTGTTTCAAACGTAGTGCGTGGCGACCATGTCTGTGGGCGCAGTTCACGGTTTGTTGCTCAGCGGCCGTCACCCGCTGGACTGGTTGCCATGCCGGTTGTCAGTGAGGGTCCAACAAGTAGCGTTTGCGCCGCTCTGGCGTTTCGTTGCCTGGTCTGGTTGCTGGCGTTTCGTTGGTATTTCGCGCTTCATTGATGACGTGTCTTAATGTTATCGTGTGGCGCGGTCTTCTCCGCGGTATGGAAGGCCGTTGATGACTTTATTCACATGCCCGAGAGGTATGGAACGCGGCACACGTCTGCTAAATAAAAGGCAGACGTCTGCTAATTGACCAATCACCGCCTGTTATTTAGCAGACGTGTGTGAGGTGTAATAGCACACGTCTGCTAGTTTATTAGCACAGGTGTGCCCTTTTCCATACGTATGCGCAGTATGCTAGTAAATTGATTTTCAAGGCAACCAATCAAGTCCGCTGTTACAAAGCTGCTCGCAGCTCAGTGCGTACGGGGCCTGCTCGCTATTACAAAACTGTACGGCACAGGGGGAGGACCGAAGGGGTCTCCCCCCCCCCCCCCTCCCCCGCCAAAAAGAGAGAGAGAGAGAGAGAGAGAGAGAGAAGGAACAGAAGGGAAAGTGAAAGAGGAGAGAAAGAAAAGAAAGAAGAGGAAGAATAAAAGAAAAGAGGGAAAACAAAGAGATCGGCAGGGGGGGGGGGGGCAAATGAAAGAGAGTAGGAAGGGAAAAGGGAACAAAAAAGGGAAAAAAGAAAAGAAACAGATGAAAAGAAAGGGAGGGGGTCAGATGCAATTAATCCTGCCAACAACATGTGGTTCGGGTAGGAGGTGAAAGGCCCTTGACTCCCCCAGCAAACTTAAACAAGAGAGAAGGAAGGGAAGGGGAAGGGAAAGAGATGAGAAAAGTAAAGAGAAAAAAAAAAGAGGAAGAAGAAAGGTAGAGGAGACGAGTTGCGATTTTTCCCGCCAACAAGGTGTGGATCGGGGGGGGGGGGCGAAAGGCCCTGGACCCCACCCCCCCCCCCCACCCCACCTCAGCAAAAAAGAGAGATAGAGAGAGAAAGGAGGGAATGGGAAAGAGGAGAGAAAGGGAAGAAAATAAAGAGCAAACAGAAAATAAAAGGGGGAAAAGATATGCTTTGCGCTCCTCTCGCCCCCCCCCCCCCCCAAGCGAGACCAAGCGCCAGCTACGCCACTGGACACTTCTGGCGTACTCCCCCAAACAAGAATAAAACGAGGTTTATTTCTAATTCGATTTCAGTGATTTACAGATGTAAATTGTAAATTATACTTTTTTTATGAGTTTGTTGGAAAATGACGAATTCCCAAAGTTACAGTCAGGCGAGAAATATGCTTATTTAGAAACATTCATGTCAATGCCCGCGGAACGGCGGGGCTCGGGTTACTGAGCCCCCCCCCCCCCCCTATTTTGAAAAAGTATATTAAAAAGAAATAGAGAAAGGGAAAGAAAATAAAAAGGTTAAGAAGAAAAGGAAAGGGGGAAATATATGCTTTTGCGCTCATCTCGCCCCGCCCCCCTAAAAGGAGACCATGCTCCAGATACGCCACTAAACACTACTGGCGTACCGATTCGAAGGGGGCAGCCCCCCCCCCAAAAATATTATATATATATATATATATATATATATATATATATATATATATATATATATATAATATATATATACAAAAATAAAATATAAAGAAATTTAAAAAATAAATAAATAAATAAATAAATAAATAATAATAATACAAATAATAAAGTGGTTAATTTCTAATTCGATTTCAGTGATTTACAAATGTTGAAGGTCAGGGTATTAGGCAGTTCATCACGGTGAGATGAGCATATTTGATACCTCATTATTTTGTGACACTGGCAGGTCACTATTTATTTTTCTCTCTTTCTCCCTACTTCTCTTGAATATACTTTTTCAAAATAGTGGGGGACCCGTGCCCCCGAGCCCCGCTGTTCCGCGAGCCTTGACATGTAGACATTTAAAAAAAGCATACTTCTCGCTTGACTGTAACTTTGGGAATTCGCCATTTTCCAACAAACTCATAAAACAGTATAATTTACTTAATATTATGTCATTTCACAACATTTATTTATTTATTTATTTTTTTTTTTTTGGGGGGGGGGGCTGCCCCCCAACCCTCCCCCATCAGTACGCCAGTGGTGTCCAGAGGCATATCTGGCGCTTGGTCTCGTTGGGGGGGGGGGGGGGCGGAGGGCGCAAAAGCATATCTTTTCCCCCTTTTCTTTTCTTCTTCCTCTTTATTTTATTTCACTTTCTCTCCTCTTTCCCTTCCCCGACCTTCCTTCTCTCTCTCTCTCTCTCTCTCTCTCTCTTTTTTGCTGAGGGGGGAGGGGAGGCAAGGCCCTTTCCCCCTCCCCCGATCCCCTTCTTTGACCCATTTTCTTATCTTCTTTGTCTTCTTTCCTTCCTTTCTCTCCTCTTCCCCTTTCCCTTATTTTCCTTCATCTCTCTCTCTCTCTTTTTGTCGTGGGGGGGGGGGGGGCAAGGCCCTCGCCCCACATTAGATCCACGCCTGGTAGCACACACATGCTTTAGCAGTCAAAAACAAACACTTGCAAACTATTATTGTTTTTTAATCTGAGAATGTATACTAATATCTAGATCTGTTAAGAATAAATCATTGTCAAAATCATCTATAAACTGGGGTAAATAGGCCACCTTTATGACCAACAGCGTATTATTATAAGATTACACATATCTTAACATTCAAATATTAAAAACAAACAAAGAACAGAAGTATAAAGAAGAAAAAAAATAATAATACAAACTGTTCAATTAAAGAAACTAACATCCACCCCCCCCCATCATCAATTATTATGTCCAATCAGCGTTAAACAAAAATGTAGAGTTATGTAAATATATATTTAAGCGTAGGTATTATTAGGGTGATCATACTGCCTGTGCAAACAGTCTGCCCCGCGAACACAAACACACAACAGCAGTAAGTTGGTAGAAATATCAATTTTTGTAAATGTATTAAAAAAAAACTAAACAATATGTTTAAATTTTTATTTCACATATATTTCAAGCATACCTTTAACTAAAATTGAATCAATTTGTTATTTACACTCACTGTACTGGGGTCACTAAAATTGTTGTTACTCTGAAATTCAGTCCCTATAGAATGTTATGGCCTGTTGAATGGTTTCTCGGAAAATCGTCATAAATCGTCAAATCTGACATCTTTTAAATAGGCAAATATACTGTGATGTAGCTGAAATTCTACAAATTCTTATCATATGATCGATTTTTCTGAATAAATTTGTGAAACACATGAGGAAATAGCTGTGACGGTGATCCAAGTAATTTCCATCGCCATATTTTATTGGCATTGCAAAAATATTTGGAATTTAAGGTTAATATTTGGTGTAAATATGATTTATGAATATATGATTTAAAAAATGCCCCCAAATGAACAGTTTGACTTTCCTAATTTGCATAATGAGTGCGCGAATATATAATTAGCTGAAATGACCTAATTTGCATATTTGATGAATATTCATGTTTTTTTTTTTTTAATTTCAAATTAAATATATTTCCATACCTGTCTGATATACATAGGTTACACTGATGTATCATGTTCGGTATTGATTTGATTACATATGCGCATATTAATTACACGGACTTAGTTATTTTCACAACTTTTTTATATCTGCAGATTAAAAAAATGCTATAAAATCACAACGCATTGACCGATTTAAATTCTGTTTTTTGTTTTTTGAAGCTTTCATTAAGCTTAATCATTTGCAACCATCAAATAACATGTGTTTGTTGTAATTATTTTTGGTGTGCTATACCTAGTATTATTATATAAACACTATCAATTATTTCAAATATTATAGAACTCAAACAGTAAAGCATATTGGGATTGCATCACCTCTTTGTACGCTACATGACGCGAAAACCTTCCAGGCCGGAGTGTTCAAGCCCCCTATGCCCCCCTCCCAACAAAACACAATTTGAAAGTGCCTCCCTCCACCCCCCCCTCTCCGAGCCAGTAACTATAGGCTTGTAGTACGGTCCAGGCGCGGATCCAGGGGGCCGAGCGGGCCTTGCCCCCCCCCCCCCGCAAAAAAAAAAAAAAAGAGAGAGAGAGAGAGAGAAGGAAAAGAAGGGAAAGGGAAAGAGGAGAGAAAGGGAAAAAAGAAGAGGAAGAAGAAAAGAAAAGAGGGAGAAGAAAAGAAAAGAGGGAAGAAGGATATCGGGGGGGGGGCAAAAGGACTTCCCAGGCTGTTGCCTCTTCCCCCCCCCCCCCCCCCCCCCCCCCCAATCAAACAAATAAAAGAGAAGGAAGGAAAGGGAAAGAAAAAAGGAAAAGAGGAGAAAAAGGGAAGTAAAAAGAGGACGAAGAAAAGAAAAGAAGGGGGATATCAGTTGCAATTTTCCCCGCCAACAACTTGTGGATCGGGGGGGGGGCAAAAGGTCCTTGCCTCCCCCCCCCCCCGTCCCCGCAAAAAAAAAGAGAGAAGGAAGGAAAAGGAAAAGAAGAGAGCTAAAAGGGAACAAAAAAGAGGAAGAAGAAAAGAAAAGGGAGACAAGAAGGGGGAGATCAGTTGCGGTTAATCCCGCCAACAACTTGTGTGGAGCGAGGTGGGGGCAAAAATGACCCCCCCCCCCCCCCGCTCAAACCTAAACGAGAGAGAAGGGAAAGGGAAAGAGGAGAGGGAAAAAGAATGAAGAAAAGAACGGGGATATCAGTTGCAATTTTCCCGCCAACAAGGTGTAGATAGGGAGGGGGGGGGGGGGGGAACTGGCGTACTGATAGGGAAGGGGGGGGGGGGGGGGGGGGGGGGTCTTGGGGAAAATAAAATTCAAACGTGGTTAATTTCTAATTCCATAACGGTGGTTTACAAATAATGTTGAAATGACATAATTTTCGAGATTTTTCCTCACTTTTAAGTAAATTATACTTTTTTATGCGTTTGTTGGAAAATGACAAATTCCTAAATTTACAGCCAGGCAAGAAAATGCTTCTTGAGATGCCTACATGTCAGGGCCCGCCCAACGGCGGGGATCGGGATCCTCGAGCCCCCCCCCCCCCCCCCATTAAAAAAAAAGTATATTAAAGAGAAATAGAAAGAAAGAGAGCAAGAAAGAAAAGTTAACTGTCAGTGTCACATTATAATGAGGTATCAAAATATGCTCATCTGACCATGACTAAGTGCCTATAATACCCCGAGGGCTCTGCCCCCTGGATTCCACCCAGGGCCCTAAAGGTCCCTTAGATGCTCATCTGACGGTAGTTTACTGCCTAAAACCCTGAGCTTCCGGGGGCTCCGTCCCCTGAACCCCACGCCAATTAGTGACCTGCCAGTGTCACAATTAGGTATCAAAATAATGCTCATCTGACCGTAATTAAATGCCTAAAACCCCTGAACTTCCGGGGCTCTGCCCACTGGACCCCGCCTAGGGCCCTAAGGCGGACCCCTGAATGCTAATCTGACCGTATATTATTGCCTTAAACCCCTGAGCATCCGGGGGCGGACATATGCAGGCGCGTAGCCATGGGGCGGTGGGGTGGTTCCCGAAAAAAACGCGCGGGAAGGGGGGGGGGGGGACTGATTTAGACAAAGATTAAGAGTCGAGAACGGTACAACAAACCGTCTCCTTTCTCTAATGATTCAATGAAACGCAAAAGCTTCGCGTTTGATGGGGGAAACTTAATTCAGACGAGGATTACTTTCGAGAGCGGTACAACAAATCGTCTTCTTTCACTAATAATTTAATGAAATGTAAAAGCTTCCGCGCTTCGCGCGCACGGATTGGGGGGGGGGGGGGGGAGGGGAACTGAATTCAGACGAGGATTAAGAGTCAAGAACGGTACAACGAATCGTCTTGTTTCTCTAATAATTAAATTAAATGTCAAAGCTTTTTGCGCTTCGCACAGGAGGTGGGGTAACTGAACTTAGACAAGGATTAAGAGTCCAGAACGGTACAACGAATCGTCTTCTTCCTCTAATGATTTAATGAAACGTAAAAGCTTCCGCGCTTCACGATCGCGGATGGGGGGGGGGGAACTGAATTCGGACGAGGATTAAGAGTCGAAAACGGTACTACGAATCGTCTTCTTTCTCTAATGATTTAATGAAACGTACAAGCTTCCGAGCTTTGCGCGGGAGGGGGGGGGGATGAATTTAGACGAGGATTAAGAGTAAAAATGGTACAACGAATCGTCTTCTTTCTCTTATGATTTAATGAAACGTAAAAGCTTACGCGCTTCGCGCAGGGATGGGGGGGGGTGAACCCCCCCCTTCGTTTTTTTAT
Source organism: Strongylocentrotus purpuratus (assembly GCF_000002235.5). Lineage (NCBI taxonomy): Eukaryota > Metazoa > Echinodermata > Echinoidea > Camarodonta > Strongylocentrotidae > Strongylocentrotus > Strongylocentrotus purpuratus. The sequence continues at coordinate 1,925,126 of NW_022145597.1, forward strand.
GTGTGTATTTTGGAGCAAATCCCCCACCCCCCTTTTGTGATGTTTTTTTTTGTTTTTTTTTTTAATAAAAAAATAATAAAAATAATAATAATTATGCCAATGGCTGACCTAAAAAAGGTGACCTCACCCCCCCCCCAAAGGAACAAAATGTCAAATTTTCAAAAGTGTCCTCTTACCCCCCCCCCCCCCCCCCCCCCCGCGCTTATTCAGCAGCTGGCTGAGTCGTTGCGATTTTTTGGGGGGACCAAAAAATTAAAAAAAAAGTGGCCCCCCCCCCCCCTAAGAAATCCTGGATCCGCGCCTGGTACGGTCAGCTCCGTTTGGGGGGTTTCATGAAATCAAGATTATGGATAAATCAATATGATTACTAATATCCTGAGGTTGGAGAATTCTGATATCATGGACAAACGAAAATCTTGAACATTTTCATTGGCTAAAATTTTATAGTTTCTAGGTGCCTGGATATGTTAGGTCCATACGTCCTAATAAAAGCTCCGTTCGCATAATCCTTCCGGTCACAAAATCGTATCTTATTTAGCTAAAAGTCTTGAAAATCTAACTTCCTCACTTATTTGGATATAGTATATCGTGTTAAGTATATCGTGCAATATTGTATATTTACGAAAAGCTTGAGTGTGGTATATAACCTAAAGGCTAAATCCACTCCAAAATAATTCGCTTTCAATAGATGCAGAAAAACAAGAGAAGCAGAGCAAATAAAAGAAAAAATGAGTAAAATCGGATAACTAATAAGGAAGTTATGAATTTTAAAAAAACTATGAAAAACTATGGAACAATGGAAATCACTACATAAATTGCCAATTTGGATATCAGTTTGAAACGCCTTTGCCTCACTATTTATCAATTGCTTTATATATTTTTATCACATTAATTTCCCTCTTTATCCCCCTAAAACTTGATTTCCCCATGCCTTTGCCCAGGTTATATTATTCGTATCGTATTGCGGGCATGACATTTCACAAGATCTTTTATAAACTTTTGAAGAATTAAACTATTTTCAGAATATTGTATATTCATAATTATTGACTTTTATGTAAATACATTTTCAAAATTTACATTTTTCATGAAAAAAATACTCTATATTAGATTATTAGTGCATCCACACAAAAACATATTATTTTCAATATAACTTGGATGCTGGTGTTAGGAAATGTGATTCTTAGGGGAAAAGTGAGAAATTTATATTACCAATAGAAAGAAAACAATAAGAGGATAGCGAGGCAATGGCGTCAGGCGCGGATCCAGGGGGGCCGAGCGGGCCTTGCCCCCCCCCCCGCAAAAAGAGAGAGAGAGAGAGAGAGAGAGAGAGAGAAGGAAAATAAGGGAAAGAGGAGAGAAAGGGAAAGAAAGAAGAGGAAGAAAAAATAAAAAGGGGGGAAGAGATCGGGGGCCGAAAAGGGCCTTGCCTCCTCCTCCCCCCTCCCATAAAAAAAAATAAGAGAGAAGGAAGAAAAGGGAAAGAAAAAAAAGGGGGATATCAGTTGCAATTTTCCCGTTAACAAGTTGTGGATCGGGGGAGGCAAGGGCTCTTGCCTTCCCCCTCCCGCTCCCTCACCCCCCCCCCCCCTTAGAGAGAGAGAGAGAGAGAGAGAGAGAGAGAGAGAGAAGGTAGGAAAAGGGAAAGAGGAGAGCTAAAAGGGAACAAAAAAGAGGAAGAAGAAAAGAAAAGGGTGAAAAGAAGGGAAGATAAGTTGCTGTTAATCCCGCCAACAACGTGCGGAGCGGGGTGGGGGCCGAAAGGCCCTTGCCCCCCCCCCCCGGTCAACCTAAAAGAGAGAGAAGAAAGGGAAGGGAAAAGTAAAGAGGAGAGAATGGGAAAGAAAAAAAAGAGAAAGAAGAAAGGTAAGGGAGATAAGTTGCGATTTTTTTCCCCCCGCCAACAAGGTTTAATCGGGGGGGGGGGGGGGGGCATTGGCGTACTGATAGAGGGGGGGGGGGGGCGGCTGGGGGAAAATAAAATTTAAACGTGGTTTATTTTTAATTCCATAACGGTGGTTTACAAATAATGCTTAAATGACATAATTTTCCGAGATTTTTCCTCACTTGTTAGTAAATTACCTATACTTTTGTATGCGTTTGTTGGAAAATGAAAATGAAAATGACAAATTCCTAAATTTACAGCCAGGCAAAAAATATTCTTCTTGAAATGCCTACATGTCAGGGCCCGCGGAACGGCGGGGATCGGGAGCCTCGAGCCCCCCCCCCCCCACACTTAAAAAAGTGTATTAAAGAGAAATAGAAAGAAAGAGAGCAAGAAAGATAGAACGGTTAACTGCCAGTGTCACAGAATAATGAGGTATCAAAATATGCTTACCTGACCGTGACTAAATGCCTATAAAACCCCTAAGCTTTCGGGGCTCTGCCCCCTGCATTCCACCTCGGCCCCTAAGGCGGGCCCTTAGATGCTCATCTGACGGTAATTTATTGCCTTAAACCCCTGAGCTTCCGAGGGCCGGGGGTGGGGCGGTCCTCCCTAAAACGCCGACCCAAAATACAAAGACAAAAAAATAAAAGAGAGGAGAGAAAAGGAAGAGGACGTAAGAAGAAAAATGAGCAGGGGGGGGGGGCGGGCCTCCCGCCCCCCCCCCCCCCCTGGATCCGCCACTGCCCTCCGGCCCCACTTTGAGAGAAAACCTGGAGAAATGTCGTCGACTTCGCGATGCGACGGCTAATGTTGTGTACTGTGAATTGTTCAGAGATGGATGGGTGGAGTCGAAAAGTTGAATTGTCCTTGAAGTCCTTAACTGACCAATCAAATTGCAACACATCTTCTCATTCTAACATTATATAGTGATCAGTTTAAAACAAATACAATTTTATTAGTATAAAATATCTTATGTCATAGAATTATATGTAAATAATATTTATGTCGAATATTATAATATTTTATACATCAATGATTAAATCTAAAATACAAATTTAAATAATTTATGTTAAACAAAAGTCTACGATCATCAAATTGACAGAGATAAGAATACGTGTATATCATGCAACGAGAAGCACTTGGAGTTGCCGTGTTGGTTAGAAAGTGACAGTGTCGGACTATTATCAAGCTTTCACTCATCATTTACGCCATTATGGCGAAACGAAAGGAATTGTTCAATTTGCACAACTTTTTAAGTTCCCTTCCAGTTCTTTTGGTGACTTTATCGCTACATTATGACGGTAAGTTTACTCATCTTGGCCGTATTCATCCTGTGCGTAGTCCCGTTCGTTTAATTTTTCGTCCAGTAACAAAGCTGAGCGACTGGGCCACTGGGGCGCTGGGGCCCAGGTTCGCAGCGCTCGCGCCGCCTGCCTGAAAGGCTCCATGACTTGTCTTTGGTGAGCCCTATGAGTATGAGTATGACATGTCTGCGCACCTAACATTTGTTCTTCTTTTCTAAGTTCTAACTTTAGTTGAGTAGACCCTACTGGCTACTGTCCTTCTGAAATCTGAATTGGCATGTGTGACTGTGTCTGTGTGAGTGTTAGACCGAATTTTCCGTCTCTTTCGTTCGTTAGCCTCTTATTGGGGTAGAGGGGTCTAGGGTCGGCTCTCTCTTTAGAGACCAAAACAGACTATCCCGCGAAATGTGTAGGGTTATGTGGGCAAATCAGTAGAGTCTAGCCTATACCAAACTTGCAAAACTTAATAATAGAAGTTAGAAAATTACTCCTTTCACAGGATGCATATCCGATGCATTTTAATTGTAAAGTAGATCTAGGTTACAACTTATTTACTTCGGTTCCACTTACCAAATTGACTGAAATAATCTGTTTAATGGTCCATTTTTAGGAAATTATGGGTCAAAATCGATATCCATGATAAAAATCTTGCAGCGGGCGTTTAAACTCTAGCTGCGCATGATGTCATCTAAATCTCATCCCTTCTAGTCTATGGCTACGCCGAAGGCAAAATGATTATAACGGAAAACTGTACACGAGCGACGAGTTCGTAATGACATGCACAGTTTTTCCGTTATAATCACCTGATCGGCTCAAGATCGGACCCCGATGCAATGATTGGTTACAGGCCTAATTTCGGCTATAATGTCTCGCCAATCACATTTTTTTTGTATCTCTAGTTCGGAGACGCCAATGTTTGTTTTCCTATTAAAGTTACTATGTCCCTTTTGCAGCCAACCTCAAATACTGTAGAACTTTGCAGGAATTATGAATATGTCATGTATGTCCTATCTGTGAAATTTAAACGTTAGCAGTGTCCTCATATTCAAATTATGCAAGGAAACCCGTTTCCTTGCTAGACTTCACTGTCAGACACTATTGAGTGACTGACTGGCTTTTTTTCTTCTTTGGTAATAACATACATGAAAAGAGTTGTAAAGGGTACATGCATTTGTCTACATCAATAACCCACTTCTTGTGATGGCCAAGATTAAACTTATTGAATCTTTGCGCAGCATAAAACGTACATGTATGACCATTCGGTACAATTGTCTGAAAATCAAGACTATTACTTTTGGGCTCTATAGCCCTAAAGTCGATTTGACATCTAATAGTCATTATTTTCCCACTTGAAGGTATTTTCAAGCCCCACCTTTTTTAGGGAAGTTCTAAATAAGTATTTTCTTTCAAATGCAGTTGAAATTTAACTTTTTCCTTTTTTTGGCCTGCAAATGGGACATAGTACCTTTGAAGTATTATTTTAAAATTATGACAGATCGTTTTTGAGTGTGTGTGTCTTTTCATGCCAAATTTAGCAAAACAAAATAAATCTGCATGTACATGTACGTCTTTTTCGTCAATGCTGACAAAAATTAAATGAATATTTCCTAGATTTTTTTATTTATTTATTTATTATTTATTTATTTATTCATTGATTGATTGATTGATTTATTTTTGTATTTATTTATGTATTTTTTTATTTATTTATTTATTTATTTATTCATTTATTTATTTATTGTTTTTTTTTTTTTTTTGGGGGGGGGGGGGGGGGCTGTATCTTTTGATAGAAACATCGGTGAGACTTGAAATTTGAAATGTATTATTCTGAGTAAATGTTTTTTGAAATATCCAACCATAATGGTGGAAAGCGATCCCAAAGGGAAAATTGAATAATCGTTCAGGCACCCTACTGTTAATTATGTTTTTTTTTCTTTCTATGTAGATGGAGAGGCCAATTCTGAATCAGAAGCCAAGAGATACATGCAGACTGGAAACACTTTATTAGCTGCTGGTCAACTAGCTGATGCACTGGCCCAATACAATTCTGCAATAGGTACTAAAAAGCATTACCAATCTTTGGCATCTTGCCTCATAGAAAAGATGTGATATAGGAATTTAAAATACAGTCAAACTTTCTTCAGTGACCCCTTAGATTCCTCTCCTTTTCTGAAAACTTCTGTGTAAAAAGTATATAAAAATGGACAGTATTCTTAATTTGCATTTAAAGCAGACGAAGGTTGAGTTCTGCAATTCTGGGAAAAGGTGAAAAATAATTTGTGAGCGTTAATGTATTATGCAAGTGTGGAAGATCATCAGATAAAAAATGTTCCCTGAAAAGCATGGCTCTTCAAATGCCTTTATATTCTAAATATGGCACTTAACATCATAAAAATCGGGACAGATTTTTATGCCACTTGTTTGTGTAGTCACTTATAGATCTTTCTGTGTACAGTGCTTATAACTTTACCAAGATTGGGCCAAATTTCTAATCATTTTGATGATTCCAGAACCTTGCAGTACACACAAATACTTATAATACAGTGTATGCTAGATGATCAACCTCTTCTGAACGATTCCACAATGTTTCTTTCACATTGCAATCGCATGACCATAACTGGTCTTTCATTTTGTGTGTGCATGTATCTAGACAATGATCCTAATAACTACATGGCCTACTACAAGAGAGCTGCTGTGTACCTGGCCCAGGGAAGGTCCAAACTAGCCCTACCAGACCTGAAGAAAAGTATGACTCTCAAGTCCGACTTCACCCCTGCTCTCATCAACCATGGGAATGTGCTCTTTAAACTGGGACACCTTGCTAAAGCTAGTGAAGATTACGCTGCAGTGGTGAGATAACAGATTAATTTTTATCCTAATTGTCAATTCATACAAACTACTCATTCTTAAGGGCGGTGTTTCACAAAGATCCTAAGTCGAACTTAACTCTAAGTTGGACTTAAACATTATGGAGAGCCATTTGTAGCCTTAAAAATAAAAACTATTCGAAAGCCAAAATTCAAGTATTTTAGACTTTTCATAAATTCCACATCAAGAACATCAAATATCCTTGATACGGTAATAGAAAATATGAATGATGTGAATCAACATTTTATGCCTATTTAAAATAACTTTTACAAAATATTTTCAAAAATGCTAACGGCTTTTCATAATTGTTAAGATCAACTTAGAGTTAAGTTCGACTTAGGATCTTTGTGAAACACTCCCCTGTGCAGTTAGCATCTACCAGTCTCCTTTGGCAAACATTACATTTGGCTCTCTCCACCCAGGTGAAGTAGACAGGTACCCGGAAGGAAAAATTTGTGAGCATCTTATTATGGTAGTTCAGCTAATGTCAGGGTAATATAATTGCAGGGCCCTTAGAGAGACCAGAAGTAGTACTGATGAGGCTAATCTCCATAGCTAAGAACATAATATTACAAGTATTAATCATGATATACACTGAAACATAACAAGCACAAGTAATTCAAGGAGTTTTCTCTGTATAGTGGATGGTTGTTTGATAAGAAATTGATGAAACATTTATTTTTGCTAAGTGCTGCTTCATTGATTTGCTTGGGTTCAAGAATACATGACAAGATGCATTGTAAATTTGTTTAAGAGTTAACCACCCCAAAAATGCTGACAAAGGAATAGGAAAGTAGATATGGTTTCAATTTCAAATGACTGTGATACACATGATGAGTGCTAAGTCTACTATATTTGGAGCTCAAGTCATTCAAAATAAAAGATGTCACTGATTGTTTTTCTCTCCTTCTTTTCTTTCTGCTGACAGTTGAAATACGATCCTTCAAATAAAGAGGCCGACAAGCAACTTGGAATGACTCGTACTGTTGAGGAGCGAATAACGTTAGGAGATCAACTGTTCCAATCAAATCAACACGAGCAAGCATTAGATGCCTACTCAAAAGTTCTTATGGTAAGACAGTAGTTACATTTGTTAGGATTAATACAAAGGATAGTGACAATTTAAAAAGTCAATCAACATTACACTTTCTGCAATAAGAAATGACTCATGCATCAGAAAACCAACAACAAAAAGAAAATCATTGATATTTGTAATAATAATATTACTAGTATGTCATTCTTATATAGCGCATTTCACATAATGGTATATCATCTCTTTAGATGCGCTTCCAAAGGACTTTGGATATAAAATGACGAAGGGAAAATATACTGCTGTTTGAGAATTAATTTTCCTAGCCCCCTCCCCCCCCCCCAAAAAAAAAAGAAAAAATTTGTTCCTTAATAAATTATGGCTTGATCTCATATGGAAATGATAACCCACCTCAAATACACTATCGCTGCAAAATAATGACATACATAAGTTTAGTGCGATTCACATTTCTATAAACTTTTCACTTTGCTTTAGCATTTTGATATGTTATGTGTCTTTTATTTGATATATGATGTCCCTTGAATGGTATTTCAAATTCTTGCTATGTATAAAGTCACTGTCTTGTCATGTTTTGTGCTGAAAGCCCGAGGACCGTACCTGCTCATAGATTTTTCTTTATACAGTCTTGACGCCCTTCTGGCTTTCAGCACACGACATCATGTTTTTGTCTTATGTTTTATATATTACATGTTACACCAATGGAAAACAAATTTCTGTATTGTATTATGGACAATAATATCTTGAATCTTGAATCTTGAATCTTGTTCTTTTGTTCACAGTATTTACCCTGGAATGCAGATATGCACAGGAAACGAGCCAAAGTCTACACACAGCTTGGAGAGTTGTACAAGGCCATCGATGATCTTAGATCAGTCACTAAACTGGTTCCAGACAGCACAGAGGTCTATCTTGAAATGAGTAGAACACATGACAGTATGGGCGATCTGGATATGGCCTTAGAGTAAGTCCTAGTCTAATTTGGTAGTGAAATAGGGCTCTTGAGTATTAAGTCGTAGTCTTCACTGATCTTGAAATGGTGGCTATAGAGAGTAACTCGTAGACCTGATTAGTTATGTAACAAATATTCTCAAAGAAGTCCAAGTCTTAACTGATGTTAAAATGGGGGCTCTATTCAATTCAATTCAATTCATTCAATTTCAATTTATTATCCAATATTGGAAATTTGTTTTGCTCACATTTTAAAAACGTACAAAGAATCAAATAAATTTACATACATAATACATCATACAGTTTGTATACTTTGTAATAGAAATTCTTCAGAATATTGTTTTACAGAAAGTTTTTCTATGTTATTATTAAACAAAATAAGTGAATTATTTGATATGTTTGAGTGAACAGGATGCCCCGGAAACGTTACAAAAATAGCATCAAAGAAATAAAGAAGAACGTAAAATTCAGGTCACATTTTGATTGTATTTGCGGATCAAAAAAGGAACAAAGGAATTTATAAAACATTGAGTGAGACAGTTCTTTGTAAGTCTTACCACTGATTGGTCTTGAAATTATGCTTTTAGATTTGGTCTTAGTCCTTGATGATATGAAGGAATACCAAACAGGATGAGGGACCTTGATCAGGTTCTAGAGTCTAGAAATGAGTGTTCTGGAATCAGTCTTGTTTCTAATTGGTCGTTAACTCTTTATAAATGGCAGTTACGAGGGTTCGTTCATGTTCAAGCTAAAAAATAAACAGAATTGCAGGTAGACGCTCAAACAGTTAAAACTTAACTATGTATCTTTACAACATATTTTACAAATGTTAGGCATTGCCCAACATGTATATTTATTTGATTTTGCTTTGTTTTATTTTTTAGCGATATCCGAGAATGTTTGAAACTTGATCCTGATCATAAGGAGTGCTTCCCTCTTTACAAAGTTCTGAAGAAGATCAAGAGATTTCTGGATGCTGCTGAAAACTATATACGTGATGGAAGGTGGGTACTTATGATGACAATAACAATTACTATTGGACTGTTTCAGCTTGTCCTCTATCCTTCCCCTGCCCCCCTTCTTCCCCCGCCCCCCTCTTTCTTCCCCCTTCTCTCTCTCTCTCTCTCTCTCTCTCTCTATCCCTGTCCCTCTCCTCAGTAATTTTCCTCTTTACCTGTTTATATTATATCTGTTACGTATAACATTAGAACATGAATTAACATTTTTTGATTTTTTATATATTTATGCTTGTTTGCATACAAGTATGTTTGCAAACCACTACAACAGCAACTGCTTTCCTTTGGCTATCCTTGGGTACTAGTCAGTGATATTCATCACCTCTTTTGTCTCCACTTGTTTTTGTTTTCTTCTCTTTTTGCCTGGAATTTACATGAATGAATATGAAATTAGTATTTTTTTAAAATAATTTCCCCCCCCCCTTCCTTCTTCTAAGGTATGATGATGCTGTAGGCAAGTTAGAATCATCGATAGAGGCTGCAGGGAAAGGAGGTGTTTATGAACTCAGGGCAAACGCTAGGATATGCCATGCTTATAGAATGGTAAGAATCAGAGCCATCTTTATACAGAGCTTGGCTAACTTGGTTTCAGTAGGTCACAACATGGTGCCTACTCTTTTATTTTGTGCTTTTTGTAAGTTTGTACATTATGGGCATAGCTAATTCTAATTTATGTACATTTTGCTTATCCTCTGTTGAAAGTATTTCACACTTGTTTTGGGAATGCCCTGTTACGCATCAATTCATTCAAGACTTCCAAAGCTCTATGCTAAACAATGAAGTGCTTTGAATAAAAATTGCTTTTGAATAAAAAATTGCTTTTGAATAAAAATTGCTTTTTGTTTTATCTTTAATTTTGTCATTTTATATGCAAAACACTATATATTCTCTGCGAAATACAAAGGGAACGGCTATCTTTGAATTCTTTTAGAAAGATGCTCAAACGTTGTTATGAATTTGAGCAGGTTCTTTTTATCAAACGCAATAAATTTGTTGTATTACTTGATAAATGGAGACATGTGCAACTGTCACAACATGTACTTTGTTCAAATGATTGAATAAATTTTTCTTTGGAAAAAAAGAAGAAAAAAAGAAAATTATTTCTCTCTTTTTGTCAGAGGACCTGGGTCTCTTCCTTCATCCATGTAACTTCTTTGTTTTTCTTCCACTGAAATAAAGAGAGGACTTATCATATATATATATAATGTTATTACTATTTATTTGACAGGGCCAAAATTACCTGAAGCAATGAAGATGTGTACACGGGTATTGAAAGATGATCCAGAGAATATTGATGTACTTATAGACAGAGCTGAGACATATATCCAAGATGAAATGTATGAAGAAGGTGAGTCACTTATGAGACTTTATTGTATTCCAGCTCAGGTGTCTATATTTATAAAACAAAAAATACAAAATAATGATAATTATGATATTGATAATAATGATTATAATACTTATAATACTTATAATACTTATGATACTACGAATAAAATAGAAATACTTATACTAATACTACTACTACTCATCATAACAACAATAACACTAAAACTAAATCTTACCTTGGTAGAGAGTGGCAAATACACTCAAGTATATCAAGTACACATTTTCACCTGGGTGGGGACAGGCAAACATGGATTAATGTCTTGCCAAAAGACGTTAGGTGTAGGGCTGAGATTCGAACCCTCAATCCTTGGATTGGGGTCAAGTGAATGAGCCACTATACCATGACACCTGCCCCCATCAAAAGAAGTGAATCCAACATTGATTTGTACAACTTACAAGGAATTTGAACAGTTCAAACTTGCAGAAAATTCTGTCAAAATGGTTATGATCCTAATGTAATCTATTCTGTTTGATTAGGATACAGTAAGTAATACCTCTGTTGATAATTTGATATCCCATCTATTCTGACCATTTTGATTGTTTCTCCCTTTCTTCTTTCAGCTGTAAATGATTACCAGAAAGCCAAAGAAGTAGACGATATACAAAGAACACAAGAAGGATTAGATAGAGCGCAGAAACTTTTAAAACAATCCAAGAAAAGAGATTACTACAAAATATTAGGAGTCAGAAGGTAAGATCATATGAAATCAAGGCTTTTTGTGATCTCATTATACATGGAGTCACAAACATAAAATTGACTTCGCCATTAATTCGCCGTTAATAATTACACTTAATATTCAGGGGCTAGAAATCAAAACTCCTGGATGGATGAAGGTCCTCCCTCCTCCTCCTCCTCCTCCTCCTTGGTTGCATGCTAACTATTTGTATTTTTAAAATTAAAAAAAATTCTACATATCACCTTACATGAATGCAACCCAAAATGATAAAGTTCTTCAGTTGGCTATGCAATGGCATTTAGAACTTGGTGTAGTTTTAACGTGACCAAGTTTCTTTCATACATCTTCTTCTTGCAGAAATGCAGGCAAAAAGGACATATTGAAGGCCTATCGTCAGCTCGCCATGATATGGCATCCGGATAAACATGAAGAAGGGGAAGAAAAATCCAAAGCAGAGAAGAAATTCATGGACATTGCTGATGCCAAAGAAGTACTCACAACCCCAGGTATGATACACTTTAAAGATAAAGATCAGTTCTGGTCATGCGATTGCATTGTGAAAGAAACGTTGTGGAATCCATCAGAAAAGGTTGATCATCTAGCATATAAGTATTGGGGTGTACTACAAGGTTCTAGAGTCATCAAAATGATAAGAAAATTGGCTCAGTCTTGGTAAAGTTACAAGCACTGTACACAGAAAGATGTATAATATACATATTATGCGACTACGCAACACGTGCGCGATATCTATCAGGTCCAAATAGATATTACTAATTTACCAAATATATCAATTAGTAGGCGACTTCGCTGCAAAATTTGTGTCATCACGTATTAGTCAAAACATATTCTTTCACATGATTGGTAATTCATTTTTTGAGAGGGGGGCGTTTCCAAAACTGGTCTTTACCTTTAATGCTACATTCACAAACACAGTTGTAAACCAGCATGATTTTTAGTACACTGAATGAATGTTCGCAACAATGTACTTGGGTATCTGTTTTGCAAGATTATGATTATCAATATTATTGTTGCTTTAAAAGCTATTATTATTATTATTACTATAATTAATAGTAGTAGAGTATATTTATAATTATTTTCATTATCATTATTAATATTATTATTATCATTAATATTATCATTATCATCATCATTGTGATAATTCTAATCACCAATGATTGTTTTCTTAGATGTGTCCATTATTGTTGCTTTCAATATTATCATCTAATTCTTAAAATAATTCTTCTTATTTATTAATTTTTCCTTCAGAAATGAGGGAGAAGTTTGACGCTGGTGAGGATCCCTTAGACCCTGAACAGCAGAAGAACCAAGGCCATCATCATGGCCATCCATTCGGTTTTAATCCTTTTGGTAGTGGCGGCGGCGGTGGTTTCAACTTTAAATTTAACTTCAACTAGAGTTAGCTCAACATTAACAGTCTCACATCTCCAGTTTGACATACATGTAGTACACAATTCATTCAGCTTCAATTCCTTCCAAAGTACAGAATTACATGTAGCAAGGTTTTAATTCTAAATTCCCTTCAACTAGACCTCAATGTTAAAGATAAAGACCAGTTACGGTCATGCGATTGCATTGTGAAAGAAACGTTGTGGAATCGATCAGAAAAGATTAATCATCTAGCTTATAAGTATTGGTGTGTACTGCAAGGTTCTGGAATCATCAAAATGATAAGAAATTTGGCCCAGTCTTGGTAGAGTTACAAGCACTGTACACAGAAGGATGTATATGGACTACGCACACGTGTGCAACACGTGCGTTATATCTATCGGGTCCAAATTGATATAATAATTTACGAAATATATCAATTAGTAGGCGGTTTCTCCGCAAAATTTGTATGATCACGTATTAGTCAAAATATATTCTTTCACATGATTGGTATTAAGAGCTTCCATTTCATTTTTTGAGAGGGAGGCGTTTCCAAAACTGGTCTTTACCTTTAACAGTCTTAAGTGGGTTATGATCCATTTGATGAGCAACTATGGTTTCAAAGAGACGATCATAGTATTATTTAGCCGTCTAGCCATTATTTTGTTGGGACATTTTCCCGTAAAGCTATAGTATTGTCAGTACTACTTGACTACATCCTCAGCCCTGCTGTAATGTAATACCACAGTCACCGCCAAATAGACTCCATACTGACTGTTTCTTGGCCATTCGGGGTAATGTAATTAATTTTAGTTTGGTATGATGTCAGTCAGGGTACGATTTCACAAAACCATCACAAGAACAAGTTCGCTGACATCCCATTGAAACCTGTGTTAAATTTAGTACATGCATTCTAAAGAGCTGTCAGTGAACTTGTACTTCCGATGGTTTTGTGAAACCCTGTCTATCTGGTTGGTGTCATACTGAGGTACAATAAATCATGGTATTTTGTTTATTTTCTGAAGTCCACATTCGCAGTTACAAAACAAAGGAATTGTTGGTTATTATTTAAACCTAGCTGTGAGGGACAGTTTTGGTTCAGGTCATGAAGGTCCTGGAATATTAATTTGTTATATGATTTTGTTCCATTTCACAAAACTTGGGATAGCCTTGGAAAAAATGATTATAACATGTACAGTTTTCTCTGAAATTAATGCATAATTCTGTATCATGACACAAATGTTTTCCTGTGTTAAGTGGATTTCTCACTTCACCTATAATCTCCCTTTGTTTATGGGATTAAAATATTTATAAATCTTTATTGATTCATGTGAAGTCATACATTGTGAGTATAATAAGAAACATTGCACAAAAGATGAAATGATTGTATCTTTCTTAAATTGCCTTTAGTGCCTTTCGGTCTGCTAGTGGTTAATACAACTTTGTGAATGAACCGATTTGAAGTCATTAGAATGGTATATGTATTTATACAGGTAGTATTGTTCTTGTTTTAATAGGGAGAATTTCATGGGGGAAGTTAGAGGACTGCTGATATTTATATATTATCGATCTGCAATGAATGAAAGTGGTAGCAGGGGGTGACATTATACGGAAAGATGTTCGCTATCAGAAAACTAGAAACTTTTGTACATGTATGTCAGGATCATTTAGCTTGTAGGGATGTCATGTGGGAAGGTTTTGTACTGTCAAACATTGGAACCTCAAAGAGTTATGGTATAAAATACCTTGGTGGATAGTTTGCAGATGTTTGTAGTTTTACAGTTTAACATAGCATGGTATGGAAAGCCTTGATGTTCTGAAGTACATTGTCTGAAAGCTGGAATCTGATTAATGAAAAGAAAATACATGTAGTGTCATATTTAGAAATCTGTTCATGATAGTTTGAATAATTTTCAAGAGTATATTTTCACTTGTTTCTTCTGTTTCAGAATTGTATTCTGTTTGATAAAAAAAGAGTCACTATTTTTGTATATTCTTTCCTTTTTAAATTATTTTTAACCATATCATATTTTGGGAAAAAGGTGATTGCGGCACACTGCTTATTAAACATAGCACTTATATAATTTGTAGTTCAACATCTTAGTCCGGCAGCCAAATGCAGATTATTGGCCTAACCTTGTTTTAGGGTCTATAGTTTTTTTTTTCAATGGATTTTGATTGCCTAGACCTTCTATTTCAAGAATCCGATTGCTGACACTCTGTCAGCCTTGAGCAATTTAAGATATATGACGTCATACAAAATGGCCGCCAAAGTGTATGATTTTCCTTTAAAAATGAATAATAAATATATAATAAGGATTTTTTCTACAATTTTTGGCAGCCAAATGTCTGTATCTCTCTAGGACCATCACTAACAAAATGTTTTGTGATGTTGCATGGCCATAGATGACCAGCTTATTTGCATATTTTGAAATAGCGCCCTCTATAAACATATTAATTTGAATAAAATATATGTGCCAGCCAAATGCCAATTTCTTAAATCTATGTCACGTTGAAATCATATTAAATGCTTTTTGGGGGCAACAATTGCAGTTGTGCTGCATAATCTTTCATCGTGTTTGGTACAAATTTAGATAGGGTAGGTGTGGGGAATGGAAGACCCTTAAGCACATTTGCATAATTTACATAAACATGAACAATGTTACACATACAGACATTTTTGTATTCCCTTTAGTATTTTTTCTCTTTATTTTGTAACGAAATTGTGGTCATGATGTAACTGATTAATAAGATAACAATGATTAATGACGTCATCACCAAAGGTCTCTCATTACCTACATGTGTAGGTAATAAGGGACAGTTACAAATCAAGACATTTTAAGTACAATTTGAATGAAAATGGGATTGTTATAGTTAGTTCAAACATTTTTTGAAAGAGATATATGGAGCCAATGAACTTACTGAAATTTTGAAACGATTTTAAAACAATGTGGCCCAAAATATTTCTGTAGTTTTTGTTTACAGTAATAAAGGTGTTCTCAATTATGTTAAAATACTTTCAGAATAATGTTCTGGCAATATGACTTTTACATTGATCAAACTCACAGCATAGAAACAACTTCTTAAAATTGAATGCATTCAAATTAGAATGGTGACACGTACGACCAAATATGTTTCATGATAGTGCCTTTCAACATGAAATGGACAACTGTGGAGAAGTAGGCCCCTATCTTGGACCTGGTGTCCCCAATTACCTACACACATTTCTGATCAGACACCATTCATAATGTGAATTGCAACACCCATTCACAACATACAATGGCCATAAGCTTTCTGTGATGGTTGGCACATTTCATAAACTTCCTTTTAAAACTAATTTTTAAGAGCCACCCCTAAATATCTGCATACACCACAACATTCAGTGAAAATTGTGTTTTTATATCAGAGCAAATTTTTACGATCAAAATTGCTAATATCTTGGTCAATTTTGCCAATTTTCTCGGAGAGAGAACGCATTGTAGTCTTCGAAATGAATTGGATATATGCAGAAGTGTTGTTTAAGGCCACATATGTCGCTATATCAATATTGGAGCCAACACGGACAGACAGTGATGGGTTCAAGCTTGGTGGTCTCCAATTCCCTACACCTACCCTACATATGTCAAGAAAAAAAATGGCTATGAAAGAATTCATTTTTCATCAAATCGGTGAGAAGTGGTTTTACGGCACACATTATTATTCAATTGATAGGCTTTATTTAGACCAGCATTGCTCCAACGTCAGTGAATGTGGATAAAGCAGTTGACATCTATACTAGACAGATGCATGAATTTCAAAAGATATTACCTGGTGGATTCTATGACACAATTTCCAAGAAAGTTCAAACCATGGCTGCCATGAAGAAGTCAATGTTGGGATACGAAAATCTATGAAAAGTTGATCTACTCCAGAGTAATAGGACTGCAGACAAGTTCAAGAGAGGTCAATATCAAGGACATTTTGTCATAAGAGCTTTCACCAGTCCCAACAGCACTTTTTGATGATTCTGGAAACGAGCACTCCCATGTCAAAGACGGACTTATAGAATTTGACAAAAGTTGAGATGTCAGCCAGGCATGAGACACTGGAACAACCTTGTACAGTCATTGATGGTTGTGCTCTGCTGTGGATGAAAATCTGATGATTTTTGCTTGGTGTTTGACAGATCCGAGAGTATCTAGAGGTCATAACGGGTCGAGAGTCTTCCAACTGAGTCCCGCGTCACTGCTGCCCTCCAAGAAACTATCTCTTACTATTCGTCGTCGTCGTCGTTGTCATATAGATCATGGCTCACCATTGTGACCCGTTTGATGAGACCTTTTGATCGGCATCTGTCTCCTGCAATCCGGTAGAGTGTCTTTAGTATTTAGAGGGTGGCTAGTGATTTCCCGAAGGTCGTCAGTCCATCTGAGCTTGAGTCTTCCTTTGTTACGTGTTCCTTCAAAGGTACCTTGAATGATAATTTGTCAAGGTTGTCTCCTGATCTTCTGCTAACGTGACCAAACTATTGTAGCTTGTACCGTCAATCCTGGTAGCAAGTGGCGGTTGATCTCCGATGATGGACATTAATTGTGTCCATTGGTGTTGTAATCTCTTCATGATATCCCAAGTAGCTTCCTCCAACACCACATTTCAAAGGCAGATATTGCCGAGCTTCCACCCTCCTTGACAATCATTGACCCAAGAACATTATATAAACTTGTCCACTTGATCAACTTCTTCTCCATCAACCACCATGCTCTGTTGCATGTAGTTAATTTCCACCAATCATGATCTAGGTCTTTTTCCCATTGAGGTAGGGTCCAAATTATTCACTTGCATCCTTCACTCTTTTTTAAAGAGTTCTAGTAGTTCTTCTGATGTTCTTGTTATAAGTGTTGTCAGTGGCATACTGAGCAAAAACACTTAGAGGGGCAGAAAAACAATCTGCATCACCACCACTCATACATGTTACATGCAGGCCCCGCAGAACTTTTTTTAAATCGGGGTGGGGGGGGGGGGGGGTGAAGTATTTACGATCAGGAAGAGAGGAGCGCAAATTGGCGTGGTGTTCAAGGGGCACAGCCCCTGGAAGCTCAAGGGTTTCAGGCATTTATTAACTGTAAGATGAACATATTTTGATACCTCATTTCACCTCGGGTCACTTTCTTTCTTTCTTTCTAGTTCTCTTCAACATACTTTATACAAAAAGTGAGGGGGCTCGAGTCCCCTGAGCCCCGCTGTTCTGCGGACCCTGACATGTAGGCTTTTAAATAAGCATATTTTTTGCTTGACTGTGAATTTAGGATTTGTCCTTTTCCAACATACGCTTAACAAATAATAATTTACTAAAAAGTGAGAAAAAACCCATGAAAATCATGTCATTTCAGCAACATTTGTAAATCACTGGTATCGAATATATAGAAAAAACAGTTTGAATTTTGTTTGGGGGTTGAACTGTCCCAACCCCCCCCCCCCCCCAACCCTTCCCCATCAATACGCCAGAGAGTGTTGTATTGTTGGCGTATCTTAGGTTGGTGATCGTTCGTCCACCAACAGAAACTTGACCATAAAATGCCTTTCTCATAATGAATACAGCATAGATGGTGATAGGATACAGCCTTGACGGACAACTTGACCAATAGTGAACATTTCGGTGTAGCCATTCTCTGTTCTTACTGTTGCTTCTAGGTATTGGTAGAGCGACTGGATGAGTTGAATTATATATGCTGGAAAGCCCATCCAGCTCATAATCTTCCATAGGCGTTTATGTTGTACGCAGTCAAAAGCTTTGGAAAGATCAATAAAGCTAGGGAGAGAAGTTGTTGAAACGTGTCTCTAGTGTTGCTAACTTCACTATCTTTTCATGACAACAAACTACAGTTGATCGACATCGTAATTAAATGCGCGAGTCTGCAGGATGATTGGGTGCTCAGAAATAGGCAAAATCACAAGCAGGCCTTTACAGTCAAGATGAGGTTCCTGTTGAAGTGATTCCAGGCAGTGATGTCATGGCAAGGAAAGGTCTATCCACAACATAGTTATGATGAAGCAGGCAACATCGAAGTACAGCAAGCGATTTGAATTGATGCTAATGAGAAGATGTATGTTAGGGTCCTAGTGGATGACACAGACGTCTACGTACTACTTTTGCATCGATCATTATCTACATGACGGACTTATAAAACGCCAATGACCATGGAGACGCCCCTTCACAAATTGAACTGTTATTGATGTTCCTGCCAATGTAGACAAGTTAGGAGATATCATTCCATCGATGTTGGCAGGACATGCGTTGACGGGATGCGACACTCTTGGGGCATACTTTGGCATTGGATAGGGTACAATGCTGAAAGTGATGAAGCAGAAGATTCGACTCCCTTAGGACTCAGTAATTTGCAATGTTGATGCAGCATGGTCATATGTCATCACTCAACCTACTCAATGCTTTGCTTCATGTTATGGACAGTCAACAACCAACTGAATGTCAGAGGCTCGTATCAACGTGTGGCTATCAAGGGTCCGAAGACTAGGAGCTCCAAATACCCCCAAACCTTGCCTTACTACCTCAAACTACCTCAAGCGTTTGTAGAAAATGTTATTAAAAGAGAGCTCATTTGCAAACATGCGTGTGGAAGCATGCATTACAGTCACGACCTCACTTTGCAGAATTAAGTGTTAAATGACACCCTCTTCCGCATGGAATATTTTAGGGCTCCCAACACTTTAGAGGGCTTTTAAACCAATTTCAAGATTTTGAAGCAAACTTATAAACGGATATAGTCCTGTATCGTATCGGTAGTTCGTAATTTGTAGGTTAATTTAAAAGAATCTAGTACCTTAGAATACAAATCTAGTTTCTCAACGCTGTCACTGAAAATGGGCATTTATCACCATATGCCACCTCATATCTATGGGACAGAGAGCATAAAATTCAACCATATTTTCTTCGAGTATAAAATTACAAAATAAAAATAAATGTGCAGCACAATTTTTACTCACTGTATCCAGTGCATCTGACTCATGACATATGATAATCTCATGTTAGAAATTGGTATTTGGCCATCATTTTGAACTATTCAAGTTAATGTGTCTATAGAGGGCGCCATTCCGAATTATGCCAATTTGCATATCATTTGTGATCATACAGCATCGCAATTTTTATTAAGTGATGATTCTAGAAAAAAATTAAGATATTTGACTGCCATTTAATGTAGTAAAATGCTGTTAAAACTTTTTATATCATTAATTTTGGTTAAAAAGGGGATTTTAGCGGCCATTTTGTATGACGTCACATATCTCAAATTGCTCAATGCTGACAGAGTGTCAGCAATCGAATTCTTCAAATTGATGGTCTAAGGAACTATAATCCGAAGAAAAAAAAACTATAGACCCTAAAACAAGGTATATCGAGATGGCTGCCGGACTATCTCTGTCCATTAAATCTAACAATATGTTAATCTCCAGCTGCATGGATGTGAATTTACAAATTCCAAATTCCAAATAATCTGCTTACAAGCATATAATGAAAAAAACATTATATGCTGGTTTAGTCTCATAAGGGAAAATGAACAAGCCAAGTTTTTTTTACCCTCTTATTATTTGATCAGCTTGTTCATTTTTACTGATGCATGAGCTACAGAACATGCAGCGTTTGTTTTATAAACGGTTCTACAGCAGAAATATGATGAAAAAAAATGTGTAAGCCAAATGCGGTAAGAATTGCACATTTACATCTACATCATGTAGCAAAGCAACCATTTGCTGTACCAGTAATTGATACCGAAATAAAGGTACCGAAATAAAGGTATCATCAAATAAGTCTAGCTAAAGTGTCGTACCCAGTTACCCATCTCAGTGCGCGTGTTCAATTTCATAGCCATATTTAACCAATTAAAGTGTCATTGCATCTTTCTGCGATTTCGCCTGGTGCATGTACATGCATCTTGGAAATGTATTACTTTTTAAAGAAATCCTTTTTTTTTTGCTCAATAGGGAAGAATAATGCATTCATGTGGCTTCATTTGACCAATTCATTGCTTTCATTGAGAGATGTTATTTAAAAGTCATAACTCACTGTTCTGATGTACCTCCCTGTTAGGTTTCAATGAAGAGATTTTCTAAGTTGACAAGTACAGTGTGATGCATGAATCTGTAAGGGTAATTAGTTTCATCTAGAAATGGTATAAGTCAAAATTTGAATCTATTTTCTGGGTAAATGTTAATTTATGTAGTACATGTATTTTGAATATGTATATTTTTTTCCTACAAATTATCTTTGTCAAACAATTTCATTACGAATATGTGTTTGTTATATTTGGGGATATTCAGAGAAAATGTCTGTTTTTTGTAAATAAAAGATTTCTTTATGAAACAAATATGAAATAGATATCAAGAGATCTATTGACCCTTTCATTTCTTTTCTTAACATTGACTGTAGAGTTACTGTATCATTGTTACTGCGAGGATTTTTCTCTCCCTACCAACCATCACAATAGATTGAGGGCATTTGTGTTTTTAAAACTAAGTGAGTTGCATGTTTCAAAGCATAACGAAGAATGGAAAGTGGAGTATGGACTTGGAAGTTCTACTCAAAAAGAAAAGAATAATATGAAGCAAGAGCGTGACAAAAGAATGTGAAAGCAGAGGGCCTTTAGGTTTTCATTGTTGCTAGTGAATATACATTTGAAAAAAATGTTCATCATGAAAGTATACAAACAAAAAATAAAAAGTAATAAGAATAGGACTACAGCCCCCCCCCCCCCTGGATATATTATCAGGTAGTCAACACAAAAATACACATAAAACAACACAATGGCAAGTGGTAAATTTGATTTTTAATAGTGTATGTCCCTCATCAGGTAATTTAATTACCAAAGTATGTACAAGTAAATAGGTTGCAATCATAGATTGTAACACCATAATCATATGCTTTAAGAGTTCAAATCTGCTGGAAAATAAGTAACATTTCTGACTTGCATGGAGTGTAATATAAAAGCCTTCCTACAAGTAATTTTGTTACCAATGGCAGCATGCTACATACATGCTTACGGTTGGCAAAGATGGTAATGTGTCCGTAACAAAGACATGCAAAAACAAAAGCAATAATGTCTACAAATGATGTGTATATAAACAATGCTACTGGAGTGTTCATTCTGTTATGTAATTGAGTTTCATAACAATAGAGCTTTGTTTGCATGGCTGGTTAAGCCTTAAATACCCTTATTGCAACCAGGGAGGTGAAAGAAAGGAGGCGAAACTCTTGTCATTTATTCAAACTCATTTGTGAGTTCTAAAGCATAACAAAGGGATGTGTAACATAAAACATTCAACTTGGCTTTGAAGTTCCATGCTCCGAACCGCGCTTCCACTGCCGGGACTTTCAGAAGCCAGGCACCAGTTTTACATTTATTACAAATTATTAAATTACCAGCAAAATTTCAGTGTAAATCAAAAACTTTATATGGGGATTGTTTTGGGAATAGTGCATCAAGCCAATTTTTCAAATTTAGTACTCTGTCCTTCCTATAATTTGTGTGCAAGAGTTGATAAAAGAAAAATTACATCCTGACAAAAACTCAATATTTTAGGATAATATGCTAATTTGTGCATGTTTTAATGTCCCGTTACTTAATCCATGATTCACAATCTTCAATAACATTAAGTTGGCTAATGCGTGTTTTCTGTATTTTTGCAGTTGCAAAAAGGATGAAATTACACAAGTTTGTGGTCGCTTGTTCTACTCATTACATATTTAAAAATTGATGAGAAATCATTGAAAGGGACAGCGAACAGTTGTTGTGATACCATTTCTGATGTATGAATTCTAAATCCTGAAATTTCATGCGCTCTTTTATCTCACAACCTGGTCAACAGTTGCAGATTAGCGCATAACTTTTCGGCGGCTTGGAGCATGGGGTCAAAGGAGAGCGGCTTGATTCCAGTCCTTCTCTATCACGTCCCTGTTGCAACACATAATTTCATATTGTGTACAGGATTAAATGGATATCACATAAATAGACCATTAAAAAAAAAAGATTGATGCCTTTAGTGAATTTCGCATTATTCACAGAAAGAGGACATTTATATGTAAATACAAAAGTCAATGGCATTTCTTTGCTCTTAAAGTGTACACTGTAGCCAATGAACTCTAGCCAGTTCCAACGATTTTCAAGAGATTGAGCCATCATTTTTCTTATCATCTACCAAGTTTCAATTGGACCTCCAGCACTAGTACATATAGCTCTTAAATATGAAGTTGACAATCACAGACGCTAATTTTCCTGTCTCGTAACAAGAGTTACCTCTTCCTCATTTTCCTCAACGCTATTCACGTCATTCCACCATGGTTTTAACCTGTTAAAACATGATATAATTTAGATTGGAGTCTATAGAAAAATAATGCATGTCATACCAAAATCAAATGGTATACAACGAGTTAATCATCAAAGCCAGCAAGTCACCATAGTAAAGTTTGAGAGTTTGTTGCTTAGTCTTTTCATTCAAACCTTAACTGTTTTCATCACATAAAACCATGGAGGTCATTTCACCAGGGTGCTCACGACCAGCATCCTCAGATCAACACCATTATGATCACATACTTTGAGAGTTTGATGTTTAGTCTTGTCATTCAGACCTCACTAGGCATTCCTCTGTGCTTGTGCCATCTCTCACCGAGACAGAGACTGGTGACACAGTTTGAGAGTTTGTTGTTTAGTCTTGCTATTCATGCCTCTCCAGGTTTTCCTCTGTGTTTGTGCCATCTCTCTAAGTAGTGTTGTCTCTCACCCCATAAAACCTTGTGACCGTGCTTCACATAGTAACTGTGTAAGAAAACAAAAAGTAGTGAAATCTAACTAAATATAAGAAAGTAATGAATTTTTGAAAGTTGATACGTATGGGCACTTCATATTGGCTGAAGCGGTAATGTCTATGTGATGTAGTGCCGGACTACTTTTCCATCTGTTCCAACATATAAAATGTCTAAAATTTAATTGTTTACGAAAAATCATGGGTCAGGAGGGCTTATACTAATATGCTATCTATAATATATTTTTAAAAGTAGTGCCCCAAGGGAGAAGGAATAGGAGAAAAAAAGAAATTAG
Organism: Strongylocentrotus purpuratus; assembly: GCF_000002235.5. Classification (NCBI taxonomy): domain Eukaryota; kingdom Metazoa; phylum Echinodermata; class Echinoidea; order Camarodonta; family Strongylocentrotidae; genus Strongylocentrotus; species Strongylocentrotus purpuratus. The sequence continues at coordinate 1,948,728 of NW_022145597.1, forward strand.
TGGTACTGGTATTTTAGTACACGGCAAATGGGAGAGTTATCCACCACCTACGTCACAATCTATTCGCATAGACTTAGTGATCTCATATATTTGAAACATGCATAACTTCCTTACTATTGGTCTGATTCATTTCAAACTTTTGCCATTCTGTTTCTGTTATTTTTCTGGTTTCATACAAACCAACTTATTACAAGGCTTGGATTGCCCTTTAAAGTTAGTTTTTCATGACTGCATAGAAAGAAACATTTTATTATTTCCCCCTTCATCTGTCCCTCTTCATTCTATTCCATAAAAATATCCTCCAAATGAAATCTTCACTCAGTCTCTACGGAAACAGCAGCTTATGTGTTCTACTCACCATCCAAACAATAAACCAGCAAGATGAGCAGCATGATCAAAGAATTGCCAGCCAAGAAGAACTCCTGTAGTCTCCATACCAAGGAGACCAACCAGGCCCTACACAAAATATAGAAAAGATGAACATATAATTAGATGCATTACTGTTGCATGTGTTTTCTTGTTTCTCAAAAGTACTATTCAATTCTTTAAAGAGACACTGAAATAGGAAGAATGGTGTTTAAATTTACATAAAATTGCTTCAAACAGTGATTGTCATTGAGTGTGTTGTTTTTCTTGAGGCAATATTTTGTTATCATTATTATCACCACCACCACCACCACCACCATCGTCATCATCGTCATGATCATCATGATCATCATCATGATCATCATCATCCTTATCGTGAGCATTATCATGATCTTGATCATCATCATCATCATCCTCATTATCATCATCATCATCATCATAAACAAACCACTATCTTTTATACTGTTCACCAGTAATCTGCAGGCACAGACTCTAATTTGACACTTTACCACACTTCCTAAGGCCTTGAGTATAGTCTAACTCTGACAGTCTCTGGCTATGTCAAATAAGACTTGGAACAATATATCTGACAATGTAATATTTAAATTTTCGGGGCCAAAATTAAAATTTAAAAAATGTGTTCTTCCCCCCCCCCCCTCCCTCCGCTACAGCTACAGCTCATATAGCAGAATTCATAAACGATGCAGTGGTAATTTTTAATTTTTAAAGCTAGCTGTTACTACTCACTGTGCTTGCTGAGAAGGTGATGAAAGGCAGAAAGACGATCGCTAATCTAGCATCAGGATACTGAACACAAACAGCTCCCAAGACAGCCATTATTGCACCTGACTGGTATAGTAACACATATTGAAACAAATATATTATATGAAGGTTCAATAATTGACCTTACAGCATATTACATGAATGATTTGTGTACATATAAATAATATGCGTAGCTTGTACAGTATACTGTAACAAAAATATAAAGCTATTAATATGAACGAACAAATTAACAAAACTAGAGACAAGAACTAGTTTTTCATAAACCTGCTTTTACATTGTTTATATTTTATCATTGTACACACTAGCTGTTTACTACTTGATACAAATTATAATCATGTTTGATATTTGTCAATGTTATACATGAGCAATGAGGAAAAGTTCTTGCAAAATTATATGCAATAAGGATTGTTATTGACAACAGAACAATTTGATTTTACGGTGATAATATCACAGCCTTTGACTATGACCTAAGACCATGGTATGAATAACATCAAATAATAAAGTTTGTGGGTTAACATATTAAGATACTTACAGCTCCTAGTGAAGGATTGAACCGTGATGTAGCTATCTTCAGAGCATAGCTTGCAAAGGAAGCCCATACACCTGTATCAATAAAAAGAAAACAGATTTAGAGATTTCTATCTTTGTGATACAATCATACAAAGTATGTAAAAATAGGGAGGGGCTCCATATAATACAACACAGAATAGATGTCATGTGCCAGGAAGGCTGTAAAGTATAAAGTATAAAACTACCTCTCAGACAATTGATTTAAAGTGGGTAATCAAATTAGGGGGTAGTTGTGCATTCAATAAGACCTAAACAAAAAAGATGTTTTATTGCCCTTTAGGTGCTAAAGCATGGGTCGGTCAGAAATCTTTTTTTTTTTTTTTTGTTTTTTTGTTCTCTTTTGGGCTGATATTTCTCAGCTATGAATGCTTAATACATCTGTACATATTTTGTTATTCATTAAACATTTGTTTCTTTAAAACATTAAAAAGAAAACAAAAATTGTAAAAAGCTGACCATAGATTTCAAGATTTTTGGGTCGGTCGCAAAGGGCAATACAACATTTTTTTTAAACGCCTAATTCAGGGCCTAATTGTAGTAGCAGGTGGAGGGGGGGGGGGGGGGGGGGGGGGTAAGTTTCCAAGGGTTATTATCCTAGGTCTGGAGGAGTCGTCCAGAGACTGACATTCCAAGACAGGTGACCTCCTAGAATCATAAACAATGGCTCTAATAACTCAATATACCTACCAGCACTGAGGTACATTGCAAGGAACTGCTCCTTGCCGAGCACACTCCCTATACTGCCAGAGAAACTCCATAAGACATACATGTTAACTCCTAAATGCCAGAGGGAGTGATGACTAAAGACAGAAAGGATCATTGGTAGGCACGTGGCACCTGTAAAGATAACAATGTCATAATATTACAAATCTTTCCTTCAGCTTACAATAAGTTTATATATTGCAGTTATCAAATCAATTTGTGTGGTCACAGAGGATATCCCTTAATCCCTGTACCAGTACACCTGCACCACACGAAAGAAGGAACAGATTCCTTGTATTGTTTCTCTCAATCCGTTTCATGTATTGATGCTTTGTTTCTGCTTTTTGTGTATTGATTTATCCATTTCCAGAAAATCTAATTAATCTTTGTAGATATATTCATCAATAGATAGAGATATAAACAAAAAAATATTTTGAATAATATACAAAAAGATATGGATGGACAGAAAATTGATGAAGTGTAGAGAAAAGGATAAACAAAGGAAAGATTTTTAAGTAACAGAAGATATGGAGATGGCTGTATGAAGTGATGCAATCAAAACATACATAAAGTGATAGACAGGAGGCAGGATGAAAGAAGGCAGAAGGAATAGATGAATGAACTTACTAGCAGCAGGGTTTGCACTAAACCATTGTATCATGAAGTGTTGCATGGCTGGTATTCTCCAGAAGGCAAAGACTGCTACGTTAGCCACTACGATTCCTAGGACAACCTTCTGGGTTCCACTTAATCTGCTGTACCACTGATTCATCTAAAAACAATGCAATCATTAATTACGATTATTATCATTCTATTCAGGAAAGACGAAATCAAGAAAACAGTGAATACAGTGAATACAAAACACTGTAGGGTTTGAAGTGATTTGATTTGATTTGATTTGATTTGATTTATTTATTTCTGTTTGATTTTCTTTTTCTTTTGCATTTTTACAAATATATAACAAACAAATATTGCAAATTTACACATGACAAAAGAATATATGTAGAATAAGGTAAGGCTGGGTGTAACTAATCGAGAACATCAAACAGGAGGGTTGACAAAATAAGCAAAGCTTGATAGTATGACTACCCTCAAAGGATACATAATAATACAAATATGGAAGAACAAAATATTGGTAAAAAGGGGGAAAAGACAGAAAAAAGAAGAGAAAAGAAAGAGGGGATGCACATCAATATTCACAGACTTATGTGGTAGTTGGATTTCAAATTGATATATAAAGATTTTAAATAAGAAAAGAAATGCAAATTTGAATACTGAGTGGCCAACTTGGGATACAATAGAATGAGAAGACTCTCAAGTGAGTCTCATGGATGCTGGGAAAAGAAAAAGATTAACTAATAACTATAACCACAATGTCTTCTTTTCCAATCCATGTAACTTTTTACATAAATAGCACAGAATAGCAAGATACAACAAAAAATGTATCGTGAGTACAAGAGAAAAATAAATAGCAAACAATTAATGTCGCATTTTTATGTCTCCAGGAAAATAAGGAGGACACTTGAACACAAACCAAATATGAACAAAAAGAAACTATGTTTGCAACTAATAAAATAACAATTGGAGGTTGGCTAGATATATCCAGCTGATTTGGATTCAAAAGAAATACAATGAATAACATGAAGTCGTTATAAATGTTGTTTAGACTATTGAATTAGTCGCATTAAATTTAATGCGTCTAATTCAATTTAAAACAATCATTTCAAAGTATCAATCTGGATCAAGTACATAATGAATGAAGTGATTAGTGGCTTATATTTATCTATATTCACCAAGTATGATGAAAAGAAAGTACAGTATATCAAACTACTGCAATATATACAGCAGTATGGACAATGCAATGTATATAAATTCAGTTGACAGTAAAGAATTTCTTTTACACAGATGTGTTTCTGGAATTAAAATCCTGGCCACTTCAAATATCCACAATTTGATACCTTTCCACAGCATGAAACTGTTGTGACTTCAATAAATACTTTTATAAGTTTCTGGACTTTGACCCAAATGGTAAAAAAACTTATTTCATATGATCAGACTTGCTCTATACCACATATTAACAGTTTGGAGCCAGAGGGACGTTGACTCTATGTAAAATGATGCCTTTCTAGCTTGAAACAAACAACATATTACATAGTATTCAACAGGTTCAGTATAGAGACAAAAGTATAATTTTTTACCATTTCTCTTAGTTCTCCTTGTTTTCTTTCTCTTGAATCAAAGAAACCTGAGTAATGCTGTCTAAGTCTGTCGATTGCTCTGGTTCGTGCTTCTTCATATTGCCATATTGCTGCCCCACCAAAGGTACATCCTGTGAACTAGATAGATATGAAAGGGGTTTATCATGTTAGAAAATACTTTCTTTATAGTTTATGGAGGACAAAAAGGGAGAAACAAACTTCAACACTTATACGTACTTAACTTGCAGATGTATATCGACAACAATAGAATAACAAACAATATTGTTTTGATAGTTTTGGTCAACAGACACAACACATGTCATATATGTGACAAAGGCACAGCTACAAGGACTTTGAGGGGGCTTGTAAAATTATATGTTATGATCATCCTGCTGACTGTTAAATACTTTTTAAAAAAATATCCCTTTTATTTACTATAGCTTATTATTGAATTATATTATGAGGGGGGGGGGGGGATCTTTTCTTGAAACTAAGTTTTGTGCTTCCACTTACAACTCCTGCAAAGACGAAAGGTTTGAAAAGCCTGCTGAATGGAAGTTTCTTGGGAACATCTTCATAAACAACGTTAAACTGCTCTAGGTGAGCCTTGTCGAATTTGACATCAACAATTTTCTTCTTGGTTTTCCTGGACAGTCCTTTCCCTTCTGGTGCTGCTCGTTTAAATGATCTCCACTGGGATAGTTTCACGTCTGAAAATATCACTTGCTTCGTCCTACAACAGAGAAGATAGTTCAAATAAAATCCAAATGTTACTGATCATAATAGCAAATGATTAGATTTACATTGATTGTATGAAGCTATATATTTTGAACAGAACTCTTTTTACGACTGATTTGAGTACATCGAATTTACACAGAGATTCAGCACAAGCAGCAACCGAGAAATGCACACAATAAAAAGAGCGACAATTACCAAGGATCGACAATAGATTTCTGATTAAAATGTTCAAAGTATTTTTTCCAACATTGGTAAATTGAATTGATTGCATTTTACTACTTTTTAGGTTGACTATCAGTTGTTGGTTGAGAGTATTCTGGTGAGTTTTTAACAGTGGTGTTTGAAAATTTTGAGATTTCAATAGAGGGTACAACATGTTAAAAAAGTATCCTAATGCTTCTACTATGATTGTAATCTCAGGCAATTCTTCACAGGCAAGCAAGGAGTGAACATGTGTGTTTTCTTACTCTCTGTAAGTTCGTGCCATGCCCAATCTTAGCTATCTATAGGCCACCCTACAATTGCATGAAATACAAAGGTCAACATTTTGTATTTTATAATAATAATAATAATAATAATAATAGCCTAATAGTCCACTCCAAATTTTATTAAACCGAAACGGAAATTCTTTTGCCCAATTGATCGTGAGCCCGGCAGCCACTGAGCAGCGCCAGATCGACGTTGCTCTAACCCTTATTGTTGAACGCCAAACAAGGTAGCAACAACTCCCATCTTTTAACATCTTTTGGTATGACGCGGCCGGGGTTCGAACCCACGACCTCCCGGTTGTGAGGCAGACGCTCTACTGACTGAGCCAACACTCCGGTGCGACATAATTCAAGTATTCTTTCTCAAGCTGTTGCTGGTGTGCTTCTTTTCCTCCTCTTTCTTAAAGATGAAGACTTATAGTAATATAGGGACTTAGCCTAGCCTGGCCAACCTTTTAAAGGGACTTTGCAACATTGTTCAGGTGTTAGAAAATGGTGCTCATAAGGAGGTCAATGCTAGATGTACAAGTAAAGAAAATCTGAAATGTTGAGTGAAAACAGAATCGACCCTTATTAATGATAAAAACTGATCTGATCAATTCCTGAATTCTCCCAACTATAGACTATTATTATAATTCAATTCAATTTTAGGTAAATGTAAATCATTACAAAGAAATAAATCGGCCCTATCCTACCATTCCAAAAATTTAAGTGTTAACTTTAGAGGGTGTTGCATAGCGACGCCTTCAAAGAAAACCATAGATAGATCTAGATTCTAGACCTATCTTTGTGGTTTGAGAATTTTTTCAGGATTTTTAATTTTTTGCATGTTTGAGGTTAATAGTACAGCAGTTGAGTACTACAGGAATATAACAAGGAATCTTACATACAAAAATCACGCAATTTCTTCACAATCATCATTTTTCAACAATCATATGTTACCAGAACTTTCACTTTTTATTCTTCTCCTTCTCTCCTCCGCTCGCGCTCCGGCCTCCTCTTCAACTTCAGTTCATGATCATCATGAATAGTCTATGATCATGTTCAGCTACTTCATCATCATCATTGACATTAGGAAACAGTTGTTTTCATTATCAACAATATAACCAATTTATGAGCACTGCTCCAAAATAATATAGCTAGATCTAGATCTAGGCCTAGGCCTACACCGAAAATCATCAATTCAGCTCAGGCAACAAACAACACATTAGCAGGCATCATAATCCCCCACTTTTTTTTAAATAGATGGGACTGGATGAAGCGATCTATATAAATTTGTAGATGCAAATAACTCCTTACCGTCCCGGAAATGTACGTATACTTGACAAAAGGACATTCATCGTGTACATTTTTCCATATGAGGTGTAAAGAGTTGTAACTCGAACCAGAAACTACTCTAAAATGTTAAAAAATCGTAGAAAATAGCCATTGACAGAATATTTCATCAGCTTTCACAGTTCAGTCGCTTTGTCAATATAGCTAAAATTTGATGGATTTTATACACAAAATATGAAATATTGTTCATATGAATTATTTTTACACAATTTAAAAATGTTACTAGTTTAGAAATAATTATTAAATATTTCGTTTTAACGACAAAATAAATATAATTCTTTTCCAAACGACGATGTTACGTCTAAGGTCGTCTGCTGAAAATAGACCAATCGTGACGCTTCTTGCAATCATATGACAGTCACCATGACCAGCGCTGCAAACAACAGCACCCGGTGAATTCTCTGCGGATCTTGAGCAAACCATCCCCGGAGAAGTCGGCATCATCGGGGATAAAATTCCGCTGGATCAGATCTGGAGTGACATGATCATGACGAGCATTACTGTGCAATTCGCCGACGCGACGCGACCTCGTTCTGATATTTGATGAATGATTACTGTAAGTGTGGACTGTAGATTATGTTTTCTATTTAAAGTAAAAATGTCAGACAGTCTTGACGATTTAAAACGTGGATAATGAGGCGAGGAAAAAGAATAAATATGATTGATACATGCAAGCCAATGAATATTCGTTGTCATTTTAATTTTGATTTGATTTGTCAATTCAAAACATGATCTGAGCTGAGCTGAGCTGATTAGGTCTGCTACATCATAGTCTAGATCTACATGATCATGGTGTAGATCAAACGCCAGTGAATTTTTACAAAAATTTGCCTCAAGGCTGACTCAAGTAACACTTCACTTGTTAAGTTGTTTTGTGAATAATGTTAAGGTCATAACAATAAATTAGTCTAACAAAAGCAAAACAATTAGGCTAACAATAACATTCAAGAGTTCTTAATTTCTAAGTTTTAAGTAAATTGACTAGATCTAGATCTAGATCATCTAGATCTAGATCTAGACACTTTTTAATTGCACCTGCACCATATTGTTATGTAGGGTCTAGATCTAGATCATCTACATGTAGATCTAGATCTATGTTTATCAATTTAATTATTGTACCATGCACACACACACACACACACACACACTCGCTCCTCATCAGTCTGCAACAGTGCAAGAATCTTCAATTGTGAATGAGGCAGACGTAGACTCAAGGGTCAACCCGAAGAAGAAGGAATTTTTTATGTTCAGAAACCTATCCAAAATTTGAGCCGTAACTCCGGCGTGGAGATACCCTACTAAAACATACCCAAAATGAAGTAGGGGTAGGGCCAGGGGTCTAGATCTAGGCCTAAATATTCATTAAATGTCCAAATAAAGATCATGAGTTAAAAGTCCTCATGTTTATTACCTGTTTCGTGTCAATGTTCTTGTTATTTTTGGAGTATTTTTCGGATAAACATTGATATTAGTATACACTTTTTCACAGGTTTCACGGCAAACCGTTCCACAATACAAGTGCATACCGATGGTGGGTTGCGGGCGTGTGCGCGCCTGTGTGAAGTTATCTACCGTTATGTCTCAGATCCTCATTACGGTAGATAACTTTTGGAGAAAGCCAATCTGGGAGTGGAAATGACGCGAGCGCTAACGCGCTAGGCCCTCTGATTAAAACTTCTTTAATTTTACATTTTAACCTGATTCTAATTCCAAGAAATCCACTGTAAGAATATGTATAAATATTCATTAGGAGCAGCTACACTGTAAGCGCGCACGAAAGATTGTGACGTAATAAAGAGTTTTAAGACTCATCAGTTTTGGTTTAGACACATGAACACGATGTAGTCCCTGTCTTGTATTGTACTAGTTTAGTTGGATTTGAGTGAATCAACCCTAGGCCAACAGCTATCAAAACATGGTGGCAGCGGCGGATAGATGTTTTTTTTTGCCGTTGAAATGATCTTGAGTCTGATCACTGTAGTGATAGCGGATTTTGGACATGCTTTGTGAGACAGAATTGTTGATGACCGAGAACTGAGTTTGGCGACTTCAACGCAGTGCGGTGCGGTATGTACTATAGTGCGTCGTCGTGTATATTCTGTACTACATGTGTGTGTCTTCTGTGAATCCGTATTCCGGTGCACGAGAAAGAACTTTTATGTGTCGCGTGCATGTGGACCTGGAACCACTTCGACGTCGTCGTGCGATGATGTGTGTAATCGAACTCTTGATTGGAGTTTATCGTTATTGGATCACAAGCTAGTCTAGATCGACTCTGGTCTAGATAGGACCTAGATCTACAGTGTATTTGTGTGTGTTCGTGCGGACATGGACATGGTGTAAGCACCCTCCGAGACTAGACTACAGGTGAGCCCAGCACTGCAGCAGTGAAGCAGAAAAGTAACTTCACGCGATGGGAGCATACTTGACTTTGTAGACCTACATGTAACAAGTTAGACCTACATTATGAGACTGTGTTATTAACTGGAACTACTGCGCAACTATTGTAACGTCAGTCACTGAGTGAGCCTTTCTTGATGTGCAGACTTCTTTGGACTCCAGTATCACTGCCAGATCTACACTACGACGACAAGGTGTATCCAGAATCTATTCCAGATGTGTTGTCTTCACAAGGAAAAGGGACTTGATGATTGATCAATATCAGATCTAGATCTAGTCTAGAAACTGAGCTTTAACGATCGCTGATAGGTCCATATCTACCTCGGATTGAGTTGGAACTGATATTCAGGACATATAACTTCAGTATACTTCGAAGAGATTGAACAGTTAATTATAATTATATAGGCCTACTGGACTGGACAACAATCAGCTATTATATAAGACTGAGCTGAATGTAAGGAGGGTCAAGTGTGGAATTGTTTTGAATTTGATCATTGTTGATAAGCAATATGCCTAACCCTTGTTCTGTACTTTATAGGTTTGAGAGCTATATACTTGTAAGTTGTATGATATATTCAACCAATTGGGGATTCCATGGTACCCATCTGAGTTCTGACTAGTATTATTAGTAATAGTAATACAGATCTACATTTAGATCTAGCTAGTTTGACCATTGTCTTCTGTTAGAAGTTAGTCATGTATAGAAGTGAGATAGACTTAAAATCTGAATTGTAAGAGTTCACGAGGAGGTCTCATGATAATGTCATGTGTATTCAATAATATTGATGGTATCTAAGTTCATGACACATTAGTATTCTAGATGGCCTAGGCAGGGACGTTCTTGTCATTACTTTAGTAGATCCCTGTAATGTGACCTATTGGTGTGAAACTACATAGTCTTGGTTCAAGAGTTGTATGGACATTGTGTGTACCATACTGGTTGCCAGTATTGATAGTATACAAGTGCATTCTTTCTGTTTATGTGCTGATTTTAAGTATTGGTCCAATGCATTATATTTGTTGTAGTAACTCTGCATGCATGGTACTTTTTGTCTAGGACAGAACCAGGTTCAGTGACATTACATGTAACAGATTGGATTGTACACATTTACAAACATGGCTGAAGCTCAACTTCCCTTTCATATTGCACCACCGCCACCCCTAAGGCATAAAGAAGATAGGGTGGAAGAGTGGAAGATGTTTAAACAAATGTATGAAAATTATGAGGTTATCACTAAGTTAAAGCAACAGGACAGTGAGTACCAAAGAGCTGTATTTCTCCATACAGTAGGTCCTGAAGGTCTAAAAATCTTCAATGCTATTACTTTTGAAAGAGATGGAGATGACAAGAAAGTCGATGTCATTATCCAGAAGATGAATTCTGTCATCATCGGACAAACCAATGAGATATATGAGAGATTCATATTCAACAAGCGGGACCAGAAACAAGGTGAAAGCATCGAAGCATATGTGACAGAGTTGAAACAGCTCGCTAAAACCTGTAAGTTTTGCGACTGCCTGAGGGAAAGCCTCATCAGAGATCGCATCGTGTTGGGAATTGCTGATACTGCAACAAGGAAAATCCTCCTCCAAAGGAAAGACTTGAAGTTGGAGACAGCTATAGACATTTGCCGTTCTTCTGAAGTCACTGCCTCCCAAATGCAGGTCATTGGAGATGATCCTTCTATCCACAGGGTAGAAAAGTCACATGAAAGAAAGCAGTGGACGAAGAGTCCAAGGCGACAGCCAGTAGGAGAGAATCTCATAAAGTGCAAGTTCTGCGGAAATACTCATAGACGCAAAAAGGAAGAGTGCCCCGCCTATGGGAAGATGTGCAAGAAATGTGGGAAAGAAAACCACTTCGCCATATGCTGTAAGAAGGGATCAAAGTACAAGAAGGAGATCCATAACGTAGAGTCTGAGGATTCAGCAGAGAACCAGACAGAGTCGGAAACGGAATCTGTGAACCACATAGAGATAGAGGTGTACGCTACAGGCACCAAACCATCTAAAGGACTGTTTGCGGAGATGTTGGTTGAGAACAGGCCAGCTAACTTCCAGATTGACTCAGGTGCGAGTGTGAATGTTATTTCAAAGAGCCTTGTCCCGAGTGCAGAAGACATAGTCAAAGAGAACATCATACTGAAGATGTACAACCGTTCTCGTCTTCAAGCAGAAGGTCGGGCTAAGGTCGTGTTGCGTAACACTAAGAACAACAAGAGGTACAGAGTCAACTTCATCGTTGTTAAGGAGAACTTAGTACCACTCCTGAGCGGTCCAGCTGCACAACAGATGAAATTCATAACTGTACATTATGAGAACTTCAACCAGGTCTGTGCTGTAAGCCCTGAAAACATCTTAGAGAGTTTCAGTGACATCTTTGACGAGCAAACTCCTGGAAAACTACCTGGCAAGGTCAAGTTGGTGACCAGGGAAGAAGTGACCCCAACACAGTGTAACGCCAAACCAGTACCAGTGGCAATGAAGCAGAGAGTCAAGGATGGACTTGCTAAATTGGTTGACCAAGACATCTTGATAAAGGTTGAGGAACCAACCCCATGGTGTAGCAGACTGGTCGTTATTGAGAAGAAAGACAAGAATGAATTGAGGTTTTGCATTGACCCAAGACCCCTCAACAAAGCCTTGCAAAGGGAAATACACAGATTGCCAGTCATGGAAGACATTCTCCCGGAGCTGTCAAAGGCTAAGATCTTTTCCAAGTTTGATTTGAGATCAGGCTACCTCCACTGTGAGCTTGATGATGAGAGTAGCTTCCTTACAACAATGAACACCCCGTTCGGGAGATATAGATGGAAAAGACTACCCTTTGGTCTGAATGCGTCAGCGGAAATATTCCAAAAGAAGCTACAACAGGCTTTGAATGGCCTTGATGGAATTGAGTGTGTTGCTGACGACATTATCCTGTTTGGTGTTGGAGACAACAGAGAGCAAGCAGAGAAGGACCATGATCGTAAGCTAGAAGCTCTGCTCCAGAGATGCAGAGATAAAGGTATCAAACTCAACCAGAAGAAATCTGTGCTGAAGGCTACAAGCATTCCATTTCTAGGACACATAGTGACAGACAAGGGACTGAAGGTAGATCCTGAAAAGGTCAAAGCAATTCTAGAGATGCCCAACCCTTCTGACCCTACGGAAGTGCAACGCCTACAAGGCAGCGTCAACTACCTCGCAAGGTTTCTACCTATGCTGTCCGATATGTTTGAGCCGTTGAGACGACTAACACATAAGGATGCCGATTGGGAATGGACATCGGAGCACGAGAGGGCAATGTCAAGAGTGAAGGAATCTTTGACCAGGGCACCTGTCCTAGCATATTACTCACCAGACCTACCACTGACCATCCAGTGTGATGCAAGCAAGTCAGGGCTCGGAGCAGTACTTCTCCAGAAGGGACAACCATTGTCCTACGTTAGCAGAGCTCTAACAGCAACTGAACAGAGGTACGCCCAGATCGAGAAAGAGGCACTTGCCATATGTTTCGCTCTCGAACGATTCCACCAATATACCTTTGGACAAAGGGTCATAGTCGAGAGTGACCATAAACCTTTACAGGCGATCGTCAAGAAACCTCTCCATAAGGCACCAAGACGCCTTCAAGGCATGTTAATGAGGATGTTAGTGCGCCTGTAATCCAGCTAAAAAGTGGAAGTTACAAACTGATTCAGCCGAGGACGCAGGTTCGAAACTGAGTCACATCTTTCGGATGGTGACGTTTAAAGGTCGGTCCCAGACGTAAATAATCATATCTGATTGATACACGTCTGTAAAAACCCAATACACACACACACAATGAGGATGTTGCACTACGACATCGACATCACCTGGGTAAAGGGACAGGACATGCATCTGGCTGACATGCTGTCAAGAGCTTACCTACCCACCACTGTAGGAGCCACTGAATTTGGTGAGGTGAACATCGTTGAAACCCTGAGTATGGGAGAGGAGAGGGTTAAACAACTGCAATCTCATACTAACAATGATGAGGTTCTACAGACCGTCAAGAAGGTCATCCACAAAGGTTGGCCGGAACAGAAAGCAGAAGTACCCGAAGCGGCTAAGTCATACTTCAATATCCGAGACGAGCTAAGCGTGCAAGATGGACTAGTATTCAGGGGAGAAAGAGTAGTCATCCCCATAACCCTCCGCAAGGAAATGAAGGAAACTCTTCACACTTCTCATCTTGGAATTGAAGGGACCCTTAGAAGGGCCAGAGAAATCATCTATTGGCCTGGGATGAACGTGGATGTCAAGCAGTTTATCCAGACATGTGAAGCCTGCAGAATGTACGAGCAGCAGAACCAGAAGGAAACCCTCATGCCACACGACATCCCAGACAGGCCATGGGAGAAAGTAGGTACCGACCTGTTCGAACTTAACAAGAAACACTACCTCGTTACCGTCGACTACCTTTCCAACTTCTGGGAAATCGACAGACTGTATGACCTTGGCAGTCGGGCAGTAATCGGGAAACTGAAGAGCCACTTCGCTCGATATGGCATCCCGAGCACTGTAATCAGTGACAATGGACCACAGTACTCATCCGAAGATTTCGCGAAGTTCTCTAAAAGATGGCAGTTTGATCACGTCACAATCTCCCCAAGACACAGCCAGGCAAATGGGAAGGTAGAAGCTGCAGTGAAGGCTGCAAAGAGACTCCTCAAGAAAACATCACAGTCTAAGGGTGACGCCTACCTAGCAATGCTAGAACTCCGAAATACCCCAAACCAAGGTGTTGACAGTAGCCCAGCGCAAAGGCTTCATGGACGGAGGACGAGAACACTACTTCCCACTTCATCCAGTCTCCTGAAACCAAGAGGTGCAGAGGTTCTCAGTGAAGACAGGAAAAAGCTTAAAATGCTACAACGTAAGCAGTCGGAACGCTACAACTTACATGCCAAAGATCTGCCGACCTTAGTAGAAGGAGATATCGTACGTCTCAAGCCATACAAATCAGGAAGCACAGTTTGGCAAAGAGCAGTGGTAAATAGACGGCTCGACGAGAGGTCCTACGAGGTGGAGACCGACTCTGGATTACTCCTCAGAAGAAACAGGGTCGACCTCAAGAGAACTGAAGAACCCCCACCAAACACTGAGGAAGATCAACAGAAAACAATTTCTGAGAAGCCACAGCCACAACCACGTGCTCATGGGACTGAAAGGAAAGAGGCGTATCTACCATCTAACACTGTCATGACTAAACACCCTCAAAGTACTCAAAATCACGTGAAAGAAAACAAACCTCAGAGAACACAAAATACTCGAACAGAACAGGTAGACAAAAATGACACTCAGTCTTTCCTAAAGACCAGATCTGGTAGAGTAAGCAAGCCACCCCAAAGATTTGGTGACTATGTTGATAAGTAAGATGTTTGAAGCAAAAAAGATGATTCTGTGATTTTGTTGAAAACTAATGCAAGTTAATATACATATGTGTTGAAATTATTTGATTGACAAAGATGTCTTGCCAAAGTTTTGCGGAACATTTTTAGTATGATCAAGAATTTAAGTCAAAAATATCCTGATAATGTTTTATTTTGCTAAGATTTCACTCCCAAGAGAGTTTGATCAGATTGAGTTTGTTAGTTTGAAAAGTGTTATGCTTACATTATGTATAATAGACAGCTGTAAATAAGTACTCTAGTGTTGTGTTAGAAAAACAAAACAAAATGAAGGAAAAAAAAGCATTTAATTTGTTGATATTTTAATCATAAAACTGGTTACAACTGATATACTACATAGCAAAGATTGTATTTCGAGCTATTTAACCTTATTTGTACACCAAAGTCATGTTCTAGTTCAACATTCGACTATATATTCCATGTTCTATGATTTTGATATGTTAAAGTTAAAGATTGCACTAAGACAGAAATTTCAATAACCACAATTATTTGTTTTGTGTATCCATGACAGTAATATGGTTATATCCTTTAAATAATGATGTCACTCCACATCTTTTACAAAAAAGGGAGGATGTAAGAATATGTATAAATATTCATTAGGAGCAGCTACACTGTAAGCGCGCACGAAAGATTGTGACGTAATAAAGAGTTTTAAGACTCATCAGTTTTGGTTTAGACACATGAACACGATGTAGTCCCTGTCTTGTATTGTACTAGTTTAGTTGGATTTGAGTGAATCAACCCTAGGCCAACAGCTATCAAAACATCCACCAACAAAGATTTTAAAATTTGAGATAGCTCCTTTGACATTCTTTTAATTTAATTCAGCAGACCTACATACAGATGTACATTTAGTCTTTGTATTGTAACTTTTTATTTCGTAATTGTTTTTATATTTGTTCATCATTATTTCAATAGGTAGAGCAGGAGAAAAGAAAAGCTACATTGTAACAGTCATGACCAACATGGATTCATAATTCTTCTAACTGATCTGAAAGTATATCCCCAAGATGGCGGACCTGAGTGATATCGATGCTATTGTGACGGATGTAATAATGGAGGAGGAAGAGGTGTCCAACATGCCAACAGAGTCGGACATTGACGGTGCTTCCATATCAGCAAGCCAGGTTGGTCCTTCCGATATCATGCCACGAATCACCCCCTCTCCTGGCACGCCTCAACAACGCCCTGGCTCGGCATTAACAGTTGAAAACTTGCGACTTCATGAACAGAATGTGGGTTTGGAGGAAAATCCCCTGTCAAGACAAGGTAGTGCTAATTCAGGGCAGCGTGATCGACCGATATCAAGGGAGTCGTTAGGCCCAGTTAGAACTCCAGGGAGTGGTACGCCAGTCAGGTTATGCTCTGGTAAATCAGGAGGATTAGGTAATATTACTGATGGAACAACACCGGGACCAGATGATATACATGTAAGGACTGGAAGTGGAAAGAGAGAACCTCTTCCACCCATTGGATCTGACCCTGTCTCACTACAACAAAATGGAGTTGGTAAGGAATCATCTGAAACATATAGTTGAAATAAGCAAGGCTCTGCAGATAAATTATTGTCAGGGGCAGGTTGAAAATGCTGTTCAAAACAAGGGAGAGGGGGGGGGGGTCGTATACAAATTGTCAAGTGATCCTTACAGAAAACACAGCAAAATATCCCAGTTTATGAAGAAGAAACTTATCATACACAAACCCGTAGTTTGCATTGATTTCATTTTCATCAGAAATTTCTGACTGAATATAGTGAAATAGTGGAGAAAATGAAGAAAAAAAAGCATATTGTGTTTGTAACAATTTGTCAGCTGAATCGACCATGCACTAAAATTAACAAAAACAGAAAAGTTTTGGATTGGATCATTGTATACGATGCTACATGATGTAGTTATTAGTATTTATTATTCATGCACCCCTTTTATTTTCTCTCTCTCTCTCTCTCTCTCTCTCTCTTGCACTCCTTTTCTCTTATTCTCTCTATCTAGTCTCAAACTCTCAATATGCTTCTTACAGTACTGATGCATTTTTTCTTCTTTGCTGTTTTGGCTGTACTGAAACAAATATGATTTGTCGACTCCTTTACCAGCATCTTTTAAGTTGACTTTTGTTTTTTCTGATTCAGATGTATCCAGATTATCTGTATCAAGAGAAAACCAGGATGATCAAGACACAGTAACAAGTTTAGCAAGGATGTCGGCTCGCTCAGAAAGATCAGTTTCATTCAGAGATGGAGCAGATAGGTAATTCTCTCTCTCTCTCTTTGGGGGGGGGGGGGGGGTGGGAGGGGCAGTACATGTAGTTGTCTTTTCCATGGTTTAAGACTTTGAGCATCATGCCAGCTGCATGAATTTTCCTAATAATAATAATAATATTGGCATTTATATAGCGCTCTTACAGACATACATGTGTATCACAGCGCTTTACAACATATTATTATTACCCCGGTCATCGGATTCAGGCTTACCCGCACACAAGGTATGCACATTCTCCACTCCCTGGGGAGCATTCCAGCCAGTCGCCATTTTACAAGCGCCACTTGCTAATCAAACCACATTAGCTTTCGCATCCTACCGGGTACCCATTTTAACACCTGGGTGGAGAGTGGCAAATGTAGATCAATGTCTTGCCAAAGGACATTAGTGCCGCGGCGGGACTTGAACCGCGGACCTTGTGATCCACAGTCCGGTGACTTATCCACTCGACCACGACACCTATATCCTAGTTTGTAAAAGGGAATAGTTTTCTGAGTAATGGAAGCATTATGGATTGGTATTAAGTTAAGAGCAATAGGTGTTAATTAGTACAGGTGTATGTGAGGACATTTCACTTGGATTCACTTCTCAGCTGGCAAGCAAGGCACTGATCTGAGGCATATTTTTATTTCTATTTTGAGGACATTGCACATTTAAAAAACGCACCATTTAATTAAGCTATTGGAAGAAAAGTATTATGCTTCATTGATATTGCTTTTAACCTTCACGAAACATGGAAGGCCACAAATGCTAACACCCCAAGCTCATCTGCATAGTGACCGATCACACCAAAATTGGTCTACAAGTTCGCAAGAATATTATTGATTTCCACCTGCAGGTCCCGTACTCCTTCATCGGCTGGTAAGCGGAAGAAGGACGTAAACTCGCCAGCCATCAGAGAGGTTCATAAGGTCAAAGGAATGGACGGGAGTGAGAGGGTTACTATATCATGTGCTACAGAGACAGAATGGAGCTGGCTTCAAATGATCACATTTCTAGGGAAAACAGAAGAGGAACTTGCTTCTATAGGAGGTAAGAATGCAACTAAGCCTTAGCTTCAAAGGCCATTGTCATTAAGAGGTTCTATGTTTCAACTTCCATTTCCCCAGTTGGAACCAATAACACTAATGATCAAACATCTATTTAGGATGGGTTTTATTTTGAGTTAGCAAGGGCTTTATAATTTCCATAATAATTAAAATTGGTTCTAATGGTCGTTACATTTTTCATTGAGATGAGTTAATTGCTCATTTTTTCACCTTGTTGGGATACTTTTGTCAGAAAAAAAATCATTACCGCAGTTCTTACTTTTTATACACAGCCCAAATCCTAATATAGTCTGTCAACACAGAGTTAATGCCCTTCTGGTTCTGAATCAGATAATGTCTTCTATTGTTTCTTCAAGAAAAACATGTTTTCTTCTTGAATGTCAAAATGTGCTAATGAACAATCGTACCATGAACTGTTCATCTGACTTTTCTCATGAAATTTTGGTTGCGATACATGTTATTTTTAATCAGTCAAATGATTCACAGCAAGATGTGTTCTTGTTTAATCCTTCTTAGGTACGCTACGCCCCAAGACACCTACAGAACCAACCATCAAGTCTGCACTCTCAAGCAGTAGTAAGGGACCAATCAGTGACAAGCTTCAGTCAAGAGAGGGCAGCAGATATGTAGAGGAAGACGATGGAGTGAAAGAGACACAGGGAGAAGAGAAGGATGAAGTACCCCCTCTACAGATGGATTCTGATTCAGAGGTAAATTTTAATTCTCTTATACAGTATATAAAATAATACTGATACTGTACTTTTGATTGAAAAACTGATTTTGTATTGTAATTAATAAGGCAAACATTTTTTGTATAATTTGTATGCCAAGATAGACAATTTTTTTTAAATCGCCGTAACTGAAAACAGTTTTCTCCTTGTTCCTTCTGGGGAGTTCTTGGAGTACTTGCTCCTGTTACAGATGGACTTTTCAAAGTGTGTTATCAGCAAATGCACTCTTTAGAAGTCTCTGGTTGGTAACATTGTATATGTAATTAATATCTATAGAGCCAATGTAATTCATGTTTTTATTCTGTATTATCTTAGTTTTCTGATGAAGATGAAGTCCTGAAATCAGACCAAGGAGTGCCTAAGATAGGTCCTCCTCAGATCATTAAATATCAGCGTGAATCAGAGCAGGTGCCTATCTCACAGAAGTACAAGGATGCCGCCCATGTTGTCGGACAAGAATTGGACTTTGACTTCAATGATTTCGACTCTGCAGATCTCAGTGAGGAGGAGGATAAAGAATTAGAAGCCAGGATACGAGGTAAATTTACTTTTTCTGCCTCCGCTACTAAGTGGCCGGAGGCATTATGTTTTTAAAGATAAACTTGAGTTCTGGTAAAAAAAAGAAAATTAATTCTCACAGAATCAAACAAAACTTACACTGAATGTTCAAAATTACAAATAAATGACATGTGCCAAACAATTTTGGAAGAAAATGTATACTGGCTGAGTAATGAGCATAGAAAGACAAGGAAATCAAGGTACATGTAGTACCAGCCCCGACACCATGTGTGTTGTCCCATATATAGCTTTCTGTGTACAGTGCTTGTTACTTTACCAAGACTTGGTCAAATTTATTATGATTTTGATGACTCCAGAACCTTGCAGTGCACACCAATACTTACATGCTACATGATCAACTGTTTCTGATCCTTTCCACACCTTTTCTTTCACAATGCAATCGCATTACCAGTACTAAAGTTTATCTTTAAGGGTGTCCGTCTGTACGTCCCGTTTTCGTGATCGCGTTATCTCAAGAACCGATTGATGGATTCGCGCCAAACTTGAATTATATATGTATCTTGCAGAGCCAATGAACTGATTAGATTTTGAGGTTACGAGGTCAAATGTCACAGGGCTCATGTATGCAAAAATAGCTTGTGATCGCTTTAGCATTAGAACCAATAGACCTGTTTTGGTTTGTAAAATGGCTCTATGGCGGACGCATCATTTTTGAATTCGCGCAGTCAAAGTTCGATCTCCACTCCTGACGATGGATGGTCAACCTGTTCAAAACGTCGAGCCACTCCCGCCACCCATCATCTCCAAGCGCTATAGTTCTTCTTAGAACTATAAGATAAGAAAGATAAGCAACAGGCTTTTTCAAGACTATACCAACAGTCCTTTTCAGGACTACACACCCTTAAGAAAGACTACGAGAGTCCTTTTCAGGACTCCTCAATCCTCCCTCTCGCTCACATGGTGCATCCGCAAGCCTACTGTATAGGTTCCATCTAGTCTCTCCTCCTTCTCTCTCCTCTCCAATATCATTATATCTCTCTCTTCTCCTTTCAAATTTCCCCTTCTTCTTTTTCTTGTTCTCCATCTTATCCTCTAACTTGTCCTCATGTTCATCCTGCTCATCCCATCCTTCTCCTCTATTCTGTGTCTTATCTACCTTTCTTTCGTTCTTTCCTTATCTTTCCTTCTCCTGTTTTCTTCTCTTTCTCTGTCTCTATCTGGAGCCGGTATTGACATCGATGATGTTGACTCTGCACTTCTGAGTAAAAAGAAGGATAACAAATTAGAAGCCGGGATACGAGGTAAAGTATTTTTTTTCTCTTCCTTCTCACTTCTCCTCCTATTTCATACTAACTCTGTTCATTGTGATGGATATGTTTATTTTGTAATTTTGTATGGTTTTAACTGTGAACTATTTTGCAATTCAGCCATCAACAGCTGCAAATATATTTTAATAAACCTTGAATTGAATTGAATTGATCTCTCTCTTCTCCTTTCTCCTTTAGTTCGTTCCCCATCTTTCCTTTTGCCCATTTCTTTTCCCCTTTCCTTCTCTTTCTCTTTTTCTACCCTGACATTATAGTGCTCAACTTTCTCTGTACTTCCATTTTTTGTACCCTGCCTACTAAAAAAATAAACATTCTGAGTTGGGGTCTAATTGCATCATAATACTAAATATTGGTAAATCTATTTTCGTATTACATTTATTCATGGATGTTAATAATTCATTTCATGGTCATCCTTTTCCTATGAACCATCAGCTAGCTAGGGTACTCCAAGTGCCATGCAGTAGAATCATTATCTCTTTCTAATTCCTTTTACCTAGGTAAAAAGAAGTACAGTGAAGATGAATATGATTACCCCTATGATGACCCACCCGGTAAAGTTGATGTGAAGGCCAGTAGAAGTAAGAACCTCGGCGATGATTTGGACGACAGGACAACGCCCCCATTGTCGACTGTGAACGAGGTCGCTGAGGTGTGCGAGTTCTGCAACAAGGACGCCAAGACGTTCCCAACTCATGAGATGCTCAAATCAATGTCACAATCTGAGGTACGGTTCATGCAAAGTTCTGCTTTCTACAGCGGTGGTACAGACAATTTTCGGTGTAGAATTGGATGCATGCTAATATAGTGGATAACATTTGACAAATTCAAGAACATATAGTTGCCCTGAGTGATTATCTGTTCAGTGGTTTTTGAGTTACTGTTGAGATCCAAATCAGCATAGCTGACAAGTGATTTCAATAACCAGTTTAATAGGAAAAACGATGTGGACCATTTGAAATCACGAGACCTTAAGTTCGGTGCTGAAGATACTGTTTCAAGCTCAACTACATGTGTGGAATGTAGGCTCATAGACAGTGGCAAAATACATGCTAATGGCCCATTCAGATATGACGTTGTATACTGCCGTAAAAATAAGACGCATTTCTGTTAACGTCAATCTACATGTACATGTATATGAATGGTAACTGGACATAACAATAATTCACTGAGCTCTGTGTTATAATTTACAGAATTGTGACACGTATTACACTTTATGTCATTAAAAAAATGCTGCAGTTTTGCCTCAGCATATCTGAATGAGGCCTTACCAATTACCAATTACTTATTACCAATCTTATAATCAACATTAAAAGCTGATTGTTATCATCATTATTGTTGATTGAATTTTGTTGCCATGGTTACCAGCTCTTCTGCTGTAAAGACTACCAGGACCTGGTTGAGTACACCATAGAGAACACGCCCCTCTCTCAGTATCCATCGGAAGAGATGATAGACGTTGGTCCGCACGCCCCTTACGGTAGCAAGCAGGCTAGGAGGGCTGCGAAGGAGAGAGCGGCCCAGAGGCTGAGGGATAGAGAGATGGCTCGACAGAGAGCTGCAGGAACTAATCAAGCTAACTTCTATGCCTGTAAGTACTACTTCATCTTCAGACATTCAGATCTACAAGTAAAGAGGCATATAGAGTACCGAAGCTGTGACGTCATAAAAATCTATTTTTAGAATTTCTCATTTTTTCTTCATTTTCCGGATGAGCATCAAATATAATGGTCAGGAGCCAGAGCATATAACACTGAGTTCCTATAGGAAATCTATTCACTCAGATGGTCATATCTCAGCCAAAACTTTACATATTCCATTGGTTTTAGACATTTGAACATGATTTTTGATGCTCTTTTGTAAAGTGAAGAAAAAATTGAGAAATTCCAAAAATAGATTTTTATGATGTCACAGCTTCGGTACTCTATATATTCATATAACTTGCTTCCATCCCACTGCTAGCTAATAGTGCAAATGTTTTTTGTTTGTTCAAAACCTTGGCATACATAAATTATATTTTACTTTACTGCATCCCTCTAAATCATTACTTTGATAGCTTTACTTAAAGGAGAAAACACTTCTTCTTTACAAAGATTAGTCAATTTACATTATCCGCAGGGCAGGTTGAATTCGTATTCGATGCCTTCACATGTTTGATATATGGAAAGGGTAAACAAATAACTATTGCTTTACTAGTTTCTTGAAAGATAGATTTAATTTTGATTCTCTAACTATTTTACATTACCGTAGGCATGAATTTTAAAAAATGGCAGTGGTTACTTACAATTATTTTCTTTTATTTGAAAAAAAATCTCACTGGGTTTTATTTTCTAGGTTGTTTTGCACTTCAAAAATTGTTGCCAAAGCCCAAAATTTTTCCATATTTTGAAGACAGAAATTATTGATTGCTAATACATAGCATGCAATCCTTGCTCTCCCTACTATTAGTTAGATTGCATCTCCTCTTTAACAATTATTCATGTCTCAATATGTTTTGATTGTATTGTTATCTTACATTACTTTAGATTACATTGTTTATGAGCCAATAGTATTATTTTGTGATCAGTTTTCACTTTTCTGTCAGATTTATTACATTCACAGATGCTAATAATTATTTCAAATTTTTGATTGAACATCGGTTCATATCATATAATGTAATATATGTCAACAATATCAATGTTTCTTTATTTATTATTTATTTTCTGATAAATTGCATAATGTGTCTGTGACAAACTTCAAGAAAATACCCAGGAATTCGACTTGTGAGATCAAGAGTATTTTAATGGATTTACTCTAAATTTACAAATTGGTGTTGAAATTAATATTTGCTTTCATCTTTTGCAATATGTATGCACAATTGTTTCTCACCACAAATAATGAAACTTCATCTTCTACTACATGATGTGGCTGCAACATTTGATATCTCAACCATTCATTGCATACCACTCACAGTACAAGGTAGGTGTTCTAATAATAGGGGTAAAATGTTGTATGCCACATTGCTTTCAACCCCAATACAGGTTTCATACTAGAAGGTGGCAACATGACTGTTTTAAACTTTACCCATAGGTTAGTATAGGTTAGTCAATTTTGTCAAGAAAGAAGGGCAATAGGCCCGAACAGGAATATCTTCAAATAAGTTTTTGATCAGTAGACCGACATTATCAATACAATTATTTATTAAGAAAAAAAAACAGATGAGAGAATGGAGAATCAAATAATATTCATATAATTATCAAAAGACACAAAAAAATCAAGAGTTTTATTTCAGTAACTGTACCTCTCATTTTGCCACCTTCTAGTTGTAAGGTAAGTAATGATAGCATTCATCATTTGAGGAATGGACTTGAACACAGCATAATATCAGTTAATCATGAAATCTAAAAAGTACTGCAAAACGAGCAGGCATTGATTTCTATTTTTGCTGTTCATGGCTGCAATGGTCAAGATATCATTTACAGAACAGTCTTAATCCCTCAGAAGATGAATGCTAGATCATAGGTATGCATGAAACTTGAACTAAAGTGAAAGGTTCATATATCATCCGTTCAGAGCCAGAAGGGTGTTAATATACTAGTACTCGTTAACACAGAGTTAACACCCTTTTTGCTCTTAACAGAGGATATCTGTAGTTTGACCTCAAATAATGAGATTGGGTTTCATGGGTTGCAGTTACTTTTGTTTGTAAGATGAAAGTGGTCAGTGATTGATTAGGTGGACCTTTCACATATTGTCAAGTTTCATGCATACTCCGAGAGAATGATATTGTTGGTGATGGGGTCTTGGCAGGGATGTTCCCATTATGGAAGCTATTTGTTGCTCAAAAGATTTTACCATGTGATGCACAGCCTCTCATGAAGGTCCTTGTTACAATTCAAAGTACAACAAAAAACAGAGTTCATATCTTTAAAGGCCATCATTAATATCCAGTGTAAGTTTTTGACCGGAGTTACAGAAATGAAAGAAAATCACAGTGGCAAATATGAATAATTATAATAGTAACTTTGATATCACCTGGCATTAGCCAAGCTACCCTGATCAGGCGCTCTCACATTTGAGGAATTTTCTCTTATCGTACTGTATGCCCATTTGGGTGGAGAGTGGCAAAATGTAGATGAATATATGTGCATCTATAGCCGACAGGTAACCTAAACTCTTTGCCACAAGATACATGTACCTGCCAACTACTTTTTGGAACGATTTACGCTTTTCAGCAGTACTATTCATTGTATTTTAAAGAGTACCTTCAGTGTGTGCAATACTGTCTGTAAAACCTTGTGCAACATATATGCTATGCTGTGGGAATGTTCCTGCCTGTATCTCTAAGGGTGGTGTTTATTTTTACTTTGTATCTCAATAATCTGTAGTCCTAATTGTATTTTCTTTCCCTTTTCTATGTTTCTAATCTCTTATATGACATAGCTCATCGGATAGAAGTCATGGATGGAGGTCGGTTGATTAAAAGAACACCTTCTTCATATTTCATTCTCGAGTGCACAGCACATTTTATTTCATATATTAATTTATTATTTATTGCATTTGCACTCATACTCAGTGTTGGTTTTCATAAACAATGCATTGCCGGGCTTTTAACATTTTACAGGCACGTCCATTACAAGGACATTTATTGCTAGGATTAAAATTTGGCAATAAAATGATAAATAATATCACTTGGCAAAATTAGTACAAAATCTATTCCAATTTTGTTAACAATGATTAATCTGCAGAGAGTTTTTAAACTTGACAAAACGAATCGTTCGATACCTACACTGTTCTTAATATTGTTTCACTAAAATAAGTTGTTTTTGTCTAAATCATTTATTATCATCTTTTTGATATTCATAACTTCCTACACATTATTCATCACATGATTTAGTATTTATATTGCCACACATAATAGGATTATTATAACAGCATTGTAATAAAAAGTGCACTCATTGTCTTCACATTACATGATCCATACCACACTGCAATTAAATACTCACAATTCCCTTCCAATACCACCCCCTTCGAATACCACCCCACCCCCCTTCCAGCTTGAAATATTCGTTTTTATTAATGATTGCAATGTTTCCTTAAATTACAATAAATTACAAGTTGTTAAAATTCCTATCATATTGCTCTGTATTTTAAGCACCGAAAATAATGTGTCTGATTCTAGCAGCTTGTGCCTAAATTCTGAACACAATATCATAATGCATGCATGGATTTGAAAGCCTATGAACCGTTCCTTGTTTGATTCAATTTAATCTCTGAAAAGTGAATTGTGAATGTTTGAAAATGTGATTTCAAATAATATTTGGTTTCAATGGATAATTCAGCTGTTGGAGCGCTGCACTACCCGTTCACTAAGCTTTGTCAGCATTGCTGCTCTCATTGTTTCGTACTAAACATAACACATTATTTGTAAATGTTTTCTTTTTGTTTTATCAAAATATTGTCCTCCAGTTCAGTGGTAATTCCAACATAAACCCCCCCCCCCCTCCCAAAATTAACATTTCTTCCTCTTGTATAATTTTACCATGTCTCCTCATATTCTCTTTCTCTCTCTCTCTCTCTCTCCCTCTCTGTCCCCCTCTCTCTCTCTATCTCCTTTTTTTCTCCAAGTTTCCCTCATTTCTTCTGGCCTCTCTCTTGTCCCATATTTCTTTAATATATTTCTTGTATAACTTTACAAAATACTTCTACAAATCATGGTTAGTTAATACTGTTTTATTGTTTTCCTTTATGTTGCTCATATTGTTTAGAAGTTGAAGCTGGAGCAACGTGTTACATGTGCTTTTTGATATTGTTGTTTGTTTGATTGAACAGTGCCTTTATAATGCTTCATATGTTTAGAGTTGAAATATGGATTTTATTTTCAGAAGTTGCTTTGATTGAAAAGAGGCTAGCTTATTTATTTTCTTGAACGCTTAATTTGGACTTTTCTATTGCAGCTACAAGTTATTTTTTATTCATCCTTGCCTAACCATTGTTGCTATTTATGAGTTTAATTTTCATTGCATCATTATTAACATCAACTGGTTCCCTTTATTTTTGACATTTCCATCACTACACTTTTCAAAATGTAGAAGGTGAGTCTAGAGATGTGTTGATTTTCTTTTGCTGAATTGAAGAATCTTTTATTGGAAAGATTTGTTTGCTTTGAAACCAGGTTTTGAGTTCTTTTTTTGCCTTTTCAATGTTGTATTGTTTATCTTTCAAACCTGTTTGAGTTTGGAGATGTGTGCTGGGAGCCAAAAGGATAGTATTTTATTGTTATTATTATTATCATTATTGTTGTTATTATTATTTTGCTTAGACTGAATGGCCCTCTGGCTTTCAGCTGACAACATTTTGGTTGAATCAAAGGCAAAATATTGCCTCTTTTGACCAAACTTTCCCATTGTCTCGATATGTTTGTCTTTGCATTTACCTTAATTGTGTGTCTTTTGTCAGTTACGGTTCAGGTTGAGAGTTTTAGGCCGATGTTTGAAAGGCCTTATGTTTGTGTTTTCCACTTCTTAGTTCACTCTTTCATAGCAACTGATTTAGCTTCTGGACATTGTTGCAGTTCAAATTAGAGAATGTTCTCTTGGTTAGTGTTGTATTCCTCTTGCTTCAACACAGTTGATGGAGTTTGTAAGTTTTCAATTGATTCCTTGGTAAGTTTAAAGTTTCTTTACTGAGAAGTGTTAAAAGAGTACTGATTCAATTTGAAATGGATTCCTGTAAGTTCATTTCACTAAGACATTACGTTCAGCTTTTCAAATTCATGTTATTACAAAATTTAGGCCTGATGTAACTCTGCAATCTGCATAATTCTCCATATTAGCTTCTCTTTGATAGGAAATAAAGTAGAAATTAAAAATGTCCCCTTTTTAATTATCTGCCATGAAAGTCTGAAGGTACAAGAATCTATAATTGATGTATTCCAATCTTTTTATGCCCCAGATTTGCCCACCATGCCATGTTGCCAAAGGAATTCTAAGCTCTTAAAGTGGTCGCTCCCAATCTAAAAACCCCACCATATACAAGTCATATTGTAATTCCTCATATCAGAATGGTTTTCTGCACCCTCTTTCTTTTGGAACAATATTCTTTGTGCACTCTTTTAATGCAAAGCCCCATGGAATACCACCACTATCGGTAAAAATTGCTACCCTCTATACACTTAGACATCAAAAATAAATAAATAAATTAGTAAATAATAATGATGAATGTTGAATCCAATCTAATCCATTCCGGCCAATCCAAAAGATATTTGATATAGTGCCTTTTCCTTGCGGTTACAAAGCGCTGCACACACTGTTCCACAACGTTTGGGCCACTTATAAACAAAAGTAAGTCACTTCTCAGAGAGCAGAGAATCCATTTCTAATTGAATCAGCACCATACATACAGAAGAGAGACTTTGTTTAGTTTGTAAGACTCTGTTTCTGTTGTAAAACTCTCATCTTTGCTGGCTCTGATTGTGAAGGTTTACCTCCTATTCGTACTCGTCGTGGCTCTTTTGCGAGTGATCGTCATGTTGCACCATTAATTGAAGTTTGCCAGTTAAAAGGAATAGACGCATATCGTAAGTCTCATGCTCATGAAAGTACTTGTTCTTCATTTGATAAGTCCTCAAAGATGTCCTAGTTTGTTCAATCTATTGAATGATTTACTTGTTTATCTGCTTTGAGTGAGTCCTTTGAGAAGTTAAAACTACTTGAATGATTTCTTGAGAAGGAAGGGAACCAAATTACAAAAAAAGAAATAGCTATCTTTATTTTAATACATGTATGGATTAATGTCAATGTCCTCCCGGCCTCTATCTGTCTCTCTGTCTCAATCTCTCTATCTGTCTCTTTCTCTCTAATAATGTAATATGTTTCTATTTTTATTATATACTCTCATTGCTAGCAAAATCATGTCCTTCTTTCTGTGTATTATTTGTATTTCTCCTACTTCTGCTTGTTTAATATGTCCTGTGTATAAGCATTCACCAATATATATTATCATGTAATGATGAGCAGTATATTTTCACGTCGTATTTATCTCTGCTTGCATATACTTGTATTTGTGCCCTGTTTGGTTTATCCCACATTTTCATGAGTGTGCATTAAAAAAACATTTTGAGTGTAACAAGTTTGTGTTTATTGTATGCACATGTTCATTCGCACCAATCAAAAGAAAAACAAATTTTCCAACATGGCTGTTTTGAAAATATATCCACTGTTTTGGTAAAACTATGTACTGCAAAATTTCCTTCACTTGCACCGCCTTAAATGGTCATCCAATCTAAGATCTGGACTTGAAGAAGATGTGTCCTCTTGGATCTTTTGAAATGTTTATTACAAAAAAGGAAGGAATATTGGACAATTTTTATCAGTCATTCAAATCTATGGAAACAATATTACCAGAAGCTATGTGTTGTTTTGATCCAAAGGTTATATAACAATGATGAAAGAACAGACACATCCTGTCAGTTTTATTCAAAAGGTCTTTTCCTTCATGTCTGACTGACAAACTTCTCTCAAGATCAGTTATGTGAACATGCTTTTTGAAAGCTAATTTACTGTGAAAGTTCATTGAACTAATGTGATATCCATACATTTTCCTCCCATGAACACCAAAGTTGCACGTCAGATGAAGACGATCAACTACTCCCTGTCATCTCAGAAGTGCTTAGATGAGGGGTGGACAAAGCGCCCCCCTACACCAGAGGAGCCTGATCATAGCAAACCGGTCTACGTCCCTGAACCGACCACACCCCATCTACCAGTCATACTCAAGACAAGGGTAATCAACACACTATGTTTTATTGCTATCCTAAGAGTTAGTTTTTAATTTAAGCCCGTCTGTACTAGTTTGGCCAGGAGGGATTAGACCTCTCTGCAAGGTCACTGACAGGTGGTTATCTCATCAAATCAGCTCTCAATTAACATAAGGAAAAGGGAATCATGGGAAACCAACAGGCACCAATTAGGCATTGTTTGCTATATAGAGGGCGCAAGTAGCTATACATGTAAGTAGCGCAGTGGGGCTTTAAAATTGGCAATTGCAATTAAATTATGAGTATGTTTGATTAAGATCACTCTCAAAAACTTGTGAGCGTGTCTTCCAAGCCAATCCATGAATTTATAGAGCATCAATATCACACACACAAGAAAGATTACCAACAGTCCTTCACAGGACTCCCCAATCCTATACCCCCTCTCACACGGTGCAAGCGTAAGACTATACTATAGCTCAATATCTCGTTGCCTATAATCAAACGTTTTAATAGCTAAACATACACTTTGCAATGTAAAGGTGGCAATGGCAATGAATTTATGAGTCATGTATGGACAAGATCAGTCTCAAATAGTTGTATACATGTACATCTACTGTAGATCTTTTAATCCAATCAATGAATTTGATAAAGTTTCAATGTCTACATGCTTGTTGAACTACGGTCTTGTAAGAGATTTGGGAGAGAATGAGTGATACATTGATTCAGTAACAATTATAGGACGACACTATTCAGATTATTCTAAATGTATCTCTGTATGTTAAATTACACAGAGGTCTAACATGTATCAGAGAAACACATCTCAAATATCAAAACTCTATTTACATGTGAATGTATATGTGTCTTTGTAAGAAAAGACATTTCTTTCAAAACATTTCCAATTTTGTCACGGTACAAACGGCAACATTCTTCATTTGATAGTTTTGACCCAGATTCTTTAAGTATATTTATTGCTCCTTAGAAAAAAATGAAGAAAAGTCCTTTTTAGCAAAGCATTATTTACTTGGACCTTTGTCCATCATGTAGCTGAGACTATAATCTAGAAACAGAATAAACAAACTCTACAAATCTTTTTATTTTACCTCACCTTACAGAAGAAGGGTCGTAAGGAGACACCGATCGTAAGGAGGCATTACCGAAGTGGAGAGCTGTTCATGGTCATGTTTGAAGATGGCACTGGAGCAGTGTTGTATCCTTTATATTCATCTTCCGTTACTGATGACTGTATGGAGAGATTCTAAACCTGATTTATGTTCTTAATACTACACAACATGTGGTGCACTATATGGATGTCTTTCCTTTCTTGGACAGGTGTGTTTCGAGACCCCCCCCCCCCCCCCCCCCCCTCCATACCTGCCATTCCTCTCCATATAGTACCAAAGGTTTCACTAGTTTCTATTGTAATGGATGTGATACATATAACTTGACCTCCATTGAAGTTTTGGAAGTTAAAAAGAGGAATGTACATGTATTCTGCACTTATTAAGATTAAAAAATATGAATGGGAGAAAAGCCACCCCTCCCCTATGTTATTGCGACACTGCATTTTAAGAAAAAATGTGTTCAATGATGTAGCATAAAACGCAGCACATGTGTGAATCTTACACCACACAGATAATGAGTACATACAGGACCTTAGTTTCGTACTTCTACTTTTAAAATCCCCACTTGCCATTATTTACACGCAATAAAAACCCAACCCCACAGTAAACCGCCATGGTCTCCTGTATCATGTATGAACAACGGGTGAGAATGAGAAGAAATTTTCCCTCCCATCAATGGCATTGCCCCCCTTCCACCCCCCCCCCCCCCCCCCATTGCCCCCCCTCCAATTAACATCCACTATGTTTTATGAAGTAGATAACTATTGATATGCACATCATTTTTACCCTTGACCCTACCAATCTCAGTTACCCCTCGGGTGCTCTAGCCATCCTCATCACCCTGGTAGAGAAGAATCAGTTCAGCTACTATGTTCAAGCTGATGGTAAACCCGGTGAAGCTAAGTTCCTGGCTGTCTTTGAACCCAATGGAAAGGGAACCTGTTACCATGGCAATGGCAATATCAGGTTAATATCACTATTTTCATTTCTGTTAAAGGTAAAGACCAGTTATGGTCATGTGATTGCATTGTGAAAGAAACGTTGTGGAATCGATCAGAAAAGGTTGATCATCCAGCATCTAGCATCTGCAAGGTTCTGGAATCATCAAAATGATAAGAAATTTGGCCCATTCTTCGTAAAGTTACAAGCACTATACACAGAAAGATGTGTATGGGACTACCCTATATCTCTCACAGACCATGAGAGAAACAAATTTACCAAATATATGAATTAGTAGGCGGTTCCCCGGCAATTTTTTTATCAACATGTATTAGTCAAAACATATTCTTTCACATGATTGGTAATGAGAGCTTCAATTTCATTTTTTGAAATTGGGGCGTTTCCAATACTGGTCTTTACCTTTAACCCTTTTTTTTGTGGTCGTAATTTTGCTGATGATATGTATAGTCATGTGTACATTTCTTTTAAAAAATCTGCATTTGCAATCGTTGCAACTGCAGTCTCAGGTTATTACGATTATATTCATTGTGTGCCAAACTTTGCTGTTGTGATCTATAAAGTGATATTCCAGGGGGGGGGGGGGGGGGGGGGGGGGTTTTCACAAAGACTAAGACGGACTTTAAATTGGACTTAACTATGGCAGGCCATTCATGTCATTGGTTGCTCTCACTATTGGTCTCTCAATTATGATCTTTAGATAATATTTTTTCCTTTATTAATGAACTATCAAAGAATGTAAATTCTGTAGATGTATGACCACGATTTACACGTCTCTTAAGAGACCAATGCCAGTAAATGGTGAAAGCAAACAATGGCATGAACAGCCTGCCATAGTTAAGCCCAACTTAAAGTCGATCTTAGTCTTTGTGAAACACCCCCCTGGTCTTGTAATATTTTGGGTCACATGTGAATCATATGAAAATCCAAGGACCACAAACATTTCAAATTCTTGAGAGATTTGAAGGTTGTTCTTTATTAAAGCATAGAGTATAATGGCTTCATGAGTACAGCTCTCTGATCAAAGTTTAATGAATGTAGAATAGGTTAACACTCGATCTGATTTCAAAGAAATGCAAGATAGTAGAGCAAGAGTCATGGCACTGAGAGAGAGAATGGGGGATTAGTCCCTTTAGATTGATGAGGAAGATGTCCATTTCCTCTTTACATAGTCATATCTTTTTAACGAAATGATCAATACTCTATTCGTGCTTTTTCTCATCTCAGATTGAACGTCAATCAGTTTGGCGGTGTGTTTACCGATCGAAAAGGTTCTATCAAGAAACGTTGGTCATGGAAGGATGAAGACACACTCTCCAAGACGCCACCATTCCAACCTCTCTGCTTCTCACTCAATCAACAGATCAGTGTAAGATGTATGATGCAAGAACAAATCTTTATCAACTTCAATTGTGATCTTCAGTCATGTCGATTCAACGCTGGAGCTAAACTTAAGGTATTTCATCTTATATGTTATGGTACCTAGCAGTGTCCTTGAAGTCCCCATTTCAATAAACAGACCACCTGACCAAAAGACAAACAAATTCACTGAAAAGTATAGAAAGAAGATATATTTTTAAAAAAAAGATCCACAAAACGGACAGCCCTAGAGACTGACAATTAATGCAAAGAAATAAGGGAAGATAAAACTATGTTGGTTTCATGGGCTGTCGGTCTCAGGGGATGTTGGGCTAGTAAACCCTCAATAAAGTTGTAAAGAGGCCTGCAAGAATGAAATTGTTGGTCTTGTGAGCTGTCGGTCTGATCCGCTTGAGCCCCTTGAAGATATTAATCTGATTGGTATAGAGGTTGATTGAGTTTCCATACTTTACCGTGTTTGCCTATTTTATTTCTTTAAGCTTGTAGCTTAAAGGGGGTGTAGCATGGCAAATACTGGTTAACACCATCTACGACTTCTTTTGGACAACTGCATGTAAACAAATTGACTTGATTAACAGTCAGCGCGGGCTAGCATTTGCGAAATAGACTGGTTTTGCGTATGTTGCATGCACGTGAATACTGCGGTCGCGTCATCAGTAGTCGTATTATTATCGATTGGCCACGAGTCAGGCCACGGGAGAGACACATAGACTCGTCATGCTACACCTCTTTTAAGGTTTGATGTGAGTTATGAAAGTCATGTTTGAGAATGAAAACAATATGATTATTGTATATTCGTTCAATTCAAAATCCTTCATTGAGAAATCAAATCTTATTTTCAAATCTTATTTTTCTCTATTCAGCTTGTTGGTCCAGATCAAGTTCCTCTGAAAGCTATAGACAGAGACATGCTCTACATCTCAGAGGTCAAGACATATGTCCAGTGAGTATACCAGTCTAAACCAGTTTGAGCCAGTCTAATCTGGTTTGAACTGAATCAAGCTCAGTGATCACCTGTCAAATGATTACCTAATGGCTGAACTTGTCCAATTGATCTAGGTCTTTGTCTATTAGAGTGATTCTATAACCATGAAATGTTACAATGTGTAGGATTATGACAAATTGGTTTAGGTGATAGGCAGTAAAGAGGGTCTGCATTTAATCACTACTAAGACTAGTAAGAGCAGGTTGTACTTGAATTTTCAGGAGTTGATTTTAACTTATTGCTATTTCTCATTGTTAGAGTGGGCGAAGTATCTATCAGTGGGAATGAATTTGACAATACAGGTACCTGTGTGTGTTTGAGGAAGATATGCTAAGCCATTATTATTTGTACTAACTCAAGGTCAACAAGAACTGTGGTCTTTATAGGCAAGGGGTCTTTATGTACAGGTTCCTTTAGTACTTGTGTCAATGAGATACCTTTTGCAATAGAAACAAAAAAATTGGTCTTTTTAAACAGTCGGTCTTTCTATACAGGTGTTCCCTAAAGCAGATTTCACTGTATCACAATGTGGTATGTACTATACCAGAGCGGGATACTACATGTACCATTATTATCTAATACCCTTTTCTGATATTCTATTTTAGGATGGTCCTGGACCAGATCTTCAACCAGAAGACCTTCTCAAAATCCCCCAAGCTTGACAGCCTACGACCTCCCCTCCAGATTCAGAACGCCGTCCGCAAGAATGAAAGACTCAAACAGAAGGTCGCCGAGAGGAGGGTCAACAAGAAAGCTGGTGGCGTTGTCACCGTCAAGTAGTACTCAACCAACTTCTAGTCCTATTCTCTGCAGTCTAATAATGTAGCATCGGAAACAAACAATCAATAGCCCTGTCAAATCTCTAGTCTACAAGATTAAGTCTCCATATCGATCCAGCTTTAAGGTATTTTATAATGGGCTGAATAGATAGATGATCTACTCCAAAAAAGATGCACAGAGCAAATTTATTTTTCATCTACATGGAAACAATCTTGTAGAGAATCTGTGTTTGAACATTGAAGTCACCTAACAGGCCTAGTACCAACTGAAGCTTTATATGAGCTACATATATTAGCTTCACAACTTTATCTTATTATACAACGGCAGTTCAATACGTAACAGAAAGATTTGGCCTGAGGATTTTGTTTATATTGTTAATAAACATGCCTGTAGATGTTTAAAAACCATTCTGTTTTGTAGGTTCCTAATACTTGCATAATGTTAGGCTGTATGTTTATACATGTATTATTATTTATATTGGGCTATGAGTGGAGTTTTATTTTGTTTGTATCATGCAAATTTTGAGAGATTTTTAAGCTACAGCTGTATATGAATTATGCTAACTAAGAATATATATTCTTTTTGCCATATCCAAATTGTATGTGAGTTATGTCTTTAGCTTTAAGTAGATAAGTTGTTATTCCGCATACATCGTGTCTACCAATTATGATTTGTGTATAAATGTGTGCAATATGTACATACTTGTATTGTATCTTTTTAAACTTCCATTTTCTAATAGGAAATATTGTGGGAGTGAACAGTAAAATTAGTCTTCGAGGATATATTTGTAAGTAGTTATTTTCCACACAAAAATGATAAAATCCATCACCCAGGTACTTGTAGATTTAAGATTCATCAGTTCATGACATGTCATTAACTATTTTTTCTGTAACCAA
This sequence comes from Strongylocentrotus purpuratus, assembly GCF_000002235.5. Lineage (NCBI taxonomy): Eukaryota > Metazoa > Echinodermata > Echinoidea > Camarodonta > Strongylocentrotidae > Strongylocentrotus > Strongylocentrotus purpuratus. Next base: position 1,984,463 of record NW_022145597.1, read on the forward strand.
TACAGATACATGAATAAACCTAGACTAGTTAATTATACAAATTTAAGATGTATAATGAATCAAGAAATAGTGAATCGTTGTGTCAGTGCTGAATAAAAAGGGGAAAAATAGGTGCATGTACATGTGTAGATTAATTTGAAATACCTGTGTGAAATGTATGATAGCTCTCATGATTATGCAACAGATTGTAAAACATTTCAAAAAGTACTGTTCCATCAACTAATATTGATTACTGGGAGGTTTTTTTCGTTCCACAGAAACAGGATGTCATATTAAATGCTGTGGCTAATACCTGCCAACCATTCCTATTTTGGAGGAATGATTACAATTTGGGGGGCTTTCAAATTAATATTATAAATCCTAGATTCTTTTCTTTCTTCTGAATACTTCTACATGAAAGCATTCAGAATTTTGTCTGTTTTAGTATGCCATATGCAAGCAAGTGTGTGTGCTCAGACAGTTCGATTCCATCCAATAAGATATGTGTGTGCTTAGCAAAATCTGTCCATGTACCAGTAGTTTGAAAGTTATTCCTACTTAGCATGCTCTCATGTCTCGCTTCCATTTCTTCCAATATAACATTGTCTTTCAGACCATAGCAAATGTATTGGTTAAGAATGTTTTTAGTGGTACAGATGTATTTTATCAACTTGAAGGATATATTCTATTGTATAGTAGAAAGTAAATTTCTGGATTTGTTTTAATAGTGTAAAAATCTGGGTTGGCCATTTAAGAAAAATATAATCAGCACCTTTCTTGTTAAATCAGTAAATGCTTGCCTTAAAATGTGGTCTACTGATAAATTCCTACATGTAATTTCTGAAGCAGTTTGTTTTCTAATGAATGTTAAAGCCTCAGGGCAAACAGAGCTTTTCAAAAAACCTGCCATAGATTTAAGTTCAAGATTATTTTAAAGTGCACTTCTGTATCTAATGTACAGTTTAGATTCACACTACTTACTTTATGTACCTTGGATGTAAGACTAGACATATTTCTGGTTGATATTTTATGTCGTTTGTAACAATTCCAAATTGAATCATTGTAACATATATCTATTTTTGAAAGAAGGATTGTATAAAGTGTTTAGTCACATCTTGCTATGTGGTGTGTCTCATGATAGTGTCAACATTAATTATGTGTCATTTTTTTGGCCAATCGGTTGAGAAACTGTTATTGTTATATGAATTTACATCAGATACACAAAGACCCATATTCTTTCCAATGTAGACATGTACTTGATTCTTCTTCATATATGTTTGCAAATGTAATGTACTTTACTATTATGTAAATAGAAATTTTGTAAAGAAATACAAATGATGTGCTCATACACTTCCAAAATATATTGAGAATAAATTTTACTTGAAACTGAGCTTGGTTTATATTTCATCTTTATTTATTCCTTGACAAGTTCCGAGAATACAATACATGAACATGTAATTTATCTTATTCAACTGATATCAATATATTCCAGATTTATTTACAAAGTAGCAATCTGAGTGGAATTGTCAATTATTACAAATGTTTATTGCCTGCTTCCAGTCTACATGTAAGTCAATGTATAAAATAAAAATTGTGTTTGACACGCCATGGTTCATTCATATCGCAGCAAGATATTAAAACAATCTACAATATATCTGATAAACATTCACCTTCATACACTTTGAACAAGTAAGAGCATATCATACATGGATGTGAAGAAAATGAATTCTCTTTTTAGCCTGAATTAGAGATGAACAATATATATATATACAAATCTCAGGTACAAGATACAGTGTATCCATTAATATATTTAAACTCTTCTTTGTCTACTTTTATCAGGAACCTACTGAAAACTAGTTTATAGGATAACTATTTGAGAATTACATTAATGTCTGGTATACAGCGTGTTTTGAAGTAGGTACACTTTATTCCTTGAAACAAAAGAAACATTTCTCCTTTTCAATTTATATATATTCCTTATCCTTTTATATGAAGTTGTCTCTTGGCTTTTATGGCACATATGTTGGGTAAGTAACAATCTCAGATTTACAATCAATATTATATACACCCAAGGGTTCGCATTTTGCAAGCTTCAATGCGAGATTGTCAAATATCACTTTTATTTTTATGTATTCTTAAACACTTACTGTATACTGCACATGTACATGTAGGTCTGTATTCTACTCTTTAGTTAACCCAACCCTGGGTCTAAAAAATCACCTTTAACAAAAGGAAAACTCTACTAACTTCCTTTATATAATTTATACCTAATTTTAGATGAACAATAAACCCAGCGTCAGGCTGATATGTTTTCTGTAGAATATGGAAATTGCTGTATATTTGATTTCATTTTATGAAAATGTACATTTATATGTATTTCCACCATAAGCACAAATTAAGATTATGCCACCCTCTACTTGGCATATTGCTAACAGATCAACAATCATTCCCATATACACTGATCTTTATGCTTACTCCTCCAAAAGATTTATCTGACAACAAAGCTATTCTAATAATTGAAAAAAAGTAAATTCAAAGTTGCATATAAAAAAAATCAACCTCTACTCTGGTCTTCTGCCAATAAATAATGAGCTGAAACGGTACAGTTTATCATTTTTTTATAAATATTATTTATTTTGCTACTTTACATTTCATATCGGCCTATTTCAGCTTTCTCTCTCTTCTTGCCAATTTGCCCTTCACTCTGATTGAGTGGATTCAGTGCGATCTTCTAGTACCAATCATCTCTTCTTCTCTTGGATTTCAGTCTCACCAGCCAGATATTAGTCCTCATTTTAAGAATTCCTGGAATGGTTTCAAATACTTTACATTACGGTATACATTAATCTACCTAGAAATCCAACCTTCCTTTACAAAATACATGTACATGTAATCACTAATCTCTATTTTTTATAGCATGGTACACATCATGTAGGCTGCCATATCGCTATACTGTAAACATGTATATGTTTACGATGTTCCTCTGACCATAAATAAAGATATAGGAGTTTAATTATACTCTCAGTAAGCATAAAACAACCTTGAGTAGAGATGCAGACTAGTCGATGCACACACATATGCTAGCATAGAATAGTTAGCACACACAATCCAAGTGGGACTTGGGTTCTGTGCACTATATTTTATGCTATGCTGTACTTTCTTAACATTCCTTGTAATCCAACCAACCCTTGTAATAAGTTGATGTATATGAAAGCAGAAAAATAACAGAAACAGAATGGCAAAAGTTTGAAATGAATCAGACCACTAGTAAGGAAGTTATGAACGTTTGAAATATGAGATCACTAAAGTCTATGCGAATCTCAAATTGGTAGTTTGGTCAGTGGATTGTGACGTACATGTAGGACGTGGATAACTCCCATTTGCTGTGTACACAAAATAAAATTAATTTATGTTTTTCTTGAATGTTCCTTCTCCCTTGGGCCACTACTCAAGATATATTATAGATATCATATAAATATGGATCTTCTAAAGAAATAAACCCTCCTTTTGAAAAAAAATTAAATTTTAGTTATTTTATATGTTGGAACAGATGGGAAAAAGTATGGCACTACATCACATTGACATTACTGCTTCAGCCCATGTGAAGGGCCCAGACGTACAGTGATTACAACTTTCAAAAATTCATTACTTTCTTATATTTGTCAGATTTAATTGAAATTTCATCATTTTGTTTCTCTGATTTTTCTGCTTTCTTTTAGAGTAGTTGTCTATTTGGGTTGGATTTCCCTTTACAAAATATAGACTGCCACAAAAAAAAATTGAGTTTGATGTTAAGCATTCCATCTGTACACAAATCTGTACTTTTCAGGTGATTTGTACACTTTAAAATGTCCATCTTCCATAAAATCAAGAAAATACATATATTCTATGAACAAGCAAAATAATATTGGAGGGATGAGGAGTTTGGTCATAATATCTAAGCTCAAAGTAATACCTCCATGCCTACTCAAGATGATATCTGTATGTAAGAAGAAAGGACATGGACGAGACCTTGCAATGCTTCCATTCAAAACTTAACCATATCAGAGACCTGTTTCACAAATCCTTTTTTCAATGACAAATTACTCAAAATCAGTGACAAATCTGCTGATAGTCAATCACAAGCAAGGATTTCAGTAGCTTATAACAAAAACTGTCGTTTGTCACTGGTGACAAGTTTAGTGAAACGCCCCCTAAAGGGGTGTTTTTCAATGCGATTCAGTGAAAAATAACATGGCTTTGGAAATAAGGGATGTGAATAATAATGAGATATCGTCTGTTTGGAGCCAGAAGAGCATTAACTACCATAATACCTAGTTTGTATAACACAGTGTTAACCCCCCTCTGGCTCTCAACAGACAACCTGTGCTTAATATGTGACACACAAAACAAATAATGCACATTTGACAACACAAATCAAACAAAATAGAAAGGGGGTATTGCAATTACAACAGCTCTCGATACATTCACCAAAATATCGGTAAATAGTACCCCCACTTAGCCCATTATACTGTACATGTACCGTACCCCACATAATAAGGAAATGCACTAGTTTGTCAAGGAGCAAGAATTTTGTATTTCTAAACCTTACTTTGAGGTCCTGGTCTATTTTAGCATATTTTCTCTCTCCTAGCTTCTCATATCACAGTTACAAACAGTTATTACCCAATAAACTACAGCCAAATTTTAAGATTGTGAGAAATATTTCCATGCGATTACAAAACTTAAAACCATTAACACTTAACCAATGGATGATGTACATGAACATGAATCTTAACTGGTTGACTACTGACTTCTCTAACTCTGATAGACTTAATAAATGAGCTACTCGGTTAGGGCAGTAAATGGGTTTACACAACCATCAGTTGATTGTCCAGGATGAGGAGCTTCACTAGTTAGAGAAGACTGAAGATCTGTCTCGCTAGGACCCGCAGGAGGCTGGCATCGAGATGGGAAATATTCATTCTGTCGGTACGCTGGTCTTGATCTGTCTTGAGGCTCAGGGAGATGCAGCTAGAAACAGATTCACCTTTATCAAGATATAAATCATTAAGAACATGAATACATTATGTCCCTGAGAAAGGCATTTTATTCTACATTGCTGCTCCCCACCCTGGGGGTGTTTCACAAAGAACCTATTAAAGTTGAATTTATCTTAAAATTATTGAAAGCTGTGAGCATCTTTGAAAATATTTTGTAAAAGTTATTTTAAAAGGCATAACATGTTGACACAAATCATTCATATTTTCTATCATCAAGGAGATTACATGTTCTTGATGTGGAAATTATGAAGAAATCTAAAATACTTGAATTTTTGCTTTTTAATTTGTTTTATTTTAAGGCTACAAATGGCTCTCCATAGTGTTTAAGTCCTACTTAGAGTTCAGTTCCACAAGGGATCTTTGTGAAACACCCCCCAGCAGGTGTGCAACTGGGTACCTGTCACTGTGGTTGGATCAGCATGTGTGCATTTGTAAACAAGCAACTGACTAAAATGCTCCCCAGGGAGAGGAGAATGTGCACTGTAATGTGAAGAAGAATCATCACACAATCCAGTGACCGGCAAAATATTATGTCAGTTACAGTGTAACTGGTATTAGAGGTTACGTAAAAAGCACAGATTATTATAATCATCATCATTATCATCATCATCATCATCATTAAAGAAGTGAGAATTTCTAGTGGTGATTTTCTCAGGTCTACAAGTTACACAACCCAGGGTTTGATCGCCAGTTGCTGTTTTTAGATGGTGACATTACACGTCGTCAAAGACGTAAATAAACAAAGCCATGTATTATAAAGTCTTTTGATCAATCTTAAGGTGAATATTAAGTGCAAGTCCAGTGGCGTAAAGAGCAACAACTTTTTGGGGGGCAGAAAAAAAAAACCTGAACACCATGTCAATTCAGCAACATTTGTAAATCACTGGTATCGAATTAGAAATAAACCACGTTTTATTTATTTTTTATTATTATTATTTTTTTTTTTTGGGGGGGGGGAACAAAGCTTAAGTCTATGGCTCATCATGTATTGATCTAACTTAAGATTAATCATAACTCTTTATAATATGCATCCCTGATCTGATCGATATACATCTGTAAAATATGCAATTACAAGCCTCTCTCACTTCCATGGACAATTTGCATCTATTTATCCAGTACTTCTTCATAAACGATTCGTGCAAGCATATATACTGAGTGATGCACAGGTTATTAGAGTGTAAAGGTATACATATCTTTATGAAACTTGGAGAGGAAAAACAACAATCTGCACTCAAAATGTCATTGACATCTAGAAATGAGACATAATTCATATCGTCGGCCTTATGCCAAAAGGGCCTTAACCCGATTTTGGGGGTTATTGAGTTATTAATATCACCTTGTAGATTTCATCATTCTCTTTAAAATGATGTGCTTCACTTGTTGAAATTCGATTTATTTATGAAGATAATTATGAATTTCAAAAGGGCCTTAACGCGTATCTCATCTTTGTCCTTACGCCAAAAGGGCCTTAACCTACACGGATGATCCATTTGCGTTAGGAGGGCCTTTCTGGCAAACCAAAGGTGTTGCGAAACAAGAAAATTTCCTTATGCCAAAAGGGCGCTAACTATGCGCGCGTACGCGCGCATAGTTACGCGCATAGTTACGCGTACGATAACAGCAGGTTAAGGCACTTTTGGCATAACGCCGCGTAGGTTACGCCCCTTTTGGCATAACGCCGAGTAGGTTACGGCCCTTCTGGCATAACATACGCTAACATACGCTACATTCAAGCCTTATGCCAAAAAGGCCCTAACATGTTTTTTGCACATAGCATGTACAATTCTGAATATTTTATAACAAATTTAACACATTTCATGTAAAACTTAATAACTTAACACATTTATCGAAATTGGCTTCAAAAGCAAAAAAACGACCACAAACTTTTGATTATTAGAGAGGCCAAAACCTTAAAACGCGATTATCTCGGAATGGCCAAAAGCAGTTAAGGCCCTTTTGGCATAAGGCCGACGATATGCTCCTAATAAAACATGTTACACATCAATCTAACTAAACAATATTTGAAATGAAAAGTCTGTGATTATCTATAATGGTACATAAAGCCTTCTTCTTTTGAAACATATAACTACTGTACTAGCCTTTTAATCACTGCACTCACCAAAGTGAGAAAAATATTGAACATAAACATCAGCTTTCAACAATGTATTGATTACTGTGTAGAAGTTGTCTGTGATCGACTGCCATAATTCCCTGATATGAATGTAATTGTTTTCCTCCTACTCGTCAAGGAATGTCGTATCTTCCTTCCTTCTTGGACAAACCACCTGCTGAAAATATTACGGAACTCTCTGTTCCAGTAAGCGTAGACCAGAGGGTTGAGACAAGAGTTACTTATTGCAAGGATGAAGAGGTAGGAATGAATAACGATCTTGAATGTTTGGTTCTTGGTGATGATGTGAGTGAAGAGAGTAGCAAAGAATGGTCCCCACGTCACAAAGAAACAGCCCATGATGAGAGAGAGCGTGATGACTGCTCGTTTCCTTGGCTCCCACCGAGAGGACGCGTGGAAGCTACCCGCGAGGTCAGCGATCTGGTTTGCCTGGCGCAGCGACACATGAAGCATGCTCCCATAGAAGAACATAAGAATGACGACAGGGATGATGAATTGCGTTATGAAGAGTGTGATGACGAAGCTTGCGGGAAGGATATTTGCAAACCAACAATGTCTGCAAGGAACAAAGTTAAACGTCCGCCAGCCAAGAAGTGGCAAGGAGCCGTAAACTATCGACAAAATCCACACAACTGCCACGGTGGTCTTTGCATAACCAGTATGGTCTCGAATGCGGGTATTATAAAGGATAGGTTTGGTGATAGCGAGGTAACGATCAAATGCGATACAGATGATACTTGACACACTAGCGCTACAAGATGAAATGAACATGAAGACTTCCCACAGACACCATGTTGTTGATGTAACGTCCGCAAAGTAGATCCCAATATGAACGATGCACATGAATCCTACAAAGATGTCAGCTACAGCTAGGCTTAATGTGTAGATGTAGCCCGAGTGGTGTTTGGCCTGGGTCCGCAAGATGACCACAATGACGGTGATGTTGCTGATGAAGATGATCGCCGTTAGCAACGAGACGATGCCTGCGATCACAGTGGCTTCTAGATCTGAGATACATGGCTCCATTACAGGTGGGACCGATGCATTGGTGCTAACAGACATTGTTATGAAGAATTATTATTTCGCCGCTTGAGACGTTGGTGGAGGTGTAATCCAAGCTAGAGCTCGGGAGAGGAGCCAATCCTCGAATTGGAAACACAAGAGCAGGATCATAGGAGAAGGATTCACAAAGTTCTCATCATGCTAAAAAGTTATCCGTCAATATTGTTATATTTTTACCCAGAATTAATTAAACCGACTGCTAAACGTGCACTGTGAAAAGCAAATAATCATCAAAAAATAGTTGCCTTTTTATCTTGATGAGAGCTGTTCTGTTCATACTGTACATCATTGATGCCAAGATTTGCAGCAATGTTTTTTTCTGATGCAGGTGACAGCAGATGTGGTCCATTTGTTTCCAGGCAACAGAAGGATTATTCAAATCTTTTCTGAATCACAGGATACTGGTATTGCAACTATTCCATCAGACAGTGTACTTGGATGAAACTCATTATTATCTACAGTTGCTTTAGTCTAACTGAACATACAGTGATTACCACTTTTTGTACTGATCAAGAAAAAAAAAATTCTTTAAAGAGAGCAAGACATCATTCACATTCCTCCCAAGAAAGATGGTGCAATCAATGAAGTACATGTATATTCCATGATAATCAATCCAGTATTATAGCCTCCATCTTCAATGCGGAGAAATTCCAACGCAAATACCGCAAGTCACTGAGTGATGTGACACAACCACAAAAATTCAAGATAACAGTCTTCATCAAAGGTCAGCTAAAGGTCACGACTCCAAGTGAATAGAGCTTCAGTCTCAGCATCTGGTCCCTCAAATAGGATGTAAAACAGCAGATCCACTATGATGTCATCATATGCATGAGCAGGTATGGTTGCATTGTGTGACTAGATCATTACATGCATTTGCATAGAGAAATGTCCAATTAAAAATTAATAAGTTTTCAAATTATTAATGTTCCTCCTGAAATCCTTTGGAACCTGTGATGAAGGCAACATCAATGGGAAGTTCTTGACTTGTCTGCTTAGGCATCTGTATAATATCACAATGCCTCATCAATGTTACTCTGTTTCTCACAATTATCCTGATATACCCCTGTAGAGTCTCCCAAATTCACCTTCCACTAAAGCTCTCCCTACGGAACTAGAAACTGACTGCAGTTAATGACATATGTGTACAAGTGGACAATGGGGTGTGGGAAGGCTACAGTGTATAATGCACACTAATTGATATACACTCCAGCCTAAAGTCACAAGGCCCATTTCACATATAAAATATAATGTGACATCATAATCAGCACAAAGTGCCTATAATTTACCAAACTTGTACAAGAAATCTGAAAACATGATCAAAAGCCTCTTTATGACTACATGTTTGATTCATAAATTTTCTGATGACAAAAGTATCGTTATTTACTCTTCTCTTGATATATAAAAGAATATCACCATGAATGTATATAGTAGAAAACAAACAAATAAACTTTAAATTACATTGTAATCAAAAATTGAACTCGCAAGTTTAGGATATACTGTGCATCATAAAAAAATAATTATATCCGACTAACAAACATAAGACATAAAACAAGCACTTTAGAATTAAATTTCTGGTGTGAAGAGCACAGGAATAGTCAATTAGCTCATAAAACAGAAGCTGGACCTTTTTACAACTGGTCAAGAATTCATTCCACATACCAAAAACACCTTGCTAGTCCACTATTAATCAATGTAATGATATAAGCAATTTATTGACACAGCCCGGTCATAAAAGAGAGAAGGCCTACGTTGGTCATTTTATGAGAGTGCTTTCAAGGAATAAGATCGCTAAATGAGATTAATCATTAACTTATGTCTTTATCAGAGACAATAACTGCATCATAGAGCTGATGGCTAGGTTACTTTTAGTTATCAATCAATCAACAGCAAGGACAGAGGATGGGGTATCCCCTGATAATTTGATGACTAGGAATATAATTAACTTAGATTCAAGATTCAAGATTCAAATTTATTCATGTTTCCAACAAAAACATTACAAATCAATTATAAGCATTTAAAATATATTTAAGAAATACATGTTGGAAACAGAGGGGTCCACTAAAAAGCAATGCTTGTACAAGTGTGATACCATCTTCCTTCTCCTTTACAAACTATAACTGACATTCTTTTTTCTTTACTCTCACTTTTTTCTTGTCCTACTTTGTTTTTTGAATCTTCGTGTTGCCTTTCATTATCCTTCATTTTCCTTCTTCACTTACATTACAATTTCTGTTTAACCTTGGATTTTATCTTCTTTTTTTCTTCCTATTTTCTCTTTCTATCCCCCCCTCTCTCTGTCTCTTTCTTCTATTTTTTTTAACTCAATTTCCTTCACCTTCTTCTCCTTCTCGCTCTTATTATGCTTCCCTCTTTTTTCTTCTTTATATCCTCTCTCTTCTATCTTTTTCCTCTTTCTTCTTTGTCTACTCCCTCCCTTCTCTCCTTTTGCTCATTGCTCCTTCTTAGTCTTCTCTTTCTCACTCCTAATGCATCAAAAACCTAAATTAATGTTGTGTTGTAGCCTTGTATGTATTATAAGATTATCATAACGAGAATGGAATCATTTCTCACTCACCTGTTCTTTAGATGGACATGCTATGATCTGTTGATCTTCTTCTGAGTAGTTGTTTTTCACCAGCTCCTCCACCTGCTGGTAGGCAAGCTGCACCCCAGCCTAGCAAGAAGAAAAAGGAACAACGGTATTAAATGGCATGTGCTGATCACTGATGAAAGAATCCTTTGTAAGGTCATTTCATACACTGAAATAATAACAATGGCAATAAGGCTTCCATTAACTTAACAATAACTTGAACTAAAACATGATGAGAGTAGATAAAGGGATAACATGATGATGATGATGATCACGATCACGATCACGATCACGATCACAGTGATCATCAAAGTAAAGACGCAAGTGATGATGATGATGATCACGATCACAGTGATCCTCAAAGTAAGGACGTAAGTGATGATGATGATGATAATGATAATACTGGAGATGACGATGATGATGGTGGTGGTGATGACGATGAAAGTAGCAGTTGTGATGATAATGATGGCAATAATAATGAAAATGATAAAAATTATGATGATTTTGATGATGATCATAATGATAATGATGATTACAATGATGATGATGACGATGATGACGATGATGGTGTTGATGATAATTATATTGATGGTGGTGACATGATAATGATGGTTATGGCAATATTGGTGGTGATGAAAATGACGACGATGATGATGGTGATAATGATGATGACGACGATGGTTTTGATGATGATAATGATAGTTGTGATAATGATGATGATGATGGTGATCATACTTACTTTGATAGGTCTGAAGAGAATATACTCTGTATCTTTATTCGCCAAATATAGAGACATACTTTGAAAGACCTTGGGTAATTGAGTCTTGATCTGCTTGTAAGACGCCCCTACAACCTCATGAACACGCTCTGAAATACAAACAGGACATCATGAGAGAATACTTCATTATTGTAGTTCTGGGAAAAGGATACAATACTACTACTTGGATTGTGTCTTTCAACTAGGTTCCGAGTGGGAGCACATTTAACTTTCAAACTACAAAAAAGGATTACTCTGAAAAGGTGTATTTTTGTAGATCCTATTGTACATGCAACTGTACTATAATCTAAAACCTATGCTTAATTTTCAATTTATCAATCAATAATGAGTCTTTAATGAGTCAATACAGAATTATCTTTCAACAACTTTTCCCACAACACATTTCACTTGGATCCAGATCAAGTTTATTAATAAACAAATTAGAATCAATAAAGCACTACAGGGTGGATTATCGGCATGCACAAACCAAATGACTTCACATGCATATGGTTAAGTGTCTGTATAGTTCATATCTACCATATTTTGTGTTATTTTAATTCACAATTAAGAATGGGAGAAAAACAGACCCCTGAAGTCTATTAACTACAGACGAGATCATCAAGACTACACAGATGATATGTAAACCCTAAACAGTGTTGTAGTCGAGTGGTTTAAGCTCTTGACTTGAAATTAAAAGGTCATGGTTAGATTCCTGACACAGCACTAATGTCCTTTGGCAAGGCATTAATCTACATTTGCCACTCAAAACCCAGAGAGAAATGGGGACCCGGTAGGATGACCAAAGCATTGTGTTAGTAATTGCCTACTCCCTCACGGTGACCATATGGTAGGAATACTCCTCAGGGAGTGGAGATGGTGCACATTGTGCGTAAAATGAATCCGATGACCGGGGTAATAATATCTGTAAAGCGCTTAGAGACTATATTTGGTATTAAACGCTATATAAATCAAGATTATTATTATCATTCTCACCTGGACTTGCAAATGGCTGACTTCGAAGGGACACGCTAGCTCCACTCTCCTCTTCATTAAGATCAACGATCACTTGAGCCTAAGAAAGAAGTAATTGCCCACAGGTGAAGATACAAAGGAGTATGAACATAAATTCTCATTCTTATTCTTAAATGTGAACCTTGATAAATAGGGTTTTCATGACATCATGCTGAATATACATACTTTTCAAGTGACATTTCAAAAAGTGATCATTTTCATTCACGATTATAGTTTTTTGATGTATCAGACACGAGATATAAGATATTGATATACAAGTACCTGTAAATGAACAAGACATTACATCTTGTAGCAAAACCTTGCCAAAACATAATGACTTTGTATTTTTACTGGATACTTAAATGCTTATTTTTCTATTGAAAGTTCTGAATAGCTCTCCAATTGCTTATTATTCCAAATTGATCAAGAATTACATAATTAAAATTCCTATCCTTTTCATGACACTTAAAAAATAGGCCGAAAGAATTAGCCACTTATCTCAAATGATTTACGGCATGCTACATCATAAAATAATCTCCATATCAGACATTAAGGGCCGTCTGTACTAGTTTGGATAGGAGGGATTAGACCACCCAGGGTGGTCACTGACAGGTGGCTATCTCATCAACTCAGCTCTCAATTAACATAAGAAAAAGAGGATCATGGGGGACCAATGATCACAGGTTAGCCATTGTTTTCTATATAGAGGGAGCAAGTAGCTACAAGTAGTACAGTGGGGCTTTAAATGAATGTAATATCATTTTACCTTCTTCTGGAATGCGATGAGCTCTGAAGCCAGGAGGTCGGTGACATGTTTGATGAATACCTCACAAGTACATTTCAGCTGGTGATCTACATCTTTCTTGGAATCCACATAGTGCTCCGTCACCTGAGGTGCACCCTGAAGGAAGAAAGAACAATCAAGAAGTTTGTTCAGTAAGATCAAGCACCAAATGGCGTAGCCCACAGGTAATAAGTTCCCCAAAACACTTGCTCACTAGATGTACAGAATAATTAAAAAAAAAAAAATAAAAAAAAAAAAAATCGAATGCTGATGCTTGAAAGAGGTTAGTGTTAGCAAGGAAATATGCAGTTGATACAACAAAAAGTAAAATCTATCGGTGCCCTGGGGGCCGTTTCTCGAAACAGACAGAAGTCTAACTTCTTAGACATCCCATTGAAACGTGTGTTATAGAATTAACACACATTTCAATGGGTTGTCATTAGTCTAGGGGTTCTCAAGACTTACCTCAAAGAGGAACTCCAGGAAGGAATTGTTGCTACTAAGGACAAACAGACCTCTCGGTTTCTGGAACATACCATATGCAGCAGCTGAAAAATAAAGTAAAATTTAAAAAAATTGCAGGCATTAAAGAAATTGCCCCACATTTCACTCTGTACAGCTTCTTTAGTCGTCCGGTGGAACAAAGAGGGAACTTTCACTGTCAACTTGTGACACCTGTACAGTGTACCTATACTCTATACCTAATACATTGTGGCAGCCCAGAGTTTGGATCCATAGTGAATACAGATTGAATAAGTACAATGTATGCATGTTTGTTTTCAAATAGGATAATATACAGGGGCATAACAATCATGCTATTCACACGTCACTTACAAACAGGAGTAGTTTTTGAAGCAGATCTCCATGAATATGGTATACAGGCATGGAACCCCACACATACAGCAATAACTTTGTTGTTGTTGACAATTGGTCCCTTTTATATGAGGGTGCTCAAGTATTCACGATAAGGACATACATGTGGAGGCATTGTCTTTCGACATATATCATTATTAGTATTATTATTATCATTAGTATACCACGCTTTTCCCAAAAGGCCCAAAGCGCTTACAGTTAATGACAATTAAAAAAATACATGTAATAATAAAAACAATCTTACAACTACAAACTGCATAAAAGATGTGTTTTCAAGGCCTTTCTAAAGGTAACAACTAATTCTAAGTGGTAGATCATTCCAGTATTTTGAAGCAGATACAGTAAATGTCCTAACACCTGCTAATGGGCGAGTAACTGAATATGTGAGACGAAGAGGATCACTGGCTTACTTCAATACCCTGGAAGCCATATATAAATTCAAACAGGTATCTAAATAATGTGGAGCTTGGTAATTGAATATTTTGTAGACAAACAAGACTAATTTCAAAGTTATTCTTTGTTTCAAAGGAAGACAGTGTAATGATCTTGAGAGTGGCTGAGATGGATGGTCCCTAGAAAGCTGAAATATCAATCGGGCTGCCCAATTTTGTAGCCGTAGTACATGATCCAATATATAATAATAATAACAGTAGTTCACATTTGCGCCTAATACTTTGTTTCTAGGCACAGTACTGACATATCATTACCCCGGTCATCAGATTCAGGCTTACCCGCAACACAATGTATGCACACTTTTCACTCCCTGGGGAGCATTCCAGCCAGTCGCCATTTTACAAGCGCCACTTGCTCATCCAACCACATTAACTTTCGCATCCTACCGGGTACCCATTTAAAATCTGGTTGGAGAGTGGCAATTGTAGATTAATGATACACGTATATGCTATTCAACATAGAAACGTTTCATCATGCATGTAAGAATTGCACTGCCTCACCTTTCAATGTACTGAAATCTAATCCAGTCTCTTTGATGGAGAATTCCACCTGGAATGGTGCGATCTGCTCTCTGAGAATGAGTAGATGCTTGATCAGGAAGAGCTGCCCATTGAGTTGGGTCTGTGATACAAACAAGAAAGGGTCACCACTCAAGTGATGAACAGGGGCTTGGAAGACAATCATAAGGCCTCACTCAGATATGACACAACAAACTGCAGTGGGTTTGTTTGGAATACATACAGTGTAAAAGAGTACTACCCTTCACATTGCTGTACTTACAAATGTATACAGAACTACCACCTAGGACAACTACCCCCCGGACAACTAACCCCTAGGACAACTACCCCCTGAGCAATTACCCCCCGGACAACTACCCCCTAGGACAACTACCCCCTGGACAACTACCCCTAGAAAACTACCCCCTACGGCAACCATCCTCTAGGACAACTACCCCCTGGACAGTTGTCGTAGGGGGTAGTTGTCTGGGGGGTAGTTGTCCGGAGGTAGATGCCCTAGGGTGTAGTTGACAGGGGGTGGTTATCCGGGGGGTGGATGTCCAGGGGGTAGGTGTCCGGATACAGGATTTATCATCAGTTTACGGTCTAATAGCCACTGAAAAAAGAACTCAAGATCTTCATTATCATCATAACTTCATGCAATGAACCCTCAACTTTCATAAAAAGCATGCAATGTATGCTATTTCCTTTCACATACTTTGATTATCTAAGCAGACACACTATAGACTCAGTGGTGTAGTCCTTAAAACCAACAAATCTAGGGTTCAAACCAAATTGTAGACTAATGCCTTTGACTAAAGCCACTGAAAAAAGAACTCAAGATCTTCATTATCATCATAACTTCATGCAATGAACCCTTAACTTTCATGAAAAGCATGCAATGTATGCTATTTCCTTTCACATACTTTGATTATCTAAGCAGACACACTAAAAACTCAGTGGTGTAGTCCTTAAAACCAAGAAATCTAGGGTTCAAACCGAGTTTTGGACTAATGCCTTTGGGGAATGCATGTATCCTTCATTCTCCAATCCCTTTATAAAGACTCAAGCTGTCGGACCCATGTGTTTTTAAAATACAAGCATTTTGTAGGACCCAGAAAAATGCTATCTATCTATTTATAATGATGTTGTTAATGATGTTCTTACAGTTCCTAAAGATCCAAACACAAGCTCTACTTTTCTGCTATTCACCTCCTTTTTTTCAATTTCTATTGTCAAACCTGTTATAGCATTTTTGTCAGAAGGAGATAAATGTGAATTTCAATCAATTAAAATGAAAATAGATTATATACCTTTCTCTTTGTGATGCCTTGACAAGCCACATTGAGAGAATGAATACAGGACTGCAGAATCTCTTGTGATAAACCTTGAAAGATAGATTTCTGTAAAGAAATATATACACAAAATCATTTAAAGGTTAGCTCTACTGGAAGTAATGATGGAAAATGAAATGTCACAGAAACAAATGACTTATAACTGATTGCTTGAGACTGTAAAATAGGTATCTGTTTGCCAAATGAGTTATGAGAAGGAGAAAACAAAATCCAAATAAATTACTAAATCCACTAGAAACATGTAGTCCCATACATGCACATGAGTGTCATGCATTTTCCCCTCTCTTTATGGGATTTCCCACAATCATCTGTTAGTTCTTTAAATTTGGCTTGCCATCATACATGTAAGTGGTTGAAAAATACAAAAGTTAAATACCAGAACTCAAGATTGTTCTTTTAAGTTCGTTGACAGTTAATTAAAACTGGCTCTTTCTGCTTATAGAAGTAACATTCGAAGCTCATACTTTGAATATGGTACATGTATAGCCATATGGAACCTCCAACATACAGAACAAAACTTCTTTTGGCGATTGATACATTTTAAAGCTTATCTGTACTAGTTTATAGGAGGGACTAGACCACCCTGCAAGGTCACTGGACAGGTGGTTATCTCATCAACTCAGCTCTCAATTAACATACGAAAAAGAGGAGCATGGGGGGGGGGGGGGGCCAATGGTCACCTATTAGGCATTTTTTTTCTATATAGAGGGAGCAAGTAGCTACACGTAATACAGTGTGGCTTTAAGATTTCCAATGTTCACAAATTCTCAGTTCTTAACTTTTCCCAACATTTGCATTGACCATTCCTTGATACTATTGAAACAAAAAAGAGGTGCAATTGAATTGTCTTCTGACTCTCCTGACTTCCTTCTTGCGCGTGGGTTTGAGTCCCACGCTGAGCAGGAAAAAAATTTAAAAAAAAAAAAAGTTTGTTATCGCGTTGCGTGCCCCTCCTCTCTATTACTGAGGGAGCCTCAAGGTTCAGGGGAAAACACTCTGTTCTTAGGGCAGAACGGTAACTGAAGACCTTGTTTGTAGGAGAGTCAAACCCTATGCATGTTAATACGCTACACTTCTCGCAAAGAGTAGAGTGTCATAATAATAAATATAGATTTATATAGCGCTTAATACGGAACACCGTCTCCGTGCGCTTTACAGATATTATCACCCAGGTCATCAAATTCCTTCACACACAATGTGCACAATCTCCACTCCCTGGGGAGTATTCCTACCATACGGTCACTGTGAGGCCATAGACAATTACTAACACAAATGCTTTTGTCATCCTACCGGGTCCTCATTTCTCTCTTGGGTATTGAGTGGCAAATGTAGATTAATGACTTGCCAAAGGATATTAGCGCTGTGTCGGGGATCGAACCCACAACCTTTGAATTTCAAGTCAAGTGCTTTAACCACTCGACTACTACACTTCTGCACGTGTCCGGAGTGCCTGCCGACACAACTGGTAATCTACATACAAATTGAGGTGATAGGCTGCCGAGCCCTTTGAAGATGAACAGCAGAATGAGGTTTAAAGGACTTACGTCTATACACCTGTAGAGCTTGGAGAGGCACACCAAGGTACGTCTGACTGTAGGATACCACATACCATGTAGGTCAGCAGGAGAGAGGGAAGCATTGACATGGATGGTAGCAGTGCCTGCACCAGAACCTAGGGTGATGATGGACAAACAGTGCTAAGGTTTTAAAGCAATTGAGGAAAAAAAATGCAATACATAGATGCACTTATAAACATAAGACCTTCGCCATATTTACGACATTTTGTTGAAATTTCTCTTAAAAATTCCTGGGTTGTGACGTTTCGCAAGGAAAACTGATGTAGCGTGCAGTGCGTGCGTTATATATGCAATAGACGTCAAACATGGTGTACTGCCAAGTGTGTCGTTGGAACAATTGTTCCTCAAAAACCAAGGGGAAATTGTTTCATCAGTTTCCAGACCAACGCAATCACAATAAAATATTCAAGCTATACGTAGCAGCTCTTAAGATGGAGAAATTTCTGGACAAAAAGTACAAGCACAACAGGAAAAACGGTGTGATCTGCAGTGATCATTTTACAGTTTTTTACAGCAGGGACACGTACGTACGCTATAGCAGTTGAATCCATGTGGTACGTCACAGAACAGGTCGTGCGCAAACACAATGCTAACGTTCTGAAAATTCTCAGAGCCATGAAAGACGAAGGATTTTGAAGGAGAGTTGCATCTTCCCTTTCGTCAAATGTGTGATGTTTTATATTTTTCAGATGTTTAAGGTGGCCTACAAACTGAAATTAACATGCTGTTTGAGGTTAATTCCTGTTTAAGTAAATCCAAGTTCAAATTTATTTGATTAAACAATGCCTAGAGTAAAAGTAGTTTAACTGAAGACCCTGCTTACCTATAGGTGCCATGACCGTTGACCTCATACCCTCAGGGGGCGTGGTCTGACCGCTCATCAATGCTGATCCTGATTGGTTGAGAGCCGCTACCTCATGACTTGTCGCTGATCCAATCGAATCACCAGAGTTCCTCCGTGAATCATTTAGCCTTTGCTCTCGCAGGCTCTCTGCTATGCTCTGTGTTTCATAATAATATTAATGATGATAATAAGAATATAACAATAGTAATGCAACTTGTTTGATACTAGCTAATATATATTTGTTGGTTCTCATCGAGGGCTATTCATATTTACACTTGATCAATGCATCTCACAATATTATGATAAACTCTAGTCACTAGATTCATAAAAACCCTTTACATTGTCATAGTCATTTTCAACCACCCAAAGGTTGACACTGTATCTAATATTCTTGGACAAAAAAAAAAAATATCTCATTGCTACCTGTGCAAACAACAATAAAAAGTTACAAATTAAGTTTGTTGTGACAATAAAACGCTTCTTCTTATCAAGTCACTAAACAGGTCCCGTCCAGTGCTCCACACAGGCTCTGGCACGGCAGTTCATGGCTTCCAGGTCATCTTGGATGCATGGCACTAGAAGGAGTGGGGAGACTAGCAGGTGTTCCATTGTCTGTTCCTGGCCGCATTCACATGCCGTTTGTTCGTCTCCTAGACCTCCATCAGGACTCTGCATTGTCCGTAGCCAGTTCTTAGGCGGTTGAGGCTTAGCCAGGTAGGCCAAGTCTCGCTGGAGCCGGATGTAAGGGATTCCTTCAGGCTGAGGGAGAGTTTATGTGGAGTGGTCTAGAGGTGGTTAGACCACAAAGTTATCAACAACAAATACAATGTTATCAACATGGACAACTACATAACCAACGACAACGACTACAACTATATGATCAACAACAACAATAACAAGCACAACAAGCACAATCGTCCTACCTCCATCATTTCTAGTTTCTCCGGGTATGCAAGGTCTCCTGAAGCTGGGTTGTAGTTGAGGATATCAGATTTGATGTAAACACTTGACCTGTATACCAACCGCTCCTGGACATCCTCTAGCATCTGATTGGCAACGGCAGCAAAGGCACCCAGTTCATTCGCTGGATGGAAAACAATATCACAGTCATTACATCATGTAGCTTTACTTCAGCAAGGACTGCCCAAATAGAAAGATAAAAAATCATGAAGGTTTCTAAACCTAAGGCACCTACTTCACTTGTTGGATGGAAAACAAAGTCATGATCGTCAGCTTTACTTTCAGTATATATTTCGAGAAAAGAAAGTAAAGTACCGGTAATATCAATAAAGAGTAGGGCATCTCCTTCATTAAAAACAAAATGAAGTGCATTACATGAAGCTTTATTTCTGAAATTGACTGCTTGAAAAGAAATATGATAAACATTAATAAACATTACAACAATGGCACCTCAGTTATTTACCGGATGCTGTACACAATTATTTATTATCTATTTAATTTTATTTTCATCAAGTTTATTAGCCACACTCCAGTAGTAATTGCCGCCTGGACAGCAAACAAAATAATATAAAGAAAGATTGCTACTGTAAAAGCAAATGCACCTAGTTTATTCATTTTATGAAAACGATATCAGGTTATCAGGTTGGCTTCAAGCTAACATGCTCCTTATCATAATTTGTTCATGGACATTTCTTTATGATGCTTTTAAATGTGGATTATTCAAGCTTACTTTATATTTGAAATGGACAAGTTCAGGAGAATTTGTTTACAATATTTTGTAGAGATGAGTAAAATAAAAAGTTAAATTTATAATAATCATTACTGTAGTGTAAACATTCTGACGATGGAAGCAGCATGCAAATTTCAAAGAGATTATTTCCTCCACTTACGATTGGCTTGTACATGATCTTGAAGCATCTCTGTTTTGAGGATACTGCAGAGTTCAGCCAGGGTTTCAAGGTGGTTGATATGGATGATGAGAGGACGTAGGACATCGTACAGACTCATACAAAGCTGCTCCAACATCGCACTACGACAAACAAACATGAATTAATATCATAGTAACAGTTTCTGGTGTACTGATATTTGCACTTTTCAGATCATTATCCTGCTTATCTGATTCATATCACATATTTATATTGAAGTCTACACTCCCTATAAAAACATTCATTTCAAAAGTACTGTACAGAGGTTCATGTATGTGTTTACACAAATCTTTTTAGGTTCCAAATTGACTATTATACCGGGTGACAAGTAAATTTTATTTATATTAATAAGGCTTGTTGCATCTTGTCAATTGATAGGAGTGGAGATGAACATGAAAATTGTTACCACATATATATATATATATATATATATATATATATATATATATATACTTTAACTGAGTTACTTGCATATCATCTGTTTGGAGCCAGAAGGGTGTTAACTCATAAACTTCAACAGAGAGTGACACCCTTCTTGCCCTGCCCAGATGATATGATAAGTTTGGGACATTCTCTATAACGCATGCTATTATGAATTATACAGATAAAGTAGAAAAGGTGAAAACTGTACGAATACTTACTCCAGTTTTTCTGATGACTTTGAGAAGAAATGAAAGAAGAGTTGATACTCATCCTCACAGACATGCACCATGAAAGCGCAACCACTCCGAACCTGATAAAGGTCAAAGGTTAACAGTTAATCATTAGCGACATCTTCAAGCATCTAAGTTACAAAGATTTCTCACAAAATACAATGCACAAACAGACTGGACATTTCATACAAGACGTATTATTCAAGGTTTTAAAAAAACCTCCCTGTTCGACATTCTACAGACTGTATCCACATCCTTTGTACAGTATGTTTCACATAGATGTGTATATCACTGTGTTGCCAATTTGTAAATGTCATGATAATGAACTTAAATATTAATGCAAATTAATGACATAATACTGCTGCACGTATTGTCACACTTTCTTCTCGTAGAACGCACACCACCCCCATTCTCAAAACTGTTCACTGGCTCCCGGTATGTGACTGAATCATTTTTAAAATGTTGTTGCTAGTTTTCCATTCCTTGTATGACTCTGCTCCTTCCTACAATATCAAGTTGATTGTTAAGTATAAGCCTACAAGACATCTTCGTTCATCTCAATCCTCCTTACTAGTTGTCCCTAAGATGTGCAGTTCCTGGGGGGATAGAGCCTTTTCTCATTCTGGTCCGTCCCTTTGGAATAAGCTGCCACTTAGTATTCGTAACTAAACTGCTCTCCATGACTTCAAAGTTGCTCCAAAAACCCATCTCTTTCTAAACAGTGCTATTTAATTATGTCAATGTAGCGTAATAATTTGTGTTGTTTTAGTTTACTTTATTTTAGTTAAGAAAGTTATATATTTGTGATAGTAATATGTACAGCACTATGAGCGTCAGAGCCTGGCGGAAACCGGCGCTATATAAATATCCATATTATTATTATAAAAATGACATTTTCTTCTTAAAATAGAATTTGGTGTGATCAGCTTATACTGTAAGATGATCCTGTATATTTGATATGAAGAATTTAAGGAATCACAAGCAAGTAGTCATGTAATAATAATGATAATGATGATGGGGGCTTCTTGTATAGTGCTCATAGTGCTGCAAAGGTCTTGGCGCTGTAACATTATTACCCGAGCGGGCCAAATATGTAGCATTCTGGCACAATGGGTACTCATTTCCACCTTGGTGGCGAGTGGCAAATATGGATTAATGTCTTAATGTAAAATTTGTCTGATTACTTACAAGAGAGCAGTGATCCCTGGCATGCTTGGTAGCAAGCTCTGATACAGCCATCTGTATGCTAGGCATCAAGAGCTGATATCTCTTACTGAAGTAACAGTGTAAGCAGTCATCCAGTAAGGTTGTGTACCTGCAGGAAAAGATACATTTAATAATAATAACAACAACAACAACAACAATAATAATAATAATAACAATAATTATAATAACAATCTTTTAAAGTCCAATCCAAATTTTATTAAGTTAAACCGAAAATGGAAATTCTGTTTGCCCAATTGATCGTGAGCCCGGCAGCCACTGAGCAGCGCCCTTATCCCTTATTGTTGAACCCAAACTCCCGTCTTTTAACATCTTTTGGTACAACGCGGTCAAGGTTCGAACCCACGACCTCCCGGTTGTGAGGCGGACTGACTGAGCCAACACAATAAACATAGTATGACTGTCACCCAATCCAAGACAATGGGATGTGAGTACTAGAAGACCTTGGAAACTGCACTCTGTCGAAGATGCAGTTTGACTAATTGGCTCCTACATTCTGTCATTCCCACAAAGATTTAAAACAAAGAAACATTTGGTTCCGATTTGTAATGAGTTTTTAATACTACTGGAGCCTTACAAGGAGCAGTATCAAATTACATGTACATGATTCAAAGGATTCGGTTCTGTTATATCAGTTGATCATCATGAATACATCTTTAATACCTTGTCATATTACATGTAACAAATCAACAGACAAATTGTGATTTGACAATTGTGACAAATATGTAGTTCATGCCATCTATACAATCAATCATTCAATCAATCAAACTATCAGCTAATTATCAATCATACTTACTCAGATGTTTTGTCTAGCCTTTGTTCTACCTGTTCCATCAAGGCTTTGATCTTAGGAGCATTGCTTCTGAACTTTCCATAGAACAGAGTAAATGCATTCTCTGATGTACTAGTCACATCCTGAAAACAAGAATGAGACATGAAACATACTTCATGAAAAATTCATTAATGATAATATAGGTCATAACACAATGATGTAAGGTGATTCAATGTTGCAGAGCAATTAAGATATTCAAAGTGAACATGAAACTGGCCATAACCATCTATCTATTTCATTTCCAAAATGAATATTTCACTCAGAAATTATTTCATGATTTTGTTTCCATTTGTTTTCACATAATTTGTGAATAAAGGTTAGATGCACAATGTAAATGTCATAATGGGTTGAGGCCAAGTCCCATCACATCGTCAACTAATCAAATCAATCAATCAACAAATCAATCAATCAATCAATCGATACATACATACATGTACACGTATATACATACCTTTGGGACCACCTGTTGTGTAGCTCCATTGAGAATAGTGAAGACTGCAGCCTTGATAAGAGTTAATGCTTTACTCAAACATTGCTTAAACCTGGCCTGGAACAGCTCAGACTCCTTGTACTGGGGCTGAATAGGAATTACATGTATATACACATGTAAATATTTCACTTTTACAGCACATATTATTCTTTCAAATTATGAGTAATTGTTTTGTTCACGCCATATGGTCATGTTCACATTGCAAAACTGATCTAAAATGACAATTTTGTCAATTAAATTCAACGGACACAGTAGAACCACTAAGATCATAGCAAAACTAACAACTGCACAAAACATCTCCAAAATAAATTTTGAAAATGAAGAAAGACATCAACAACATATTTACCAAGTTTTATTCCTGTGTAACGTGAATTTTGAATATTACTCTTGTATTTACATTTGTGTGCCAGTCAGCTTATTAGGGACTGCGAAAAATGTTGCCTAAAAGACATTATTAACCTGAATCAAATGTAAAATATGACATGAGATGGATTCCAATATAAGACTATAATAATAATAAATAACAATATTCTGCTTTTATATAGCGCTTAACTGAATGTCTCGTGCTTTACAGATATATTATTACCACGGTCATCGGATTCAGGCTTGCCCACACAGAATGTATCCTACCGGGTACCCATTTTACCCCTGGGTGGAGAGTAGCAAGTGCAGGTTAATATCTTGCCAAAGGACATTAGTGCCGTGTCAGGATTCGAACCCTTGACCTTTGCATCTCCAGTCAAGCGCCTTAAACCACTCGGCCACAACACTCCCACTATACATACACATTGACATATACTCACATTGCCGATGATATAAGCAATACATTCATCCAACTTGGACAGGAGAGGGACAAACGAGTCATTGGTGACTGCAAATGTCGGCGAGCTCAGTTTCTATAAAAACAAGTCAATAACAACATCTTTGATAATGCTTTTTGCAAACAATACAACGTGTGAAGGACTTCTTATAACAAAAATAAAAGGGGAAATATGATTGTAATGAAAACTACACACATCATTGCCAAAGTGTATTTCCCACAATCATGGTCCAAGTAATAATTCACATACTGTATGCAATTATAATAATAATAACAATGGGTTCTTGTATAGCCCTCATGTCTGTCAGACTTGACACTCCTGGCGCTCCACAAATATTACCCCGGCTTTAGCACGGCTGCCATCATGGCGCTCTAGCATGCCAAGGAATTAATTCCTGCCAGGTACCCATCCCATCCTTTATGATAATCTAACTGTCAAAGTACGGTTGAATAAAATAAAATGAATATTCTCTCTTAAAATAGTCAGGGTCTCAGCTGATGAACATCAATTATGTATTACAATATTGTTATCAAACATTACACCCTGTTCATATTTTGCTGAATTGGGTGTTAAACTCAGACACAACTCAAAGAAATAATAAGGTCTAATAATTATGAAAACTTATATCCATGCATCTTGCCCATCTAATTGATTATGGTAACATTGTCATAAATCCATTCTTAAAATCTCACCTGATTTATCCTTTCTAGTTCATTGAAGTAGTCGAGCTTACAGCTGATGGCTTCAGCCTTGTTCACTAACATTGTCTGGTGGAGGGTGAAAAAGAGATATATTTCAAGAAAACTCAAGAAGTAAATTCTCGTTCATTAAAGAATACGGTGTATGTCTGGTGGAAGTAATACCTCCATATGTTCACAACCAGAGAGAAACAATTTTATATTTTTTAATGGAGCTGGTCAAACTACATGGAAGATGTAAAGGGGTCCAGAGTGAAAGCTCAAAAAACATATCACTTAAAAAAATGGATCATCTAGAAATGCAAAAATATCAACAAGGCATACATAGTTTTTGTTTGAAATCTAATTAATGATAATCTTGAAAAAAAGAACTGGTAATAATTGATACTACATATAAATTCTAAACAATCAAACAAACTCTCACTGAATGTTCGCAACTACATGTGAACAATATCTCCTTCCGTCAGAATTACAAGCTTGCCAACAACCCATTGAAATGCATGTATTAAATTTAACACATGTTTCAATAGGATGTCTGTGAACTTGTATTTATGATGGTTTTGTGAAACGATGCACAGGACATACTGCTGCTTTGAATATTTGCTTATTTATTTATTTATTTCAAAATCTGTTAGCAATTATCTTGAGTAGATATTTGTGTGTCTCTTACCTGGTCTGCCATTGACTGTTCACAAGCTTCATGTAGAGCATTGGTCTTTGTGGCAACCAGAACGTACTGCTGTTTGAGGTCTTTGAGCTGATCTAATGCTGTTGAGACCTCCTCCATCACAAGATCACATTGTTCTTTATACTGACTCAGCTGATCACAGTAAGACCTATAGGATAATCAAAGACAATAACAATATTAGGGATAATTCTTCTAATTGTACAGGTATAAGAGCATTATATAAATACAAATGTATCGCTTAACAATATGCCAGTAGTGATATAGCAAGAAGACCATCAATCTTTCTCTCATAAATTCAGGGCAAAACTTAGCAAACAATAGTTTTGTAAACTCCTTCAACCTTTGGAACCCACGGTTCAGGATTCAGAGGCGATAACTAAATTGAAAATCCCACACTTCGCCAACTTCACTAAATTTTCACAATGAAACGTAATTTTATGAGGCCAGCCATCCATCTCCAGCCTATCCGCTCATGACGGCGGTCTCTTGCATGCTAAATATTTACGATATATTTCTTATCTTATTTGTATGCTTGTATAATATTATTGTACATGAATTTCTATTTAATTACTTTTTTAAAAATTGTATTCATTGTATTTGTTATTGTTCTAATTTTTGGATTAAAAAAAAAAATTAACGCAGAAATAAAACCAAACAAACAAATATTTGATCACAAACTGACCTATCGGTAAGAATGAAAATGTGACTTTGATAAAATAAAGAGAGAGAAGCAATACTAACCTGTAGCACAACTCTTCTTCCTGCTCCATCTGACTCTCCACTTTATTGAACCAGTCAAAGAACTATATAATTTTTCATGCAAAGAAAGAATTAGTGTCAGATGCAACTAACTGCATCCATTGAAAAGGCCGAAGGATGAAAACGGTAATCTTTAACAAGACAATAGAATGAAGCTGAGAACAACTTAGCTGCGGAAAGCAGCCTGCTCACTGTCCCAACATTTATCTTATTTAGCCCTTCATAAAAATATTGCTACATGTAGTACTTCGACTATTAAGTTTGTGAATTTGTTTTTTTCATTAGGTTTTATAATCATATATCAGGAAGGTAATCTTTGCGATTATAAAGAAAAAGGAAAGAATAGGAATGGAAGCCTTGCCACCTATTTTTTCAAACAAAATAAACCAATAGGGGAATGAAAAACAACAAATGATGGCTAAACAGTTTAAGATGGGAAGATGATACAGAAACATCTACATCAGAAATCAAGGGTTTCAAGAAAATAATTTTCAAAATTTAGAAAAAGGAAAGAATAAGAATGGAAGCCTTGCCACCTATTTTTTCAAACAAAACAAACCAGTAGGGAATTAAAGAACAATAAATGACAGCTAAACAGTTTAACCCTATCTAGCCTGGGGGGAGGGGGGGGGGTGGTCTTAGAAGAAAATAATATTCAAAATTAAAGGGACAACAGTGAAACAATCAGTGGAAAGAAAATTGATGAGAGAGACAGAACAGAAAGAATACAAAAATATTTTAATAATACAAAAGACTGAGGAGAGACAGACAAACAAAAAAAGACACATCTACGATCCCCCCATACCTGTTGTGCATTCTCAATTTTGTCATCCTTCATGCCAAGTGAAGAGAAGCCCTCAGCCAGAGAATCTCCGCTGTGAGAGAGGCTTGGAGTGGAGACCAGAGATAACTGCTGAGAAAAGCTGCCTGCTTCCTCTAATGGTAGCTAAATGGGAAAAACATAACCAAAGTAAAATGACTGCTAGAAGACCTACCGTTTTTGTTGCATCCTTTATTTAGTAAAAAGATATCCATCAATTCCAGTTATAAGTATGCTTTGTGTGTAGAAAAAACATTTAAAAACACCCTCTATTGATTCACAAAAAATTTCAAACACGACAAAACTCACCACTGTCACCAGAATTCACTCAAATTTGGCACTTTAGTGACAGTTGATGACACCTAAATAGCAGTTACATACAATCAATTCAACTCACTGATGTGTTAGCGAAGAAAATAATACTAAGCTGGAAGAATTGTTGAATAAGTTATGTTCACTCAATCATTGAGTTATTAATGTAGATATACATGTATTGAAATTATGGACATGAAAACCTCACTTGAGGATAAGAGAAGGAAAAAAAACGCACTGATGCTTGAAAAAATACTTTAGAAAATAAAATCAGAAACATATTGTCAATTCTGGCGAAAAGCCGCTTTGTATTCATTGGGTGCATTTGTTGGTCGCCACGAACCCTAAATCTCTGTGTAAACTCAATGTTCACATATTTGGTCTATATGTCACGCATATATATCAACCTGTTAATTTTCACAGGGAAAAAAACCGGACCGTAGGGACCAAGTTTATGGCAGTCGATATTGTTTTGGTCTGAAACTCAACGATTCACAAATGCGAGCAAAACAGGATGCGACGAGGAAAATTAGCGGCGGTTTCTTCGGTTTTTCTATTATCATTTCGAGCTGTAAATTACGGAACTGATTTATCATGGATAATGGTTATTGATGGTAACAGTATGATTTTTGAGCGTCACATTAAGAAGTTAGTGTTAGAACAATAAATTTTATTTTTGCTCCCACTTGTTATGTACATATATGCAGGATGTTAGCGCAAAGTGTATACTTTTTAGCGGTAATGCATGTATGAGGCCGATACTATTTACATGTATGGTTAGTCCTCATGTACCGTAGGAGTGCTAATGCTGCTAATGAAGAGGAAGACACAGTTCACTTTGTATACATCTGCAGACGCACAGACAAGACTTCCATAACAAGCTGAGGACTAAACACCTGCCAGAAGAGATCTTCTCCCTCTACGACACAACCAAGGGTGAAGCATTCACAAAAGCCACACTGCTACCCAACTCCCTTCTCAAATATGTGATGAACTGAATACTGCAACACAAATTTTCATCTACAAGATTCATGTAAACTGTATCTAATCTCTTTCCTCTCTATAATTATTAGTTGGCTTGCTTATCAGTAGGGGCTCTGTTCCACGAATGGGGATTGTCTGCATAAATGAGGATATACTTGTAAACGTGGACAAAATGCGTCCTGAAAAAAATGATCGTCCTCATTTTCACAGACATTTTTCTTCTTTGGCGCTCTGCGAGTTTCAGGTTCCCGATCCGTGCACTGGCAATGCGAAAAACGGATTCCGCGTTACACCCACACATAGGAGCATCACTATCCTGGCTGTGTAGTAAAAGCTGTGCTTTTGATTCTCAACATTTCAAACACCACTGTACAAAACTCAACTGATTTCACTCAAAATCGGTACTTTAGTGACAATTGATGACACCTAAATAGCAGTAAAATACATTTTTTTTTAACTTACTGATGTTAAAAAGAATGATTTAAAAATTAAAATTGTAAGTCTAGTGTCAAACTTTGCTTACAGCTGCATCGACATGATTGTGTAGAGTCTATGCGATATTGTATGGTGTGTGTATTTGTCCATGGGTCTAATAATACCTTCCTCACAGCAAGCATGCAGTGCTAGAGGTCAATATGCATTAGTAGGGTGTCTGATCGCGCACCCAATGTTGTGTGCTAAAACCCTTCCCATAGAGATTGTACGCTTCCCTATGTGGTCTACGTGCATTGCGCGACCATCCAAAATTGGTCAATGATTTTATGAAAAAATTTGAAATTCAAACCTTTATAACAAATGATCCTGAAGGTGAAACTCAATAAATGAGGTGTCATATGAAAGAGCAGGTTTTTCTCCATATTCCCCATCGGGGGCCACCCCCAGAATTCTAAAAATATCTTGGTCAAAACAGCGATTGAAATGTTGTTTGCATCCTAGCTCCAAAATTTGCCACTTTCCTGAGCTGCCGCCCCGCGGCTTAAGCAGGGCTAGACGTAAGGATAATATCCAGATGCTTTTTTTTTCGCTAGCCCCAAGGGATCATTTGTTATAACAGTTTGAAAATACCCTTCCCACATTTTTGGAATCAGCTAATTAGGGAGGCGTGAGCTCCGCTCAGTCCAAACCATGGTTACATCGTAACATGTGCGCTTATAGTGAATGAAAGTATGGGTGGCCGATTCTCGCCATAGAACCCGGAAGTGAATACACGTTGTAGTCAATGGCAATATCGCGGAGATTGTCTCCGCGATATTGCCATTGACTACAACGTGTATTCACTTCCGGGTTCTATAGCGGGAACGGCCACCCATACTAGTCAATGGCACATATCGCGGAGACAGCGTGGCTCAAGCTTGCAAGTCGCGCATTGGCTGAGCAACTTGCGTACGATATGCATACGCTTGCATATCGCGCGATACAGCTGTTTGGCTAAATTTAGCAAAACAACATAACTCTGCGTGTACGTCTTTTTCGTCGATTCTGAGCAAAATGCTATGAATATTTCAGCATTTTGAAGGGGCTGTATCTTTTGATAGAAACATCGGCGAGACTTGAAATTTGAAATGTATTATTCTGATTACATTTTTAATTCAAATATCAAACAAAAATGGTGAAAAACGATCCCAAATTGAAAATTGAAAAATCGTTCAGACACCCTAGCATTAGCATTGACTCTCTATGCTTTGCTGGAGTGGTTACACCAAGTTCACCGTTTACTTTTATGGGTCGCTGCCTTCCCGAGGATTTATCGCTCATAACGTTAAAGTTTCTGTACAAATTGAAATGCATCAAGGAAATCATCGCAGAATCCGTTTTTCGCATTGCCAAACCAAGACCGGAAATCAGAATCGTCAGCAAAAAATGTGGAAGATTCATATTTTTGCGGACGCGTCTGTCCGTGTTTACGAAGATGATCCTCGCTTATGCAGACGATCCTTAATCTTGGACCGGCACCCCTACTGCGTATAACAAGAAGAAGAAAAAGAATGAGCACGAGTGGCAATTTCCATTTTCAAGTTTTAGTTTCATTTGAGTTTCATGACTTTCATTTTAATTTTTATTCTTCAATGTCAAACTTGTTTAATTCTCCTTCCCTTTTCATACATAGATTCTAATTTTAAAACAAGCCATCTATAGATGTCTTATTACACAGTATATGGGTGCAATAAGCTACTAGTTTCGTAATTTCACTGAATGCTTTTGAAGTTGGCACTGAACAAACGTGAATTGATCATTCAACCGGGCCTTTAATTTGTATTGATCGACTGGTCTGAAATCGCTTACACGAACATGTACGAATGGGGCAAGACGATGTATCCTGGCGGCCAAGCCCAACACAAAAAACGATCAACCTACCTCGATTGGTAATGGTCTATTTGATGCATGTGATGTCAGATCCATATAACTGTCTTTTTGCCTTTCCGACAGTGGTGCCATTGATGTTGTCCTTTGGTCCCAAGTGCTTATTTTTTCTCGCAAATGTTTTATTTTCTGCTGGTCAGCCATTTTGCTGGTGTACGTTGGCAGTTTGTTATGGAAAGCCACCGGTGCAAAGAAAATGTGCGCGTCCCATACTCATGCAGTACAATCATCTGATTAATTTTGACTAACGGTATGATCATAATGAATTATTGTCCCTTTTCAAATCACGACTAGTGTTCTGTAATGAATCACATACCAACAGTGTAATAGTAATCTTGAGTATAGCTGCACTCACAATTGTTAAAGGTACTATGTCCCATTTGCAGGCCAAAAAATGAAAAGTTTAAATTACAACGGCATTTGAAAGATAATACTAATTTAGAACTTCCCTAAAAAAAAAGGGGGGGGGCTTGAAAATGTCTTTAAGTGGGAAAATAACGAATATTAGTTGTCGAATTGACTTAAGAGCTATAGAGCCAGTAAGTAGGCCTAATATTCTGATTTTCAGACCATTGTACCGAATGGTCGTACGTTTTATGCGGCTGCGCAAAGATTCAATCAATTTAATTTTGGCCATTACAAGAAGTGGGTTATTGATGTAAACAAATGCTCATGTTCCCTTTACAGCTCATTTTATGTATGTTTTTACCAAAGAATAAAAAAACCAGTCAGTTACTCAATCGTGTCTGACAGTAAAGTCTAGCAAGTAAACGGGTTTCCTTGCATAATTTAAATGAGAGGACACTAGCTGCTAATGTTTAAATTTCACAGATATATGACCTACATGACATATTCATAATTCCTGCAAAGTTCTACAGAATTTGATGTTGGCTGCAATAGGCCATAGTGCCTCTAAGATTAATTTTCATGGGGCGGCTACGGTTGTCACTAGAGCGGGATTTTGGATACGATCTATTCAGCTGTTGAGAAACTGGAGCGATATGAACTGAATTTGGGAAAATATTTTAAATCTGTAATAATGACGACAATGTTTAAAATCTGGAGAATTCCTCAGCAGAGCAACCGAGAGGCACACTTTATTAAATATGTATTTCGTTGCAGTTGTTAGCCTTCACAATCACAGTCAGATCTTTGGCACTTTTATTATTATACCGATTCAAAATTGCACATTGAACCACTGCAGGTTAACGCTGGAGTTTCAAATTTTAGACAATGATAAACAGGGGGATAAGGAGCTCTTTATTCCCCAACTCGTGAGAAAATATTTAGCGGCGAATCACCGGTGAATAGGCGAGGGGAGGGGGGGGGGGGGGTGAACACTCCTTTTTCCCTCTGCATCCACCCTCTTTTTTGTTATGTTATTTTTGTTTTTTGCCAAGGGGGGGGGGGCATAGATAAAACACAGAAAAATGGTGTCTTTAACATTCTAACACACCCCCTTTTTTAAGGGGGGGGGGGTTGAACACCCAAAACACCCCCTGTTTGCCAAAGGGGGGGGGGGGTAAACACCCAAAACACCCCCCCCCCCCCCCTCGATACGCCCTTGGACTGATTGCATTATAATCCAATTTACAGGAGGCATTTCAAAAGATTGGCCCTTTCTTATGAGAGATGAAAATAACTATAACAGCTTACTTGTAAAATGTCGGGTCTTCTATCACCATGGTAATTTAGTGTCACTTTGCTTTAACAAGTTTTCATGTTTTCCCCAAATATTATGCTCCGTAACCAGTTTCAACTCTTCTCTTGCCGATTAGTTATAGTTAATTAGGAATACTCTTCTTCCTCTCGTTGATTATATGTTAATGATAATAATTCCATTGAATTTGGTTGAACAGTTTTGGCACCTGAGCTGCTGATGAACAGACATCACACTGCAGGTGGCCGAAGATAGAGCGCTTTAGAATAATAATTGGAAGCGATAACAGTTTGGCTTCTCGAACATTCGAAGATATTCAATAGTTTTAATTTCATCTATATACCTGTATCGATGTTTGTTTATGTAGTTTCCGAATCTATGTTACTATAGTGATATCCAGGGAGAGTATGCCAGGAAAATAAACAATCGGAAGAAGAAAACGACTGGTTGGATGAGTCTAATCAGTCAACAGCAGCTAGGGTAACTCCCAAAGGCGGCGAAACACCCTTCTTCCTCCGGCAGGAAAAGTGCTATTCATTTCTTACAACACATGTCAGTGCGTGGTTATTTATAGACATACCTACCTCCTCTCTCTCTCTTTGCCATTGACTTCGATTCATTTTCATCATGAAGAACTCTGAATTCTCTATTCGAAATTATTATCGTCCGAAGTGAGCTGGACCTTCAATTTTTCTACTCGTTATGGAATTTTGAAAAGTATTTCATCTAGAAAAGGAAGTTGTAACTTTAGGAGTTTTTGAGTAGGAGTAACGTTTGGAGTACACCGTGCACAGAGGGCAAGGCTGGAGCCCACAGTGTGACGTCACAGATATGTTTCCCGCCCATATTAGATCAGCCTAAAATCAACCCTGAGAAGGATAGTGCGCGACTGCATGCTGGGTCGTCTGATTCATACTTTAGTCATAAAATGGACTCAAAATCTGGAAACTGCGCGGGAGCAGTCTTAATCTTCGTAGGAATCATGTTATTTGGTAAGCAAACTCCGTAAACATTTACTACAGCATGAACTCTAGATTTCGCGAACTAACCCACTGCGAGTGTAAAATGCGTGTCATGTGGGGGATATGCTCTAATTATGTAGCTATAGTGACGATGACTGGTGCTTTATAAAGTACTTCCTCGCAGTTCTGTCAAAAGGGAAATGGCTTGCTAATTACTTAGTTGGATTATGGGTAGTTATAAAATGAGAGGAAGTAGAGAAATATTAAGTCTTCTTGTTAAGTTAGAAGAAAGTTGGTTTAAATCGTTCATTTGTATATGCCCCAAAGCTTAGAATAATCTCGTGTTTCCTTTAGCTTAATTTCCTATGCTTTTCATAGCAATCTTAATATGAACATGTATTGGTCATAATTTACAGAGTATAGTTTGTAGTCCATTGTGCATCAAAGAATTTAATAGAGAGAAAATTGAAGGAATTACATTTTACAAAACCTTTCAAATGAAATTAAATGTAATCTGGAAATCTGGGGGAAAATACATCAAAATGTCATTCTCGTTCGGGTTCTTAGTGTGACTCTATGGAATCCATCTTTAAAGTATTCTTTCGATAGAATATAATTATGTACGGTTTTTTTCTTTCTAATCAATGACCGTAATTATCTTTTGTCCATGTAAACATGCGGTTAGTCATTGGACTATTACTTTGTACATCTTTATAAACCGAACCGAATTTATCTGAATTCATCTGAATAAAAAATCACGAACATGCATAATATAAATTTCAGACATAAAAATATTGTTGTTCGTAGATTTGCACTCCCAAATGTTACTTTCTATTTATAACAAAAAGATAGACGACTGGAGGAAATAGTCTAAAATCTTTTACTGTTTCTAACGTCAGAAGGTCATCCTAACTTTCGCCCAACCTACGTTAAAAAGTTACCAGTACACATCTAAAACAAATTCATAAGAGTAGCTAGGGGTGGTGGGGCAAAAAAAGGGGGCTATATACCTCCCTATTCTTCCGAGACTTCCGCTATAAAGAAGGTCATCCTTGGAACTTCTTGTTTGTGACTATGTGGTTTTGTGTGTCAAACCCCCTTCTACTAATCCAACCTGGCTACGCCAGTGACTAGATGTAACCGGTAATGAGTAATATGTCAAAAGTTACCGATATACATCTTGTGACAATTCTGGGGAGCCAAAAGGATATCCACGCCCAAGAAAATTCCATACTTTTTAAAAGACATACCTTGACATACAGAACAAGTGGTTTGAAATAAAATATGACTCTATAAGCTCAAGGCAGTGGAGGAGGGGGGGGGGTGGTTCTGCTTAAAATACGTTTTGTTTTGCTTCGTTAACTTTATTTCTACTTGAAAAATATCAGGTCTACACAAGTTGACCGCTAATAATCGTTTACTTACCGAAAGATTAGACTGGCTTTTTAAACTCAGTTTACACAAAGTACGATTCTTCGGGTATAAAATACTTTTATTGACGTAAACATTGGATATATACTTTCAGTATATTTGACACCTGCTGCTCCATTGAAGTCATTACGGTAGTGCAAGATTAACAAACAATGGCACTGACGGCACAATCAGAATATAGGCCTACAAATGTCTTGGCATGAGAAGCAAAAATCATGCAAGCATACTGTCTTAATTATCTAACTCAGTAAACAGACATGACTCTATACTTTATTTTCCCTTACATTCAACTTTACTATTCCCTGTTACTAACGTAGTTTAATAACGTCCAGCTTAATTATTGTGTTCTATGTTCTTGTTTTAGTATTCATTACTGGGATAAACAAGCTTTTAACTTCCAGCTTAGTATTCAGAATGCAATTGATTTTGTCTGGGTTTCCAGTATTGTCTGTATGGTTAATTTCAATGTTTAATTAATTTAATTCTGTCCACAATTCGATTTTAAATTATAAAAAAAAACAATAAAAGAGACAAAACAACATTATATCATGACAATGCAGTAAAACTGTATACAGAAGTTCAACAATATATGATACAGTGCAAAGTTCCTATAGATTGACAATGCACGACACGTGTTTGATAGTGATCCGTGTTTTGAAATATTAGTCTGTAATCTACACCGATGTATATCGTAACATCGTGTCTGCAGTACCGACATTTATAAACAAATCGTCATATTAAATGCTAAATATATGACTAATCGGTTGTCATATTCTCTTAATTCAGAGGAGGGGAAATCTAATTTTGATGGGTCATATTTTAAATTATTTCCGTAGGAGTTAAACCCGCCAACTTTGAGTGAAATTCACGCAAATATGTGTTTGAAAGACTCTTTCGAGAGTGCATTTCATTATTTGATTTTGTTTCTCAATTTCTTAATTTTTCTTGTTGGCATCATTCTTTGTTATACGTGTAGTTTGAGCACTCCTAAGTATCATTTAAAACTAAGATAACTGTAAACTAAAAAGCCTTATACATGCATTCCCGTATTTTCTCTTTTTTAATTGCTCATATTCAACGGTTTGTTTATCTTTATACATGACAGATTGTTAATGATTTGTATTTATTTTTTATATTGTATACAGTTATATATTTTGACTGTTTTTTTAATGAAGAAACGAATAAACGAACGAATAACACCGTAGCAACTATTTCGAAAATTCAACTAGAGGGCAATTTCAATACCTTAATGCATATCCCATATAAATTATGTTCAGATTACGTAATACGTCATTACAGGGAGGTGTGTTCACACATTACCATAGGTGACACACAAGGCTGTTCAGTGAAATCCGGTTGATTTTCGGAAGTAGTTGCTATCGTCTTTAAATGCTTTTCGCTTGGATTCCATTCCAAACGAAGTAGTCCATATATTTGAATTTAACGTCACACACAAATAATTTGCACTACTGCACACATTGTACATTTAGGACGTACTGAAAACTCAGGTATAGGGTAAAACACACTTGAAATTCTAATGAGATAACCCAAAATGGTTCAGTGATGAGTTGTTTGAGATGGCACAGTGCAGCTGCACAGACATGAATCGTAGAGGAAGCAACGCATGATCTAAAAATAGATTCTAATTCAAAACAATGTGTCATAATATCTGTTCGTTATGATGACACTTTCATTCAGTTGGTATCGACCTATATCATGTCTGTAAGTTGACGTGCAAATCTAAAAGTTCCTATTATAAGAAACAGATTAACCAATACATGACACTCCCGTGATAAAAATTAAAAGGGTTACAATTCATTTATAAATACTCCCCCCCCCCCACCCCCCACCTCCTCGATCCTTTCCAATGTTCATATACTGTCATGAATGTTCAATAACGTAAATTGTTTCCATCTGATATATTGTCTTCCATGCTTTCATGGTCGCTTTTAGCACTCGCACGAAAAATGTGAATGTCGGCCAACTCTGACAGTAATGTATAGATTATCATTTATCCAAATTTGGAATGACAATCTCCATTCAAAATGACAACAATCATTCCAAGTTCAGCTGATGTATGACGTCATCTAACCAATAACACATTAGAAACTGGACACAGGCCAGAAAGTTGGATATTGACAGTTTTTTGGGTCGTTGTAATTTGCAGAATCGTCGTCACACTCGAACACGATGAATTTATAATCAACTAGCGGATTGTGTCAGGACAAAGTCCTGATATTTTTAAACAATGTCAGGATTAGAAAAGTTTATATAAAAACATTCTTTTCAAGATAAAACTGATTTGAATATTAATGCTGATCGTGACATTGTCTTTCTAAAGAAATATAAAATCAATACGAATTCGAATATCAAAGGTACCGATATGAGCATTTTTTTGTTGTTCCATGTTGCTATGAATCTTATAAATTCTGTAATTATTTATATCCTTTATTTCTCATTATTTGAGCGATTCAGTCAATTTACAACTTAGGAAAGAATACAAAACTGTATTAAGTTAAATAAGATTTTCACAGCTTCATAGTAGCCTATGTCATCCAGTCATCAGTTCATCAACTCGAATTTTATATTTTGTTTTGGGATTCTAGAGTCTAGACATTCAAATACTACATATTCAACGAGGATAATACTCTGTGCTATAGAATAATGCAAGATGATTAATGACATGAATTTATTTATTATGTTATAACATGTTTTTTAATAATTTTCATTTGCTTCGATGGAATGGTAATAAAAGCTTCATTTATTCAGTTATACAGCGCTCTTGCATGTTTTGTATCGACCAATTTACATGTACACTACCTTACATGTATTTAAATCAATTGGTACGGGTGGTTTTCACTTTGTGTATAATTAAATCCATTTGTTTAATCACTGACTATTCTACTTTTAAGTTTAAATTGTTTGCTTTGTGAAGAGACGGTGGTCAGCTTTAGTTTCTTTCTTTGAAAATGACATTTGTTAGTATTTTGCTAGTCCAGAGTATAAAGTCAGTTAGTTGTTGTCATTCATTACCATGTGTTGTGGAGTTCTTCTGAACGTAATGTCAAATGGCATGTGTATTTCAATTCATTCTTGATCTAAGCTCTACAGTAGAGCCATGATGCTCAAGGTCATATTCTAGTTCTAAACTAGAAGACTTTGGTGATGAAACGTGCTCAAATGACGATGGAATTGTTGGAAAGAGTTCTATTGCTGCGAAAGAGAGTTTATTCGTATTATCTGTAATGCCCCTATACGTACGCTCCCATACTGATCCTCTGCTCTTTGATAATAACATCTTAAAAAATAGGGATCTGTACTTATTTCAGCTCGGTCAATTTATGTTTAATTACAATAGTGGCATACTGCCTTCTGTGTTTAATGATATGTTTCTTAAAAACCATGCTGTTCATAAATACCCCACTCGACAATCCGATGAGTTTCACTTACCTCTTTTGAGAACACATTCTGCACAGAACACGTTTATTTTTATAGGCCCTAAATTTTGGAATACTCTGCATAACGATGTGAAAACTTTCACTTCATTTATTGCTTTTAACAAAAAGTTGAAATTTTCCTTATTAAAATCGTATAATATTTAGACATTTATTGTGGTAGAACATGTCCTTCCCATTTTCTTTTCTTTTTTTCTCTCTTTTCTTCTGCCCATCTCTAAAAATCCATACTACTTGCCATCATGTTCTTGCTCTTTTTGTTTCAGCTATCTCAATAATTTTGTGCGCTCCTATCTCGTGCTCGTCTCTACAATTTTCATTTTCTCTCCTCTCCATCCCTCTAAACGCAGCCCACATTTCCCCCTTTTTTTCTGTTCTTCCTTCGTCATATCATGTTATTGTTTAGGTCTTCTTGTTTCCAGTCATTACGTGTTTTAATAATGTTATCTCTCTTGGCCGTAATTCTTTTTTTGATTGTTTATGTATTCTATACTCTTTTCACACTCATTGTTATCTGAGGGGTCCACAATTTACAAGCTTTGCTTTTCAGTGGACCTCTCCATTTCCTCAAAATACAAATGCAGTTAAATGTATAATTCAATTTTTGTCTTCCTCAAATGTATAAATTACTATTAAGATTTGTTTATTACAAATGTAACTGTGTTTTGTATACATTTTACATTGTATTCGTTATCATGTATTTTTTTTTTTTGGAAATGAAAAAATAAAAAGGAAATGACATGAAATGAAATACATACATACAACATAATATATATACACATACATACATACAAAATAGCGCGAAATCCGATAAAATGTTGTTCAATGCGCTTTACAGGAAGGATAAATGTTAAACAGACAAACAACAAATTGACACTTTGTGATAATGGCAAACAGAAATGAATCAATCTCGTACTTCATAGTTTATGCCTATATACATAAAATATGAGGTAAGAGAAGTTATGATTGTTCGTACAAAATAATGTTTTCCCCTTTTTGTTTGTCAGAGAATGTTGATGAAAAGGGGTGACCTTTTTGTGTTTGATTTTGTTTCTTGTTTTTTTTTTTTTTTTTTTTTTTGTTTGTTTGTTTTTGTTTTTTTTGAGTCTTGCGTTTTTGTATTTGTATTTGTTTCGTATGGGGGAGGGGTTCTTTTAAGAGGGACCGTGTTTTCTGATTATGGAATTTGTTTTCTCGGACTTGTTTGCCAAAGAATACTCCCAGGTTCATGGAAAGGGAGAGTACATCGTCCCCGTCTCTGCACTGGAAGCATTTAGTCTTCTAGACAATATGTGCGCACAAGCCCTCAGCCTGGCCCCTTCTAAGTTGAATCCATGACCGTTAGGTCAGCAATACATAGCACATGACCTAAGATATCAGTGATGACTTATTATTTCCTAAAATACACCATGTAACAGTTGCATTTAAATTTTCAGTGGCGTAGCGAGTGCCCGGTTATTAAGGGGGCACTGGCATTAGGGGGTTGATCATATTGCCTTTATGAAATGTTAGTTAGTAATTGCCCAACGATTATGGGAAATTGGAAGGGTGTCTTATCATTTTATATTTTTCACTTTCCTTCCCCTCACTTCCCTCACCGATTCAGCCAATTGAAGGGCCTATACCTACAATGATTACAACTTTCAAAAGTTCATAACTCTCAAATACCTTTTTTTCCCGATTCCATTCAAACTTTTACCATTCTACTTCTCTGATTTTCCTGATTTCTTCTAGAGTAGTTAGCTATCAAGGTTGGACTTCCCCGTGCATATTATTAGGATCAAATAACTTTCTAAAACACTATACTTGATATCGTCTATTATTTTTATCATGATGTAGTATCGTAGGTTAAGTCTGTATAACAGGTGTGACTTATGATTCACTGTAGTCTAAACTTGTCGATCCCACCTTGTCAGAGGTAACGCATAGGGACATAGGTTGTCTTCGTCAAAGTGAAAGATGGCGGTGAGGGGCCGTCCCTCTACACCATGGCGAATATATATATATACGCATACTCAAAAAAGCACTTGGGATATGGATATACATACTTATTTTTGCATATGCCAGAGATTTGGTAGTGGTATTGGCGGTGATGATTGGGATGATATATAGCGCAGCTACGATATAAGTCCGCTGTTGCCTATAAAGTTGGAGTAATTTTGAGTACCTCTTTTCATGAAATTATTGTGACAATATGATTTATACTATGACGACTACTACTACTACTACTACTACTACTGCTACTACTACTACTACTACTTCTAATACTATTATGGACAACAGTGTATACTCTACTACGTTCAATACAAATTATCTTTTAATTACCCAGGCTGTAGTGGAACCGCCATGCTAAGCCGCTAAAACGATCAAGGAATTTCTCCATATACCAGGAACCCATATGTAGATGAATGTCTTGCCAAAGGACATGAGTGTCGCGGTGGAATTCGAACCGCGAACCATATGAGCCACGGTCCTTTTAACTTGACCACGACACCTCTTCACCTTTGTATACTACTAAATTACTACTACTACTACTACTACTACTACTACTACTACTACTACTATTACTAACTACTACAGCTACTTCTACTACTACTACTACTACTACTACTACTACTACTATTACTACTTCTACTACTTCTACTGCTACTACAGTATTACTACGATGACGAATACGACTACTACTACTACTACTACTACCACTACTAACACTACTACTACTACTACTACTACTACTACTACTACTACTAAAACTACTACTAAAATTACTACTTATGTTACTTTGAATCATGGGAAACCCGTGTTAAACATGCTTCCATTCTCTTTCTACATCGACAGGAGTAGCCCGGCTGACTGTCGCTACGCAATGCTACAAGTGTGAATTTTGGCCAA
The DNA here is from genome assembly GCF_000002235.5 of Strongylocentrotus purpuratus. Lineage (NCBI taxonomy): Eukaryota > Metazoa > Echinodermata > Echinoidea > Camarodonta > Strongylocentrotidae > Strongylocentrotus > Strongylocentrotus purpuratus. The sequence goes on from NW_022145597.1 coordinate 2,026,346, forward strand.
TCAACGGTACGGACGACGCGTGTTTATACCCCAGTGAACTATCATCAGTTTGGACGGAAACCGTCGAGATTGTCGATTGTGAACACGCCTGCTTTGTAAGTTTGAACACGGTCTATGAGGAGTGAGAGAGAAATAGAGAGAGAGAGAGGGGAGAGCTAGGGAGCAATGGAGTTGGAGAAATGGAGTTGGAGAAAGGGAGGGAGAAGGGGAAGGAGAGAAGAGAGATGGAGAGAAAGGGCAGAGGTGAGAACAAGTGAAGAAAGAGAATTTCAAAGCTATCAGGAGATAAAGAAAGGTTGGGCTCCATTGACCATTTGTGGACTGCATGCGCTAATACTAATAGGGAGTGAAGAAACAGTGAAAGGGTTATAAGCCTTAATATATTCTGAAAATAAGAGTAAGAAGAGTAAAAAGTCAAAGTAATTGGAAAATGGGTTATTGTAAAAATAAATAAATCTGCACTCCACAAGATTGTCGTTTTATTATCCGATGTTTGTTAATCGTCAGTTTGTTGGTTTTGTTTTCCTCATTAGGTATCAAATAATTCATTAGGAGGGCCTGAGTCGATCCACATCTCCCGTGGCTGCTACCAGGATGAGTACTGCCCTGATATGTGCCTCATTGACCCCCTCGATGGCTGGGAGTCGTGTACACACTGCTGCGATGATGATCTCTGTAACTATCTCCTACCCGAAGACAACTTCGAAGACAGTATGTGGTGCTACGACTGCGGTAGTCATGATATCGACTGTGTGAATCCCTCAATGGAGACCACAGTGAGAACGACGTGCGACACCGCCTGTGAGGTCATTCAAACTTAATCTATTTGTCAAAGCAATTTTATTACAATATTTTAAACAATCAATATAGTCATATTTGTTTAATGTACTGCGTAGCTTAATTAACGTGACTGACTTATTTTGTGCTGTAACTTAAAATCAGTCTGGAATGGCATACAATGAAGAAAAAACAGATTCTTCAAACTTGCTAGAGAATACAGTAATTCTATTTACAATTTGGTTTAGTCTAAATGGAGTAGCCGTTTTAATTATGGAGTGGGGCTAATTTTCCCACTAAAACATCATTTTGCGCGGAATCTTTTCACTTTACTTCATGGAAAGGGCGGCGAAACAACTATTGTGATTTGTGAGGGGTACGGGGGAGGGGTGTTCAGGTTTCTAAAGTCTCTGATAATTAAGGAAATAAGCACTCACATTGAAAAGAAGGGAGTATTTCCAAATATTTAGGGGTAAAATACCCCCCTCACTCTTAGAAAAATCCCTGCTTTATTGGTTGAACGATTCTCTCTGTTATTAAAATAATGTATTTCCTCTTCTCTTCTTTGTGTTTTCACAGATGAATGTCTACATATCTAAACAGACGACTGTGATGAGAGGCTGTGCCCTGAGTGAAGACGATTGTAATGATTGTGATGATAAGGAAGATTGTACATTCTGCTGTGAGGGGTCTTTCTGTAATGACGCCCCTCCTGACGTCATCGCAAGGCAATCCAATTTAACGCAAGACTGTTTCTCATGTTATTATAGTCCTGATGCATTCGAGGTACAGGACAGTAGTGCGTGCGGCACCGAGTTTGATCCCAATGGTGTGGGTGTAGAACTCATACAATGTTCAGGTGTTTGCAAGGTAGGTACTATATTATATCGTTTATGTCTCTCTTATCCTTCTCTTTCTCTGCTTTTAAACAATTAGGAGCGTCTCTAGAAATCTGTGAGATGGGGGCTGCCACATACCTTAATATTTTCTGATGGGAAATCCCTCGTTGTGTTTGGCATAAGAAAATCGTTTATTTCAGGATATTAGCCCAGTTTTCGATCAAAAAACTGAAAAAATACATAATATGTCCATTTCTAACACTCTACTCGTCAAATGTAAGAGCCCTCTTTCTTCTTGAGGGGAAACAAAAAATCGGCAAATTCATTCATGCTATTACGGCGCAGCCTTTAAGGTGACTGGGTACCCTGATTTTTTTAGATGGGCTGGATAATGGGCAGACACATACTCTCTGTATTGATTCAATGGGGGATGGGGGTATGTGTGTGTGAGAGGGGGGGGGGGGGGGGCTGCAGGACGAAATTAGTATGTTGGTTCACTTCGGGGTTCAATTTCTTCACGCAAATTATGGTTTGCTCGAAAAAAAAATCATCGTAGATGGGGCTATTCCGTTGATGTCATCAGCGCTATCCAGTTTGCCCAACACTTGAATTATATTCTTTTGTTTTGTGCTTGCCCGATAAAACAATATTCGCCATAGTGCTCTGCCCAACTCAAACCTGGTTGGCCAAACTATCATGATATGTTACAGGAAGTCGAGAGAGATTCATGTTGAGCATCGATATAACAATTAAATGAATATTAAACTGAATTTGTATGACTTTGTTTACTTTTTCTTCATTTTTCTGATTTCAGAAAATCGTATCTGGCCAATCGATTGAGCGATCTTGCGTTCATAACTTGGAAGAATGCAACTCTGGATGTCGTCTGTTTGGTTCATGTACATACTGCTGTGAAGGAAACAATTGTAATACTGGACATCACAGTGTAAATATCAACGTTTTATTACCGTTATTGACAACGTTTCTTGTTGCCTTCACGATACAAACGCGGCGGCACCTGTAGTCCAAATGGAAGGGCACTCAAAACATTTGTATTCTACGTACTTTAGTGCTCAGCGTTTTCGACGAACGTAATTCACAGTGTTTGGATGGACGATGTGCTGATCACTAGAAGATAGACTCTGATAGGAAGAGGATGTTGGAAATCAGGACATTTGTTTCGTGTCTGATGCACTGTTTCTTCACTAGTTCTTTGCCATGAAGGCCGACATGACGGAGGCGTTGTTCGTAGTGTGGACACTGAGCGAAATGACTTCGAAAATACCTCACTGAATATTTTGACAGGATATCGTTGATCGTTCGGGATGACAAAATGGCTCCACGGTTAATGCGACACTTGGAGAAACGATGGACGCAACGTCACGAAAATGATACTTTTACACGATCTTTTTCTTTCTCATTCCCAAGGTCGGGTGTTGAATTAATGAAGAAATAAAAACCCTGAAAGAAAGACGGTGTACATTTTTTTTTCATTCTATATTGTTCAATTAATGATGTGGGGCCCGTCTTACAAAGAGTTGATATCAACCGCAACTTATTTGTGATCGATATCAATCGTATCTATGTACATAAAAGATAGGAGACTGCAAACTTGCGATTGATTGGAGGCCTTTCGATTAAGCCCTCCCCTCTGAAGCTGAACTTTGGGGGGATTTTTTAAAACTGGATTCATGCGATTTGGTTAATACTTTTAGGCGAAATTTAAATGAAAGCCTTTACGTTGAGCATGTTATCATAAACATATGCATAACATTAGAGTAGGCAGATGATATACATTGGCCGGTTACCCTTTGTTCAAATATTGGGGATTTATCCCCCTATTCCCTCGGGATATCCACCTATGACTATGACTGTATGTACCTCTTTTTTCTTTATCAACACATACGTGTAGTTTTCTTTTTCAACAGCGCATACATAGAATTATGAGGTCAACATAATTATAAGGACATCGTCATTTCTCTGTTTATATTCTCGGCTAAACAGTGGCGTGTCCAGAGGACCGTAGCACAAAGCTTAGTAAGTGGTCGTATGATAGATTGTTGCGATTGGTAGTGTTGATCACTCTCTCAAGCAATCGATCGCAAATAATCAATCGTACGATCAATTGCAGAGCTTTGTGTTAGAGCCTAGGATAAAACAGACGTGCGCCCCTGTTTGGAGGCCAAGAAAACATGGAAAATAATTATTCACTATCCAATGTCATCTACAGCTGCACAGGGATCTAGGCATATAATTCACATATACACACACACACGCACAAACAAACACAAGCACGCGCACGGTTCCTATAATCTGGGAGTGATTCCGCTTGCCATCCCGGTTGTTTCTGTTTTTTTTTATGTGACGCCACTAATTATGATGTCTTCAAAATATGGACTAGAAATCCCCTTGGCATTATACATTTCGGAGGTTCTATTTATTTAATACGTAGGGTAATTCAGGTATAAAATGAGTAAATTGAATAATTGTTAATTACTCTTCACCATTCCAATCATTAGCTCTTCATTTCATTTTAGTCGACATGTTGTCTTAGATATGTTTCCACGCAATCATAAAAATATTGAGAACACAAAAATTATTGTTATCCTAGTCCCAGGATTCAATCTTCTAGTTGATATTATATACCTCACTAAAGAAATCCAGCAATCTGATATAGGTCAAAATTGCAGTCGTGATTTTAGCCATTCCCGTAAAGAAACGAAAAATCCCAAAACCATCTAATAGTCCAAGAATAAAATCCCTCAAAATTCCAGTTACCAGGAAAATAATAAAATATTGCTGCGATACCCATTGGTTTACGTGTTAAAATGTTCTTTGAGCGAGCGCGGACAACATACAGTCCTTTTTTTTCCCTGCGATTCCCAACTGATCGAAAATTTCAGGCATTTTTCCGACGCTGATAAACAGACAGTTTCTCAGATATTCCGTGATGTTTTAACCAATCTTTACTCGATAACAGGATAAGGCAATAATTCGTGGTAGATTTTTGTTTGAATTCGGCATATAAAAGGGATATCGACTGCTTTAATACTCGAGGAATGGCTGTTTCTATATTATATACCTCATACATAGATTGTCATTCACTGATTGGTCAAAACTATATCACATGTCAAGGAGCATTTCGATCTATCAAGTATCATTACGTCAGAGGGTTTGATAGCTACTATCAAACCCCGGGATAGGACCCCTAACCCCTCCCGCGACTTAGTTGCGCTCACAATTTTTTTGAGTTGCTAGGCTACCGCAATCGCGCGGTTACGCGCAGCGCGTAGGAATTCATTACTCTTGCCTTGGACTAATTGATGTTGGATTTTTCTTATTCTGGTGAGTAATTCCTCTTGATCTAGTTTCCTGTTTTTTAGTGCTAGATCTAGACCTACAGCTAGACCTAATCATGAATCAATAAAAAGGATGATGTATATAAAACAAATATGGACTGCTCTGTAATCGGATGATGGTGGGAACTACCACTCCCTCGGTGGTGTTCACACCGGCCCTTCTATCACCCCCTCGGCTTCGCCTCGGGGGTGATAGAAGGACCGGTGTAAACACCACCTTGGGAATGATAGTTCCCACCATCATCCTCATGAGCAGTCAATATTTGTATACTGGCTCTCGGGAAATTTGCCTCCGCTGCTATCACCCCGATGCGCGCATGACTGGGAGGCGCGCGCCGAGGGCTGATAGCAGGGGAGGCAAATTTCACTTGAGCGTATAAGAGCAGCCAGTCCTCGAGTATTAAAGCAGTCGATATCTCTATAATATTGTCATAGATTTCGACTGCCAGAGTGCAGCTGTAATATTTATTTTAACAATATTGCATGGTGCCACTGTCTGAGAAAGAAATAAAGAGTTGAATCGCCGTTCAATGGGATTGCGAAGAGCCATCTTTTTCGAAAGGGTAGATTTACAGTTTTAACGTAGCACCATAGAGGACCATGTTAAAAGTGTTACCACTTTTAAATTGGGCAATCTTAGGCCTCTTTAGATAGTGAAGAACACTTTCAGGGCACTGAGTGTTATAAAGGCAATGTAAGTTGTCGAGTGTATATGGATAGAATATGGTTTGAGAATAGAAAAGTGTCATCATCATAAGAAACACAACGGATCTATGAATTAAGTTAAGTTAAACAAAGATAGATGATGTTGCTTCCTCATCTTTGAAAGTTTAATTAAATGAAAGGCAATAAAATTGAGGGGTAATTAATTACAGACCTAATATTATATACCTTGAACAATTTGAGTGGCTTCTCATATAATCATCACATATGGGACGTATTACACGAATTTTCTAACCCATGTAATTCCGTATCATTCTATCTCTAGAATTATGTACACGAAAGCCACACTCGATTGTAATGTTTTCCAGCAACTATGGTAATATGAAATACAATTTTGTACCTTTATCGACAGAGCTGATTATAAATGTATCGACCGTCAAGAAAAGATATTTACGGTGTTGCCTTAAATGTATTCAACAATAAAAACATTTTTTAAAAGATTAAAATATTTGTGTGATATTAGCTTCATTTGAATGATAACAGTTTGACTGATAACAGCCCCTTATAACTCAGAATGCGGAGTTCAGGATACCACCCCCCCGCACTCTTCCACTGTAAAATCGAATATATCCCTTCCTTTCATTGGACGAATATTCTTATTTGTTTGTCAATTTCGACAAAATTAGAAAATCAGGGATTTCAAAAAGCGTCAGTGTTACCAGAATCTCCTAGTGATAATGAAGTTATTCACATCGTTTAATGGTCGGTATGCCCTAGTTCTACAGGTTCACGAAACTTTTGGGAGTGCTGCCACTTCTGTAGCCATCCATCTCATTTCTTGCCTGTCTCGCCTTCAGCTATCCTGAAGTCCTTAGGGCCCAGCGGTCGGTTCAATTCACACTGTCTTCACCAGGTACTGTGCTGCATTTTAGATTCAGATTCAAGTTTTTCATTGAATTATATTTCAGAAGCCCCGATAAATAGCGTCCATGCGCGGACGGACTAAAACAATGTACTTATCCTGCATATAGAAACCATCAATAAATGAATAATAAATATTCAGCAGACTGCGTGAGAAAAATTAGAGGGACGTAGACACGGTAACTTTACTGCAACAGTATTACTTATTCTGGGTTCCACGCAGGGGTGGAGAGGGGTTAGGACTATGAAATAGGGTAAGGGGGTTTATTAGAGGACAGTTTTTTGGTGTGTTTTTTTTGTCTCAAAATTTGAAAATTTGACATTTTGCTCCGTGGGGGGGGGGGGGGGGTGGAGGGTGAGGTCATCTTTTTAGGTCAGCCATTGGCATAAACACACACAAATTAAGGGGGGGGGTTATGGTCCAAAATACACACATCAACAAGAATGAAGGGGGGGTTTACCCCCCCCCCCCCTGCGTATGCGCCTGTGTGGAGGGGTAGGACGGCTTTGTCCTATACTTGTCTGGTATCAAGCAATCAAGCATTACTTTGTGTACCAAAAACCAATACTGTAACGGACCAACCTGTTACAGGTAGTTATTTTTCAGAAAACGTAGAGGGCGTAGTAAGCTTTTGGGGCGTAAGAGTTCAGAGCGCGATTACGGACGCACTCGGAGTCTATAATTAGCGGTGTTGTGTACGGTAATTTCGTTACTTCGACGCTGGCTCTCGTCTTAGTCAGATAGCGAGCTCTCCGCTCCGCTCCAACTGAGCTAAAATAAGGAAAAGGATTGGAAACGAGAAATAGAGTTCCTACAAAAGGAAATCAAGAGATTTATCCAAGTAATTCGTGTCGGTGTTAACTATGATAACGTGTTGGAGATGTTGACTATGTTTGTATTATTAAAGTATACAGTTAAACAATCCATCGTTGAGTCTCCATAGACTGACGTAATATAACCCTCTCATAGATACACATCCAGCTATCCAAAACACCTCTCATCTCCACACCCATATACTTTGGGAAAACGGAGCCACGTCCGGGCCTCTAAACTACAAGCCAAATAGTAACCGCTCGCATTAAGTCAGGATGGCAAGCTCTTCGTCAGATGAAGGTGATAGAGGCAAGGGACAGGCCAGCCCCCCAGCATCCAGGACCCGTTCTAAGATGGAGGGCCGTTACAATACTATATTCTATGGGGGCAGATCTTTTGCAGTTGCTGGACCAAACCTTTTGAACAATCTTCCCAATTTCATACGACAGGCACCCAATTCTGCAACATTCAAATCTTTACTAAAAACGCACCTCTTTGGCCTTATTAATTAGCTTAAACTATCCTTACTAACGTTCTTTGTTTTGACCACACTATTTCTCTATTATGTTATTTATCTCATATATAATCCCGTGTGGTCTAGTAGTTAGGATTCGTGGCTTTCACCCACGCGGCCCGGGTTCGATTCCCGGCACGGGAGTATTCATTTTTGCAGCCCTTGATATTTTCCTAAAATCTACGTTTTATTCCTTTTTTGTTTGTTGGTATCACGTAGAGCAGAGTGAGTATAAGGACATTATGTGAAATGATAACATCAACGATAATAATCCTTTTCATTTGTTTCCTTTGTGTTGCCTCTGGGACAATTATATCAAGGTCGATTTGTATGTAATGCAGTTTTTCATCACTATCTAATTGTGTTAGTGAATATCATAATAGGGACTTTTAGATTCGCAATGGGGATTGCTACGATCGACGTCCTTTTAATGCACTTGCTTGAATGGAAGTCACACATATCAGTCCACGCAAATCTAAAAGTCCCTAATGTCACTTGGACGAAAGCAACTAGTCCCGTGTGGTCAATTGTCTCTCAAAGCTGCTTCGTTGCTTCAGAACCCTCTCAACAATGATACAACACAGGGAATACAATTCTCTCTTTGTATAGTGCTAAACAGAGTGCATAATCTCATTCATATGATCAACAAATCCCGTGTGGTCTAGTGGTTAGGATTCGTGGTTTTCACCCACGCGGCCCGGGTTCGATTCCCGGCACGGGAGGATATCTTTTTTTCGATTTTAGACGTTGTTTTCTATGTTGTTATATTAATCACGTTGACCACAAGGGGCACACCCTTGAGTCGAGTGTACCATTTCATTTCGACGCCTCTTGAGAATTTTATTCAAGGGTCGAATTGTTCTTGCCATTTTCATATTTAGGTAGGTATTCACGGATATATAAATTTGTTGTTGAATACTAATTATTTAAGTTAATCAAGTAAATCAGTTGGTTTATGCACAAGGTTGATTAATATTTATTACAATTTTGTTCACAATCAGTTTGTTCCAGGCCATGTTAGAAATGAAAAACAAGTTTGAACAGTTTGTTTGAATTACCTAATCCCGTGTGGTCTAGTGGTTAGGATTCGTGGTTTTCACCCACGCGGCCCGGGTTCGATTCCCGGCATGGGAGATGTTATTTTTCGTGTCTTGGGATTATTATTCCACTGTACGTAGGTTATTTTGTGTCATAATCTTATCTTTTTATCTCATCTAAAATCTCATTTATTAACAAATGTGAGAATGGAGGCATTCGATCGAACATTGAAAGTGCCGAATACTTACATGAAATTTTGAAAGGATGGAGTAAGAGAAGTAAAATTTAGTTGCCGAGCGATACAATATTCGGTCGACATCAAATATAATTTTGATCGCTTTTTGCAGAATCATCTAATACCGTGTGGTCTAGTGGTTATGAAATGTTGTTTTCACCCACGCGACCCGGGTTCTAATTCCGGTTTGGTAAGCTCTTTTGCACTCTTATTTTAGGGCGTGCCCCCCGTAACTGATTACAAATTATTCTAAAGCAATTCAGATTTTTTAGGTTTTAAAAAATACTTATTTGTTAGGGATTTCCTTGGAACGATACATTAAGAGCTACACATATTACATAATCATTCCTATATACAGGCAATAATTGAACCAAGCAAGAGTGCATTTTAAAAGGTCTCCTTTAGCACTATCCCATGGCTTGATCGTAAAGGCTCTCAAGAAATCTAACCAAAAGCATTTTTATTTCCTTATTTCATAAGCTGTATAAATCAGCTCGGTTTATGATTTATGTTATAATAATTTCCAAAATGTTTTTGTCCTGAAGTCTGTGAAATCATGTGATTTTCGAAATAAGATATTCGTCAAAACTTACCTTTATCTTCGTCAGCGTTGACTACGGGAACACTGGGGTCGATGAAGTCTAACAGTCTTCCAGACTACCGACATCGAAAGGCCCACCGACATCGAACTGTCTATCGCTCAGACACCTCGGCGACGACGTCTTTATCCCGTCGACGTAAAATGACGAATAAAAGTGCTTTCGGAATTGTCTGCAATTTTTGCAATATCATTTCTCAATTTGTGTCAAATCCGGGTCTTTATCATTTAAATTTCCCGGATTTGCTAAAAAACCTGACGTGGTTCATTTGCCCACGACTTGGTCCGACTTGGGGAAAATTGAAACGAGAGCGGGGAATAATCCTGAATTCTTTTGTTGGTCTAAAAATCAAATTGGTAAGCTTTCGTTTTGCTTGGTCGTTGACGCTACCTATGCACTACACGTGCGACTGTTGCCCAATCAATCGGTATATTCGGGGATTTTAGAGGGGTGCGCATTACGTCATGAAAGAATTTGAACATCGGGTTTCCCCCACTTTTAAGTATGAACTGTTTGACTTTTGGGCAGAATAACCTTTGATTATACAATGTACAATACATCTAATAAAGGTGAAACATGCCTAAAATACAGGCAGACTAATTGAATTGTCCTTAAAGTGACTCGGTAACATTGTTAAAGGTTGAAGAAAAAATGCTTAATTTTTGTATGAAATGTTCCTTTTTATATTCCTTCTACTGTACTTACCCTCTAACAGAAAATTCTCAAACCACAAAAATATTTATGGGTTTCTTTGAAGGTGTCACTGTGCAACACCCTCTAACAGCGATTAAAAGTAAATTCTCCCAACCATATTTGAATTTTACCAACAGTTTTTCCTTGAAAATAAGACATAAGACCGGCTTTTAAAAAATCTTTCAACACTAGGATGTCTGGAATGGTATATAGAGCCAATTCATTGCTTTGTGACGATTTACATTAACCTAAAATTAAATCAGTTGGGAAAATTAAGGAATCGATCAGATCAGTTTTCCCCAATTGTTATCATTAATAATGGTCCGTTTTCTTTCAAACTTTCAGATTATCTTTAATTGTACATCTAGCATTGAAGTCACTACCTTAGCACCATTTACTCTCATCTGAACAATGTTACTAAGTCCCTTTAAGAGTGGGCCCCACTGAAGTATATGTGCAAAAATGAAACTGCTGATTTTTAAAAACTGTTGTATGTATTTTAACGATGTATCACAGAGGGTGTTTGAAATTTTCTTCTTTTATCACTCAGAGTACAGTCTGCTTTCAATGCTTCTCTTACTCTTATCTCTTTGTTTTGTCGAAATTGGATCATTCGACATTACTTATAATATTCTCTCATTAGCTTATGTCACATAGCATACATAAAACAAAATGGTAAAGTGATATAGCAATCACTAACTCCTATAATGCTTATTTTATTGAGAAGGTTGAGATTAGAAGTCATGTGAAATAATCTTATAGGAGACATTACTCTTCCGATCAAATATTTCAAAAATGTATGTATTCATTGCTCGATATTCAACGCGTTGCACAGCACTTTACTTTCAAGGTGTGTAATTTTTTATCAAAAAATTGTATAAAATACGTCACAACATAAGGTTCGACAGACCCGTAAAATATTTACCTGTGGTTAGAATGAAACACGTTAACACATCCTGACTCAAGAGTATATCGCGTTCAATCACCTGAAATAGAATTCTTGAAGAATTCTGAGACACTGTCTACTGATGAGGATCGTTAGATTCCCAAAAGATATTACCAAATGATTCCAGTCGCCTTTTCGAAGCTCATTGAAAATAAATATGAGTCCAGTCCGAAACCAAAGTATGAGACTGTAGTAAAGTACATGATATAAGGAAGAAAAGCAACCGCTAACCTGAGCTTACGAGCGCCGTGTAAATTACAATGTGATGTTTAGGTGACTGATTGCATGGGGTAATCCCCTCTTGCGATCCGGGAATATTGGGATTGTGCAAGCACCATAGTATGGAATACAGATAAGATTTTTCCTTTGACCATGGATTTTACTAGCAGTCATGGATTGCTGGTAAAAGCAATGGTTAAGTAAATGTCGTGCATTGTCATGCATAGCAGTTACAGGATGGTTCGGTGGTAGGGCAGCGGTCTCGCAACCGGATGGTCAAAGTTTCGAAACAAAGTTGATGCGCTAGTGCCCTTTGGTGAGGCATTAAAACCTCATTACCAAATACCTCGGAGAGGACTTAAAGCCGTCGCACAGTGGGCCAGGGAGGGACCAAAGTGCGCCAAAACTCATGTTTGGGGATTTCTTTTTTATAAATCCAGAGGAAATGTTTAGATTTCCAGGGATTTTCGCTTAAATTGTATTACCAACATTTTCTCTGATGTCTAAGCTTTAAGTTGATACCAGATTTGGCTGCCCGATTCTGCCCGTTATTATGTTAGAGCTGTTTTCCTTGCAACATTGCCCCGAAAAATGTGTTTATTTTGGTCTTTTTTTTTATATATTTTTTTTAAAGCTTTTTTGCCTTTATTCAGATCTTCATAATTATACAAAATGATGAATAGGAACACAATTGTTCTTACAGTATAAACATATATGTAGTACATTGTCTCATACATTTTAAACACAGACATATTTAAAAAATATTTTCCATGAGTATCCAAACTAATAAAGTACACATTCAAACCAAGTGTACAGAATATGCTCCAATTCCTTTAAAAAGAAAAAGGTGACAGTAATACTTGGATACAACAATATACAAAGGAACAATTTTTGTAACATAATAAGCAAATTAATTAATTCAATATAAATTAAGCAATCTGAACAAAGATTTTCTTATATAAACAAAAATATAAGGTGAAGGTGCTGCTTCATAAACCATGATAACAAAATGTGTTATATTTACATACAATGATATGGTGCATTTTTTATTACAACTATATAAGGGTCTTGTATCAGTGGAGGTCTTTAACTATACCGTTATTTAAAAAAATAAAAATATAAAATATAAACAACAAGCAAACACGATAGCAGGTAAGTGTCCGGATCGATGAGAAAGTGAGGGAGTGAACAGGAAACAGGAATTACAATATAATACAATCGGTTCCCCTGCCTTAAGGGGTAAAATTTTCCCATTTTTGATAATGTATTGGCAGTTTGTCCTTTAATTTTGCTTTTTCATGTTCAACTTTTTTTGAGTTCTCTACAGCCTTACATATTTCTTTACTAGATGGGAACTTTCCTTTTTTACGATTACTGTAAATCATATATTTGACCAAAATCAATACATGATTTAACAATATATTATCTTTCATATTTTTTCTGAAACCAAGCAACACATCAATCCATTGCATATTAAGAAACTGAAACATCTTTAAACTGTTTCCCATCTCATTCCATATTCTGGACCCTTCAGAACATTCAAAGAAGATATGACGATAGGTTTCTACTTCTTTTCTACAAAAGGAACATAAATTTGACTGTGTTAATCCAAAAAGATACAATTTATCATTACAAAAGATGATGTTATGTAAAAGTTTATACTGAAATTCCCTTAACTTCCCATCCAGAGTGGAAAATCTAGGGATTGAGAAACATGTTGTAGTTTCTGACTTATCTAGATTTAAAGCTATTACCTCTGGATGTTTAAAAGCAAATGCATCTTGTATTATAGCAATAAAAATGTTATAGAGCATTTTGGAAGAGACAGACTCAAAAGAATACACTGTTTTGTTAATGATAAAGTTAATGTTGGAAAGATCAACAGTGTCATTTAGAGTATCATCTCTCCCACTGCAAATTCTTTTAATCTTTCAGGCAGCTGGCAATTTGGTGTATAGATCATTAAGAAAAAACAGATCGTCTACATTAAGACCTTTCCTTATGAAATAGTCCCCTGATCTCATATCACCTTCAGCATCCGTCAAATGTTTAACTTGAAAAATAATCACATGAAATAATTTTGCATTAAAAGGAATTATCCTACCTTCAATAAAAATATTGTTAAAGATAATTTGATTTTCATTATGTGTTTCTTTTACAATATATTCCTTCTCCTTTAGATAATTCTAGATGTTCAAAAAATCCAAGTATATATTGGGTGCCTTAATGGTGATTGTTTTGGGATTATAATTGCAAAGAAATATTAACTTTCCTCCTACCGTTCTGAATATATATTCGAAAAATTGTTTCCATTTCATGTCATTATTGCCACCAAGCAGTTTCTTAATCCACACTACACGCTGTGCATAGATCATGTACTTGAAATTCAACATTTTCAAACCCCCTTTATCATAGTTCAAATATAAAATATTCCTTTTTATCTTATCCTGTCCATTCCATATAAAATTAAAACATATCTTTTCAACTTCCTTGAAAACACTTGGTGGTACCGAAATTATAGAAGACACATATAGTAATTTAGAGATTGCAAAAACTTTAACCAATTGAATTTTCCCAAAAAGTGTTAAATCCCGTTGCTTCCACCACCCTAACAATCTTTTTATTTTGCTCAGTATTTCCTTATAATTCATTTCTTCTTTAACATTAATATCCAAAGAAAAGTATATTCCAAGAACTTTTACCAGAGAAACCATCTTACCTAATGTTATACCGGTCAAATTTTCATTACTGTGACCAGAAGAACCAAGCTTCATAATTTGTGTTTTGTCCCTATTAATTTTTAATCCAGATACCTGAGAGAAGGAATCTAATATTTTTTCTAAGATTTTCATGTCTTCTGTGTCTTTCAAAAAAATTGAACAGTCGTCCGCATACATTACTATCTTCGTCTCTATATTGCCTATCAAAATACCTTTTAATTTTTGTTCATTGCGAATAACCACTGCTAATGTTTCTATCATTAACAAGAATAAATATGGACTTAAGGGATCTCCCTGTCTTACTCCCCTGCCTATTTCAAAATAGCCAGTGGAAAAGCGCCCATTCATGACACAGCTAACTACATTTTTATACAATACTTCTATCCATCTACAAAAATATGGGCCGAAACCATATTTTTTCAGTAAGAAATTCATATATGAGTGTGAGACAGTGTCAAAAGCTTTCTCGAAATCAACTGTTACTAGAAAACCCTGTACCTTGTATACCTGTGTGAAAAATATGACATCGTCAATAATTCTCACCGCTTCTCCTATATTCCTACCAGGCAAAAATCCAACTTGATCTACATGTATCACCTCTTCCTATACATTCTTTATTTTTTCCGCCAACACTTTAGACAAAAGTTTATAATCCACATTAAGGAGGGTAATCGGTCTGTAATTGCGAATATATAAAGGGTTTTTATCTTCTTTTTTTATTACCGTTATTACACCCTGTTTCTGTGTGGTGGACAATTCACCCTTCTCAAAGGAGGCATTGAAGGAGTCCAAAACAAGGTTCCCTATATCAGGCCAAAAAATGCGATAAAATTCCACTGACAAACCGTCATTCCCAGGCGATTTGTTTAAAGACATTTTATTTAACATTGAAGTACATTCCCCAAATGTAATTTTCTCATCACACAACTTCTTACTAGCTTCACTTATATTTAAGTGAGACATATTAAAAAAGAGATCATCTGTCCTATCCATCTTTTCATTTTCTGAGTATAGTTTATGATAAAAATGTTTAATTTCTTTTAAAATTTGTTTTGGATCAGATGTTTCTTCATTCCTACCATCTAATTGTAATTTGTCTATAAATGTTTTTTTCTGATTGGATGCCAACAGTTGTTTAAAATAATTTTCATTGATTTCACTTTCTTCAAACCATTTTGCACGCGATCTAACTTTTAACCCAACTACTTTCTGATCATATAACACTTTGAGTTCCTTTCTCTTTGACTCTAAATTTTGTAAGGTATCATTATCTGGAGAAATAACCAATGAAAGTTCAAGCTTCTGAATATCTCTCTGTATTTTGCGTAGGTTTTCCTTCGTTTCTTGTGCCCTACCTTTGGAATATTTCTTTGGTTTTTTCATGAACTTTCATTTTAACGAAATCCCACAGGACTCTGGCGTCTGTAATATCTTTCTTCCCCTGATCTACGACAGATTTAATTTCTGCTCTCATATATTGAACATATTCTACATCTAAACACAGACTATTATTGAACTTCCAGTAAGATGGACCTATATTCTGAAAAAAATTATCACCCAAAGACAAACCTAGATGGATGGCAGAGTGATCAGGAGCTATGGAGGGTATTGTATTACACTCGGCAATTTGTTTCTCCAGTTCGTTTGAAACTATCCAATAGTCTAACCTACTTTGAATTAAAGGGTTATTTTGTCTGTAAGTAAATTGAATCGTATCTAGGTTTCTTTTCCTCCATATATCCAGCATATCAAACCTTCCAAGGAAATCCTCGAATTCTAAATTAAACTTTTGACCTCTAGTACTCCCTTTACTTGAAATATCCAATTCAAAATTCCGAATCATATTAAAGTCGCCAACAATTATCATAAGGGATTTGTTTAAATTGAATTATTTAAGCGAACACTTAAATGATTTAAAAAATCTATTTGTTCCTGCTTTTTTTATCGAACTGGAAAATAAACATTACAGATAATGTATCTTATGTTTTGTACCTCAATTTCTAAAATAATGTACCTCCCGTCTGAATCACACTTACTTCTCAATACCTTCAACTTCAGTTTTTGTGAAATCAGAATACAAAGTCCTCGACTGTGGTTGCTCCCGTGACTAAAAAAACACTCCCCACTCCATTCTCTCTCCCATCGATCCTCAACATCGTTTGTACTAAAAGTTTCCTGAAAAAAATTATATCTCCTCTCTGTCTACTCCACTTTACTATAGCATTCCTTTTGGTAACGTCTCTAAGACCCTTAACATTCAATGAAACAAAATTCAACAGATCGTTCTTCCTATCCATCATGCATTATTACATTTTCTAATATACGTGTATATTCGATCAACACCTCATTTGTCCTTAGATCATTAAATTGAACATTAAATATCGACAAGTGTACCAATGATAGCATTTTTGCACCTTTCACCTTAGCATAAAAAGACACAACACTAATACAAAGACAAAACATCACAACACACACACACAAACAAAAACTAACCAAAAACACACAAAGACGTGGACGCATCATACTGTACTCGCTCAGTACAACAAAAAGTCAACATCACGACTGTGGGGCTAATATTGCTATATACTGTTGTGTAATCTTGATTATGTCTTATATTCATTATACACATTATTTATTTGATTGCTTGACATACTCGTTTCGCTGCATCTTTACTCGTTTCGCTGCGTATAACCCTATGGTTGCTACAGCAATCACCGAGTTGAAGGACCGCAATGGCTCCTCGCTGCAAGCAATAAAGAAGTATATCGCTACCAAAACCGATGAACACGTCCCACTGGAAACTGGAGCCCTGCACGGGATGACTAATAATGGTTGACTTTTTGTTGTACTGAGCGAGGCGGGAAGATTCGCCGGCAATTCGCTCGAAGATGTCGTTGACGAAGCTGTTCATGATGACCATGGCCCGACTGGAGATGCCGGTATCTGGATGAACCTGCTTGAGGACTTTGTAGATGGTTTGCGGTGTCAGAACAAGTGTCACGCGCCCCCTCGCGCCGTGATTTATGACCACGAATCCTTCATGATTCATCCGCGGACCCCAAAAACCCACATTTTCGGGGCAATGTGGCAAGGGAAATCGGCTCTAACATAACAATGGGAAAGTT
This sequence comes from Strongylocentrotus purpuratus, assembly GCF_000002235.5. Lineage (NCBI taxonomy): Eukaryota > Metazoa > Echinodermata > Echinoidea > Camarodonta > Strongylocentrotidae > Strongylocentrotus > Strongylocentrotus purpuratus. Next base: position 2,043,808 of record NW_022145597.1, read on the forward strand.
TGGGCAGCCAAATTTGGTATCAACTTGAAGCTTAGACATCAGAGGAAAGGGTGGTATTAAAATTTAAGCGGTACACCGCGAATATCTAAACATTTCTTCTGGATTTATAAAAAACATGGATAATTAGTCCATTTTTCAGTGAATTACCCTATAATATATCATGAAGATTGTGTTTTTATTAATTTTAACCCATTCATTCAACGAAATGAACTATCAGGAATATGTGAGAGCAATTTCATATCAATGACTTAAAAACTTCATGTTGATTTGAAAGATTTATAAAATAGGTCACTTTTGCACTAAAACTGTGAATATGTAGGATTTTGCTGATTGAAGTAGTAAATTTATACCCTTATTGTGCATACCGGAATTAAATATTTCACTGAGGTATTCCTCTATGTATTACCTTTCAACTGGGCAAGAAAAAAATTGAAAAAAATAAATCACCCAAAAATAGTTTTGGCGCACTTTGGTCCCTCCCTGGCCCACTGTGCGTCGGTCCCCCGTATGCTTAATGACAAACCCACATTAATTTGTTAGCACTCATGTAAAACAAACAAAAATAAATAACCAAAGTTGTTTTGTAAGTTACAAAGGCGGATCCGTAGGGATGAGAGAGCCGTGTCCCCAATACTGAAATAAAAACAGAAAGAGCAACTTTCTTTAATACTAATAAATGCTAGCGCCCCTTTTCCTTTTCCTTTACCTGATCGTCAAAGTATTTGGAGGCAAAAGTGTCCAAAAGTGTGCATGGAAAATTTGAGGAATTCTTTTCTAATTCTATCTATACAATCTTTTTTTAATTATGTCAAATTTTTTTTGGAACAAGTTCAAATAATTGTTTTTTACTATTATTATTTATATTTTCGTATATCAACCAAAGCTATTTAAACTTACACTTGTGTAAACTTGACGCCAGTTATGGGTTCTCGATAACATTGAGAGGACATGGGGTTCTGCTACAGCTCACTCATTCATAACATGCTCATCAGTCTAAAATAGACCACATGGACACAGGTCAGAGTCTCCGAGAACCCAGAGCTTAATGCTTGAGACCCTCTAGGGCAACCACCCTCTTGGACGACTACACCCGGGACTACTATCGTCGGACAACTACCCCTAGATAACTACCCCTAGGACATTTACCCCCTAGGACAACTACTTCCGGACAACTACCCCCAGACAACTACGCCCCGGACAACTGCTTTTCGAAATGATTTAAAAAATATTGATTGGAGCGACGTTGAACATTTTGTTGATATTGATGATTCCGCTAAGAATTGGGAAGCTATGATATTATCTGTGATAAACAATCATATATATGCCTTTGAGAACGAAACGGATGAGGAAGCAATGCTCTCCTTGGTTAAATGAGTCAATTTTTAATTTGATGAAAGAGAGAGATAAAGTTAAAAAGAAAGCTATTGTTAAGCAAAGTAATGAGCAATGGACTGAATATAGACGTTTAAGAAATAGGGGTACATATGCTATCAAAAAAGCGAAAAGCAATACAATACGAATAAGTTATTTCAATGTACAAATCAGATCGATACATGGAAAGTTCTGAAATCATTTTTACCGAAAAATAACGTCTCTCCAAGTCATGCATGTCTGGATCTGTTTAATAAAGCATCTCGATTCAACGATCATTTTGCTAATGTTGTAACAGAGTTGTTGAAAAAACATCAAGAAAGTAACTTTAGGGAAAATAAATTTTATTCAACTATTAATGATGCACCTTGTCCCAATAAGTTGAAATTATCTGTTGTTTCTGAAGCTGATGTAATGAGAGAGATTAATAAGTTAAAAATAATAAATCATGCGGAGTTGACAGTATAACCGTTCATGTACTCAAGTCTTGTGTGGATATTTTGATTAAACCAATTACATATCTGATTAAAAAATCTATAACTGATGGTAAAGTCCCAATAAGATAGAAAATAGCTAAAGTAATTCCGCTTCATAAAAAAGGTGATAAATCTAATCCAGACAATTATAGGCCTATATCCTTGCTCCCTTGTATTTCTAAAGTAATAAAAATCCCAATCCAATTAGTTAGCCATCTTCATGCAAACAATATACTGGATTCTGTTCAGTCTGGTTTTAGGGCTCGCCATTCAACTGTCACTGCTTTAGTTAAAGTTACGGATGATTGGTTAATGGCAATGGATGAAGGCAGGTACACGGGGGCAGTCTTCGTAGACCTACAGAAGGCGTTCGATACGGTTGAACATCAGGTGCTCCTAAATAAACTGTATTCTATCGGTAGATAAAATGTCGTTACAATGGTTTGAGAGCTATCTGTATGAGAGAAGAATAGTTACCATGATTAATAATGTTATATCAAATGAATGAGTTTTAACTCATGGTGTGCCCCAGGGTTCACTATTGGGCCCACTTTTATTTACGATATTTATAAATAATCTGCCCAAAATTGTCAATCTTTGTTATGTACATCTATACGCAGATGATACCGTAATTTATTTTTCGCATAAATGTCCCACTGTTGTTGAATCTGTCTTAAATGATGAAATGGAATATCTTGATAAATGGATGTCTCGCAATGAGTTATTAATTAATTATACAAAAACTGTTACCATGCATTGGCACCCGTCACAAGTTATCAAAGTGTAATGTACTTAATGTTCGTTCGTTCGTGTCTCCTTAGATCAAGATAGTAATGTAAAGTTCCTTAACTTAGAAGTAAATTAAATTAAATTAAGTTCTTCCATCGCTCGATTGCTGCAATGGCCGTTTCATTAACAAGGGACAGGTCTTCATCTGTGCAACCCGTTCCGCCGCACTGCAAGAGGTGGTCCATCGTCTGAGTCTCTCCGCAGTCGCAGAGAGTATCTCCTTCATGGGCATAGCCCCATCTTGCCATATTGACCTTACACCGTCCCATTCTCGTCCGCATTCGATTTAGGCATTGCCACTCCGGCCACTTCAGGTTAAGACCTTTGATGAGTACGGGCTTGACTGATGGTGGAGGATTCTGTTCAGGTGGTGGGACAGAATCGAGGAAGCTGTGTCGGGATATAAGTCGTTTGTGGGGTTGTAAGTATCCGTGTAGCATGTGTTTGTCATCTGTCGCCTGCTTCATCCGTTCCTTTAGGCAGGTGTTAGTGCGCCTTTGGTTAGGAGATCCAATGCCAGCGAGGTGATATATCTCCTCAACTTTTGTTGGTTTCAGACATCCTGTTATCTTTCGATATGTGTTATTGAGTGTGGTGTCAAGCTTCTTCACATGGGCTGATCTGCTCCAAACTGGGCAAGCATATTCTGCGGATGACATGCATAGAGCAACAGCTGCACTTTGTACAGTTTTGGGGTCAGCGCCATAGTGTGAAGATACTAGCTTCCCGATGATGGCATTTCGAGATTCTACTTTGCCTATTGTCTTCTCGATATGTTTCTTGAAGGATAAAGTGCGGTCAAGTTTTACACCTAAATACACTGGATGCTCGCAGTGGTTAAGTTGCACATTGTTCCACTTTAGCTTCAGTTCTCTCTTTGCCTCCCTGTTCTTCAAGTGGAAAACACACACCTGAGTCTTGGATGGGTTTGCCCGTAGGTAGTTTGCTCTGTAGTACTCCGAAAGGCTTGCGAGCGCTGTGTTGAGATGGAGTTCAACAGCTTCGAAGGTACTATGCTGGGCTGTGATGCAGGTGTCATCTGCATAGATGAAGTTTCGAGTGTTCTCTGTTGAAGGGATGTCAGCAGTGTATATGTTGTAGAGTGTTGGCGCCAGGACGCCACCCTGGGGGAGACCGTTTTTCTGTTTCCGCCATCTGCTCTTCTGCCCATCCAGTTCGACAAAGAAGCGTCTGTTCTGCATCATCTTCTGAATGAATCTGGTGAGTTTGAGGTCATTTGTGATGTCATGAAGTTTTGTCTGTAGCCTTCGGTGATTGACAGTGTCATAAGCCGCAGATAAATCCACAAATACTGCACCTGTGATGAGGTTGTTCTGAAAACCGTCTTCGATGTGTTGGGTCAGGTTGAGAAGTTGTCCCGTGGTGGATTTTCCTGGTCGGAAACCTGCCTGCTCACAGTTCAGTTGGCTGTCAACGTGAGGCCCAATTCTGTTGAGAATAAGGCGTTCAAGCAGCTTGTATGTTTGGCACAGGAGCGAGATCGGTCGAAAGTTCTTGGCTTCGTTCGAGTCCTTTCCTGGCTTGAGGATAGCGACGACTTTGGTTCGGAGCCACTGTTTTGGGACACATGTGTTCTCGATGCAGTTGTTAAACATGTCTAGCAGCCATTTTTGTGCTACAGAGCCCATGTGTTTGATCTGCTCCGATCTGATGTCATCGATGCCTGCCGCCTTGTTGACGTGTAGCGTGGAGATACCTTTCTGTAGTTCTTCTTCAGAAATAGGTCTTGTGAAAAGAGACATGTTCTGGTCAACTCCAGGTAGTTTGTGCCTGTGTGAATTAGTCGTCTTGGGGGCCTTTCCATTTTTCAACAGCTGATTTGCTACTTCGTCAGCCGTAACATTATAATGCTGTTGAGCTCTGGTGCTGTCAATTCCGAGCTTGCGTATGGTGGCCCACGCTTTCCTGCTGCTGTGTCTTAAGTCTGTTGTTTCAATCATGTGCTGCCACATCTGCCTATGTCGTTGAGATATCCTTGATATAAGCTCTTCTCCAAGGTTGATGGTATCCTCTGAGAAGGCATCTGTGTCGTAGGCTGTGGTGTAGTTTGCCAGAAGCTGACTTGATTCCTCATCGATGCCTGGAATGTATGTCGTGCGGCAGCCTCTTGGGATATGTGTACGTGACACCTTCTTGACTATATCTATGAAGGATTCATAGTTCTTTGGATCTGCAGGGAGATGTGTTAGGGCATGATCAAGGTGTTCGGTGAAAGCAGGCCAGTCTGCCTTAGCAAAGTTGAACCTGCGCTTGAACGGGGTCTTGTTTGGTGTGATAACTGCAGTCAGTTGAATGCCGATGGGTCGGTGTTGGGATCTTGGAATCGGCTCAGCTACAAACTTACGACTGGTGGGAGCAAGCAGCCTGCTGCAGAAAACTAGATCCGGGTTGTAACGTCTCTTCCAGCGGGCACTGGCGAAAGACTTTGGGAGCTTTGGATCGTGGATTAGTTTTAGGTCGTTGTTTTGGGCCCATGTTTCAACTAGTGCTCCATCATCTCCAGTGGTATCATATCCCCATTGCGTGCTGTGGCTGTTGTAATCGCCAATTACAATATGCCTATTGGTAGTGGTGGAAGGATACGAAAAACTTATGTTTGGTGGCTTGTAGATGGAGGAGATCGTTAGTCCTTTGATTGTCACATTCAGCACTTCGATGTCGTTATTGTGGGTATAGGATGTAGAATCCGGTCTGATCTTCTCGTTCATGAAGATAGCACTTCCATATTGGCGATGTGGCCGCTCGATGGCAAGCTTCATACCCTTGATCTTGGGCCGTGGATTGTCGCTGCCGCGGTGAGTCTCTTGAAGACATAGCACATCGCAGTTCATTTGTTTGCACATATGTGCAAGGACTTCCTCCTTGGCATCTGATATACCTTCGGCGTTCCATGATAGCACCGTCAGGGCCGGTCGTGAGAGGGGTCCCTCAGCGGAATTGCTCTGGGATGCTGCTCTATTGGGCATTTTCATTATGTTATGTTGGTCTTGATCTTAATCGTAATCTTAATATTACTCTAAGTCTAAGTCTAAATTATTATTATTCTCAATCTAAATCTTAATCTTGATCTTCGAAGTAGTTGCTACAACCGGCCGTGTCAGACACGTTGCCCCGGGGTGCGAGATAGGACTCTTGTTGCGTGCCCCCACTTAACACAATTATACAATAACGAATAACATTTCACTTAATTACAAGAATGAAGCAATTAAAATTACTCTCATGCTACGGGGAAGAAAGAAAGAAAAAAAAATGTATATAAAAAATTATGTATAATATATGTACTATATATTATGAACCTATATGGTAATGCAGCAGAATTAATGATAGTCTATCATATATATTTTGAGGAGGTATCAGCAAGGTAGACTAACATATAAAAAAGATAAAGACGTATGACATAAAAAGAATATAATTGAAATGTCCGACTAAGTTCCGTGGCACAAACTCGGCATTATTGGACAAACTATTATTGGATAAACCTAACAATTATAAAGCTTGGTCTTGTTGCTCTGTTCGCCAGCAGTTTAAGGATATGAAACCCCGCGGCACACTACTCACAAAAGCTCTAACAAGCCAAGCTTATACAGAGCCTACAAGTAAAATAATGCCGCGTATGTACCACTCACCCAACCGGTTCAAGAGCAAATTATGATTAACGTAAAACAGGAAAAATAAAAAACAATAAATACTGAATTGTTAACTAAATAATATTAATATTATCAGCACTCAAACACACCCAACGCACATATCAGTACAAAGCGTAACAAAATGCATACATCTATAACATGCATACATGGATATATATATCTCCACAAATCCAGTAATATGTAATTATTATATTATTTATATTATTTCATATTAATAGTAACATAAATGTGCATATATTAGCATATATATTCAAGTAAAGGATATTCAGGTGACGTCACGTAGACAACTCTGATGACGTCACAATTGAAAATTGAGCCACAGCTGACTTTGTTGCGCTGCGCGTTGATAAGACTTGTTGGATGCGTTCCCAGCGTATACGCCTGTTACTATGACTTTGAAGTTTGATGACAAAAACAACGCTATGATTTGAAATAATAATCCTTTTCCAAAAAACAAATTTAAGATTTAAAAAACGATGATAAAACTATAAAATGTTGATCCAAAATAAAAATCAAAGATCCCAAAAGACTCAATACACTGAGCTTTTGAAAAAGATATATTTTTTATTATTAATTGCTTCCCGGAAAGCAGGTGGATGGCCCGTTTTACCGGAGCACAACCAGCACACGTCCGAACTCAACCAAGTCTATCTTAATGTGAAAATAAGAGATACAAAATTGTTAAGGTTGTCAGTACAAAATACCTCGGTATCAATATAGACAATGAATTGAAATGGGATGATCATTTAAATATAATGTGTCAGAAAATCAGTAAACTTATTGGCTTCCTTGGTAGATTAAGACATATTATAAATGAATCTGATTTCAATCTAATTTACGAATCCATAATTATTTCACATTTCGACTATGGAGACATGGTTTGGCAGTCCGCAACTAAATCCTCCCTTTCACTTTTACAAAAGCTTCAAAACAGGGCGGGCCGTGTGATAATGAAAGTAAATCCTTATTCTCATACATCCAATCAACATGTTAATGATACTCTAAATTGGGACTTTCTAGACTGCCATTACAAAAAGCATTTATGTACTATGATTTTTAAGATATTAAATAATTACACTCCGTCTTATATGTCAAATAATATCGAATATCGCACGTATAATTATTCATTTCGCTCATCCCGAAATCTAGATCTCTCTAAACCGAATTCAAATAATTGCAAAAGAACATTCTTCTATAGGGGGTGACACAATATAAGCAACTACCAGAACACATCCGAAATGTAACTACGTTAAGATCCTTCCATACCCTAATAACTGATAATTTTTCTTAACACACTTCCTTAGACTCAAATGATTTTGCATAACTCTGTGTGTGTGTGTGTGTGGGTGTACGCGTATGATATTATTTTTGAATATTTTGTTACTCTGGTATTTAAAAAAAGTTTTATTTATGTTTTGTTTCTATTCTGCTTTATGTCGCTTTTATGTTAATATTGTTGTTGTGTAAGGACCCCAAGGAAGAACAGCAGCGTTCTATAAACACTGCTGAATTGGGCTTTCCACCGATTTTTGTCTATGTACATATATAAATATTTTACTTTGGATATTTTACTATGTATAATGTTTTTTTTTAATCTGATTTCGGAAATAAAAACAACAACAACAACTACCCCAAGAAAATTACCCCTACGACCATCATCCTCTAGGACAACTACCCCCGGACAACTGTCCTAGGGGTTGTTGTCATGGGGGCAGTTGTCTTACACACAGAGAAATAAAAGGTGTTCTTGGGGAGTAAAACGAAATTGGAAAAATACGTAAGGGTGTATATTTGAGGGATGTATTTTTACACCCTATTTTAGTCAGACGAGCTCTGATTGGTCAGTGCATATGTGCATACGCTACAGCAATGGCGCAAATGAAGAAAAATTAGCATAATTTACATATTTTAGTCATGTTAGGGGAATTATCATGTTTCATTTGGGCATATTATTTGTGTAAAAGTTATCCGATCAAGAATAAGGGGTTGTACCGAAGGTTATATTTGATGATTTAATGAAACTAGCAAAAGTGTTGTTTTACTAACTAGTACATAATTGTCTTCTTATACGTGTAAGTAAAGGAAAGATATTCAGTAAGGCAGTTCGACTAGGCGTTGTGGCGTGCGCCTGTAATCCAGCTAACAGTGGAAGTTACAAACTGATTCAGCCGAGAACGCAGGTTCGAAACTGAGTCACGTCTTTCGGATGGTGACGTTAAAAGTCGGTCCCCAGACGTAAATAATCATATCTGATTGATACAACGCACCAGGCGTAGAGGGATACCGGTAGGATGACAGCACCTGTTTGCGAAAGGATACCCATGATGATCACCGGCATCCAGCAAAAGAAATCCGTCAGGACAATGATAGCCATGCGTGTTGCCATCTTCACTTCCCGGGCGCGGTCAATACTACCCGAACCACCGACTGGATTGGCCACACTACGTGCCGACTTGCGAACGTTAACGAATATGACGACGTAGGAGAGCAGAATGAAGATGAAGATCAAGAAATTCACACCGAGAAAGAGGGCGATTGAGTAAACCCAACTTGGTCGCTTTATTGTTTCATATTGGATTTTTTCCCACACCAAACTATCGTAATTAAATACTAATTTCTCAGTGTCGTTGGACTCGACCTTGAGTGGGAGTCCAACACAAACATCTGACAGGCCATAAAAACCGCTGATGTAAGAGCTAACAATCAAAGGAACAATGCTCACTACAAAAGCAATGGTCCATATCAGCGCCACACCAATGCGAGCAGAAGTAGCCCGAAACTTCAATTTACCGAAGGGGAACACGACGTTAAAGACTCGATCTATCGTAATGATTGCAAGTATGAAGACAGACGTTTCGCTGGATAGAACAGCGATGAATCCTGCAACTTTACAAGTGACCGATCCGCGCCATTGCACTGCGAAGAGATAGAAATACTCTCCGTAGTACACATCTGCTGACGATATTATGATCATGTAGACTCCCATCATAAAATCCGCTATAGCCAGGTTGGAGATGAACAGTCCCTGAGTCTTTGCGCTGACTGAATGATCAGTACGACACCGCAAGACAATAACTATGGTATTGCCGATGAGGGCGCCCCACCCTATGACCCACATGGCTATCCTTAAGATTGTGTTTGGCATGAGACGGGAGCAGGAGTCCAGGAAGTGCGGGGAAGCAATGGTGCACACATCTGTCTCATCGAACAAACAGCAAAGCCTGTAGTCATCAGTCGACCTGAAAGATGTACCCAAATATTTGCAATAAACATTGTCTCTGATTGGAATTTCTTATTTGCTAAAGGACTGTGTTTGATGGTATACGTAAAGAAACAGAGTTTCCGTCAATTTAAAAAAAAAAAACTGAGTCCAGCTTTACTTCCTTTGAGAATAGCACAATCATTTACACTATGATCGCGATATTGTTAATTGTGGTCTGAGTAGGTTTTCTTGTAAAAGGAAATGCAGAATCCTTTAGGAAGCAAAAGTTGTATAGTCTCTAATGACTTAACTAAACTCATACCTGCGTCACACCGTCAAACTGATTCGTGACAGACACCTAACCAACATTTTTTGTGGCCATTTGGAATAATGTACTTCGGTATTTACTGGTCTGGTGTCATTTTCATTGACGTGACCTATTTTTAGTTTGCTTTACTCATGATTAATTTAATTTGTGACATCTGTTGTACTATCGGAGTTAGTTTTTAATACAGCAACATACTCCTGAGTCCAATAAACTTCTTAGGCATGAAATTTAAGCACTTTTTATCATCTTTTTGCTAAGAGAAATTTCTTTGCATTGAGGACTAGGAACACCATGAAAACCACCTCCCAGGACAATAACCCCCTGGAAAATTACCCAAAGGACAACCAACCCCCGGAAATATACCCCTAGGACAATTGCCCCCCCCCCCCCGTGGAAATGACCACTCCCCCAAAATTGCTCTAGGACAATTACCCCTCCCCAAGGACAACCATCCTCAACCACATACCCCCCCCCCCCTGTTCATTAAAGGGGAAGTCTACCTGATAATTAGTTGGCTTAATAAAAGCAGATTTGTTTTTCGGGTTAGTTGTTAAGAGGTTAATTTTTGGTGGGAGAGGGGGGTTACTGTCCTGGGGGGGGGGGGGGAGTTAATTGTGTTAGAGAGTTATTCTCCGGGGGTAATTATCCTCGGGGGAGGTTGGTCATTTTGGGGTAATTTTCCGGGAGTAATAGTCCTTCGGGTAGTTTTCTGGGGGTAATTGTCCTAGAATCCTATTAAAGATGAGTAAGAAAACTACCACATGATTAAGCATTAATTTTGACTGATTAAGTTTAAATGGGGCCTATTTTGTTGGGCAGAGCTGTGCACGCAGCGTCGTTTCAGGCTTCGATTGGATAAAATAAAAACATTTAAATACAGGACAGGCAGGTTATAATGACTGCTATGAGAGACATAGTCGTTTTATACGCTCAAGGGGAGGTTATATCGTGCTATCACCCCGAGGCGTGCCGAGGGGTGATAGCACGATGTAACCTCCCCGAGAGCCTATAAAACAATTATGCCTTTAATATTAAAGCAGTCATTGTAACTTTTATGTACCGAAAAGGGTCGAATACATGTACGACTTACCAATCATGATAATCAAGTTTGTTCACGCTATCGAAACCTAGTCTTAATATGGTGTCTGATAGCGCACCACCCGAGTTTGTGTACTAAAAAGGCCTTCCCATTGAGATTGCATGCATATACGTAAAATACCAAAACCGGTCATTAGTCTTTTGAAAAGTGCCCTGGGGCGTTTTTCAAAAGACTATTGACCGGTTTTGGCATTTTACGTTTCTTTACGAGAATGGCTAAACTCACGACTCCAATTTAGACCAATTAGATTGGCTGGAATTCTGAAGGTATATAGAGGTATATTTGATTTCGATTTCCAATCATAAATATCTTGATAATCAGACAGGCGATCGGGTTGTAAAAGTCATGGGATTCTTGACTGACCTAAAGGTTTATAATTATTATTGCAGCATAATCTAAATCCAGAATTTTGTTTCAGAATCTGAGGCAATGTTACCAAGTTACTTTAAAATAGACAAATTTCAAGATATTATTTAAATTTTTCTCAAGAAAATGTCTTAGAAGTTTATTGAATACAGACCAAGAGGATTAGTGGTATGAATAATCTTGATTACGTCAGATTCAGTTATACATGTAAATTTCATTAATGAAGAAGTCGTGACTTACAAGAGTTTGAGGGAGGTAATCCCTTTGAAGGTATCTGGTTCGAGATCTGCCAGTTGGACATCCACTATGGTTCTATGGAGAGAGAGAGAGAGAGAGAGAGAGAAAGAGAGAGAAAAAAGAAAAATAATGAACGACATTATAATTATATGAGACATTTAAGAGAGAGCGCTATTAGCGCCCAACATTGGCGCTACAGACGCTACATAATAAGTCGCTACACAAAGCAATCAATATAAACATCATCAGATTGATGAATGTTCTTCACAATTGGCTACAAGCAAATTGTTTAAATTGTAGGACATTAAAGGGCCCAAGACATCGAAGTACAAGTGCATTCCTGTTGGTGTGTAGTCCTGCATACATCTCATATTTTGATATGTAAACTTCTGAATTTGTTTTATAGATTTTGAAATATTTTTTGAAATATTTGTTTTTCAAACTTGCTAAGCTCTACCCCAAAAACCTCCAGATCTCATTCCCCTTGTGACATCATCTGTCAGTCATCAATGAGCTTACTTGAGAAAGTGGTATGTATCTTTGCCGAAGTCGACCACCTGTTACAATACGTATAATAGCAACATACAAGTTGCCATGTCAGACATGCTGTAGCATCACCAGGAAGACAAAGGCAATGATGATGTATTGTACATATGTATGGAAGCATGCACTTCTATTATGAACGTGTGCTAAGCTGGGGAAAATTACATACCATTGTCTATTCTAGAATACTAGTTTAGTCTGACATGTCTGACATAGCAAGTTTCGATGTCATGGGCCCTTTAAGTGTACAATTTCTATAGAAGTTATCAATGTTGCAATTGATGTGCGGGGGATAAAGTCTTAACGTTAAAACATTCTGATTGGTTATCAGCTGCTCTTTGTTTCTACGATCGTACTTTAAGACGAGTATGTCTCTCTAGACTATACCAATAAATACATTTAGACAGGCATATTTTGTTAAAATATCTATTTACAAGAATTGACATGGGGATGCGGTATATAAAGCAAATATTGACTGCTTATTTTCGAGGGGGGGGGGGGGGGACTATAGCTCCTTGGTGATGTCGAGACTGCACCATGCCCCTCTACTGCGTCTCGGATCGCAGTGCATTTTTGAGATCACATTCGGCAATAGTTTTAACCGTGCCCCTCAAAGCAGTCAATAGGGACTTTTAGATTTGCGTGGACTGATACGTGTGACGTCCATTCAAGGCAGTGCGTTAAAAGGACGTCGATCGTAGCATAGACCTATTGTCTTCGTGCGAATCTAAAAGTCCCTTATGTTTGTATAATATTACGCATCCAACTAGTCAATATCTTTATAGTACTTTGAATTAACGGTGCCACGCTCACACACTTACAGAAAACGAAGCCGACTAAGATTCTGGAAAGTCCCCGGTTCGATGTATTCCAGCGGGTTGAAAGAAAAATACCTGACAGAGAAAAGGTGCAAAAACAGACTGGATCAAATGATTTTACAATCGCACTTATTGTTAAGTCACTACACTCTAATATAGGACCCCTGAGTTTTTGTAATAAGCAGTACCATATTTATTATCATCATCATTATTCTCAACATAACCATATTGCTACGTAACTACACTCAAATATAGGGCCATTGAGTAAGGCTTAAATTTTACTGATCCAAATGGTTACTTGTTCATTTTACATTTAGCTTTCCACTCTGTTATGCTTCAGTACACTCCTGACCTACAGTTATTGTCTGATGTCTGTTAAAGCCTATCTGCACTAGTTTGGCCAGGAAGGATTAGACCTCCATGCATGGTCACTGCCAGGTGGTTATCTCATCAAATAAGCTCTCAATTAACATAAGAAAAGGGGGACCATGGGGGAACCACTGTTACCGATTAGGCATTGTTTGCTATATAGAGGGCGCAAGTAGCTACAAGTAGTGCATTGGGGCTTTAGTCTCTTGGCTTCTATTGTTCTGTCCTCATTCATCCTCATTCACATTAGTCTTGTTGGCGGAGGCAAGTTATCCTGGGGTAAAGGTCGTGTTAAAGTACAAGTTCACCGCCAAAAATAACTTACTTTCAATAGAAGCAGAACAATCAGACAAACCATCAAAAACAGTTTGAGCCAAATCGGATAACTAATAAGAAAGTTATGAATTTTTGAAAAATGTATGTAAAACTATGAAACAATGGAAATCACTACACAAGTTGCCAATTTGGTTATGAGTTTGTGACGTCATGTCCTCACTATTTGTCAATTGCTTGATATAGTTTAATCCAATTATTTTCCCTTTGTATCCCCCAAAACCCGATTTCCCATGCTTTTGTCGAGGTTATATGATTTGTATCACATTGCGTGCATGACATTTCACAAAATCTTTTATGAACTTTGAAGAATTGACATTATTTTCTGAATATTGTATATTCATAATTATTGATTTTTATATAAATAGTTTATCAAAATTCACATTTTTCTAAATTTAACTGAAAAAACACTTTATATTAGTGCATCCACATAAAAACATATTACTATCAATCTAACGTGGATGCTGGTGTGAAGAAACAAGATTCTTAGGGGGGAAATAGTTAATTTATAACATCAATATAATGAAAATAATTAGTGGATAGTAAGGACATGACATCACAAACTAATGAGTGAGTTGCCGATCTGTCAAATGATTTTCATAAGTTTTTCATGTGATTAAAAATTCATAACTTTCTTATTAATTATCCGATTTTGCTCAATTTTTTTTGATTGGTTTGTCTGATTTTTGAAAGTAAGATATTTTTGGAGTGTACTTGCCCTTTAAGAGCTAGTCGGGGTAAATATGGCGAGAAAGGTGTAAAGGTCAGAGTAGTGACCGTCTGAACGATGATCGTGTTAGCTAAACCTACCTTTACCCCGACCTATTTACTTCTGGAAAATTCCAGGAGTAACTCGCTAACACGACCGTGTGGATGCTCTTATTTACACTCGGGAATATCTGTGGCCTTTCACGAGCCATCTATACACAGAGTTTGGCCAACTTGGTTTCACTGAGTCACATCATGGCGTATATTCTTTAGTTTTGTGCTTGGACAACAAAGCAGTAGTCGCCATACTGTGTCCAACTCGTATCTGGCTCTGCGTAAGTTACGCTGGTCGGTGGAAGTTCGTGTTAACTTAATCGTGGCAAGTTGGTCCGAGTAAGAGCGTGTGGTCAACTATTGGTGTAAGTGAAATATACATGAGGTATTTACTGCTGCAGGGATTAACTTACGCCGACTAGCAAAAACCCGTCTGAACAAGACTATTACCTGGCATAGCCACAAACACACAGCTCACTATAAACACATGGCACTCTATATTTCCTTAGGCTTTCTATTGGTTACTTACTTTATATACAATCTTGTGATTGGTTGTCATAGTTTGATTGACTGCATGTCAGCCATCTTGGCAGCCATTTCGAAGATGTATTAACATAAAGCGTGTAGCTCAAGTCAACAATCAGGCCAGACTAGTTTTGTCTTGTGTGAGTCTTACAGTAATAAGCAATATCATAATCATTATCATCATCCTCATCATCATCCTCACCATCTCAACATCATTACGATTTGGCCACTTTTACGACCGATTTAGGAGTTGTTACGAGTTATTACGATGTATTTACGGCAAAAATTCACGATTTGCACAGTGCCCCCACTTTTTGAAGTACTCGAAATGTGCCCCTTTTACATAGTAAACATGCCCCTTTAACTTTACAAGTGCCCCTATTATTTGTAGAAGTGCCCCTACCCCTTTAACCTCTTATAAGTGCCCCTTTTATTTTGACAAGTGCCCCTTTTCCTTCGACAAGTTCCCATTTTCCTTTGCATTAAGTGCCACTTTTCACTTTTGATGAGTGCCCCCTTCGCCACTGATAATTGGCCTTATTCAATCTGAGATGTGCTTCTTTTATTTTTAATAAGTGCCCCTTTTCCTTTGTAAGAAGTGCCCATTCCCCTGTTAATAACTACCCTCTTTTAGACTCGGATACCCGCACCTTATATTTTCACATGTTTCCTTTTTCCTTTCTAATAAGGGACATATCCTTTTTTTTTTTTTATAAGTGCCCCTTTTCACCTATTATAAATGCCCCTATCAAATTCAAATGTGGGCCTCTTTCCGTCAACAAATGCCCATTTTCATCCCTGGCGAGTGCCTCTTTTAGAAGGTGTAAGAAGTGCCCCATTTTCACCCTTGATAATTACTCTTTGTACTTTGAAACGAGCTCCTTTTCTTATCTGATAAGTGTCCCATTTTTCCTCTCATCATTAAACGCGCCTCTAATTTCAAGCGACTAACAGCACCTTCTCCTAAAGCTCGCTTGCTCCGCTCGCTCTCATGTATAGATGATATACTTATGTTACTTATCAATGGTATTTCCGATCTTCCGTTATAAAAAAAATCTGCATATAACCCCTTCAGGATTGGGTTTTTTGCTCTTTATAAGATGTAATTTTTCGCACTGCGACCTCAAAAATCTTACAAAACTTTCCTCGCTCCATTCGCTCGGTCGTAAATAAATTTGAAGACCATCACACTCAACTGCAACGTATGATGCTTAAACAATGTCTTGTACTGTGTACAAAGCAAAACAAATATTGAAATCATCCCTGATAATGTAATCACAATGTAAGCATATATCCCAATATCTAAAACATTGTATATTTTCGCTTGAGATTTCCCTTTGAATGTGCCCTTTTTCTTGGTGCCCACTCCCCCCTCCAACTTCGGAAGTCACTTGGCCGCCCCTGGCCAAAATGATGCATTTCCCGCCCCTTGATCGCATATGAATCGTTGAAAACTCTTATCACTCGTTAGAAGATCTTGATTACTAGTTGGTAGATCGATACAAGTCATACACAAGTCATCGCAACTCATACCGAGGTCGCGTGACTCGTACATCCATCGTAGGAAACTCGCTAATGCGTCGTGTGATAGTTCATGCAAATACCATATAAATAGTAAATTTAAAGGAGTTCACGCGAGTTCACGCGAGTTCAAGCTCGCGCAAGCTCGCCACAACTCGAGGCTCCAACTCGGCTAAGTCGGAGCCCCCCAATAAACAAAATCACGTGAAAATCACGTCAATATCAAGGTATCGACTCGACTAAATCACGCAATTGTCACTGCAATATCATCATATCATTATAATAACGTGATTATCCCTTACTTGGATACCATGGTTTGTAAACCTAAAACTCCCGTGTTTGTTTGGTTATGAAATTACATCTTCATAAACGAAATTATCGCGTCACAGAAACACGTGAAGCGTTAGAGGTAGTTTTAGTCAAAATATCTGCGTTAAAATCACGTGAATATTACGAGACTGACTTGAGATTAATTATGTTCTTCATTCACGTGAAATTTACGTCGAAGAGGAAATATGTTACCGTAACCCGCGTTCAAACCAATAATTACGCAAATGTTACACAATAAATTAACCAAAATAAGGACGTTCTCATCCTGAACATCGTGTTTTGGATCTTCCATAATTACGTCCAGGCGCGCCGGAAGCAGTTTGGGATTAGAGGGGGTGGGGTGGGGTGGGGTGGGTGCAAACATCCCAGAAGAGAAAGCTAGTTGCAACTGGTCCAGTTGATGAACCAGTTAATGACAACTGGTAACCCCGGAAATTTAAATGGGCTAAATGATCCAGTTGATCCAGGCCAGTTAGAATTCAACTGGTCTAGTTGAGCCATTAGAACCATTTGGTAAAACTTTCAACCAGTTGAACGGCAACAACACTTCAATACTGGTACGTCTGTATTTCCAATGTAAAGGCATTGGTAATAAGTAGACTTAAATAATTTAATTAATCGAAATTTGTTCATATATAATTGTATTTTATTGAAATTATGTTAGTTCAAAGTTAATGTTTCCCTTATTCATGTTTAGTTAAATGTAATTTATACGAAGTAGCGAAATGTTCTTATAACTGGTAATTTATGTTTGTAGTATTTTCGAAATGAATTGCGTATAACTAAATCATCAGTAATTAAGAAATATGCTGTAAATTCAGATAAATTGTTTAAAAAACATACATCTGCACGCACCCCATATTCAATATGCAAATTAATTGGTGTCGGCTGATTCAACGGAAAATATGCACACAGACCAGTTATCAACTGGTGCAATGACAAAAAGCCAACAGTCAGTTATCAACTGGTGAAAATAGAAATATGCCGACAGTCACGGGATTATCGCCACGGAACTTACATGGTTACTGTGAAACCATCAAGACACCCAAAATAACTCATTTTTCACACCTAAAAATCATCGATGCCCAGCTTTAATAATCCGTTTGTGACACGAGATCATCACCGCTGAACTGCTGGCAACTTTGATTACCATTTAAATAGGTGTTTTAAGACACCTAATAATTACTAATTTTTCACACCTAAATATCACGGATTCACAGCTTAGATTAGTAATCAGTTTTAGCTACGTGATCATCACCAAGAAAAATATGGTAGCTTTGAAACCATTTAAAAAGGTGTTTTAAGACACCTAATAATTACTAATTTTTCAAACCTAACAGTCACGTATGCCCAGCTTAGATTAATAATCCGTTTAAGTCACGAGATCACCATCGCGGAACTGCTGGCAACTTTGACTACCATTTAAATAGGTGTTTTAAGACACCTAATAATTACTAATTTTTCACACCTAAATATCACGGATTCACAGCTTAGATTAGTAATCAGGTTTTGCTACGTGATCATAACCAAGAAAGTTATGGTAACTTTGAAACCATTTAAAAAGGAGTGTAAGACACCTCAGAATCACTTATTTATCACCACCCTCGATTAACGGACAAAAAACTCGATGCTTGGTCATGTGGCTATTTGGTCATAAACATTTGATTTACAGAGGTAAGTGGAATCACGTTACTTCAGTTGCGGGATAAATTGGTGATTTTTAGGTTAGATGAAAATGTGAACAGGAGTACCTTTTTTGTTTAAATGAAGGCACGTGTCGATAACGTTTAAATCTGGTTCAAAAGGCACCATACTTTAAGATCACTTAAAATACACTCCCAAAAGAGGTTATTTTTAAGTGTTTTGTTTATTGGGCCTGCTTTAGGAGTACTTTACTGAATGTTACTATTCATCGAAGCTTTTAAGAGTTAGTTACGACCTGTTTACGTGTTGTTACGAATAGTTACGAGTTAGTTACGAGTATTTACGAGTCCTTACTGTTTCGCAGCTTTTATAACTTCTCCAAACCGTTAACAATACGTAAGAGTACTTAAAGTATACGTATCTATTCGTAAAGTACTCGTAACTACACGTAAGCACTTTTAATAATCCGTAAACAAATCGTAACCTAACCGTAACGAATCGTTAACAAATTGTTTATTTACGTATTCTTGCGAGCAGTTTACGGATGGTGGCATGTCGTTGCGAGCGGTTTACGATACTTATGCCTAGGTCACATTTGCCCTACGGCTAGGATACGGCGGCCGTACGCCCCTGAAATCGAGAGATACTCGCGGCGGCCACAAAGAATCTACGGTGACTTCAGGGTCACCCTAGGGCGCATCCCTATCTTTACAGGCCGTGCGGGTCGCCGCGGAATTATAACGCGGAGTTATAACTGTTTTCTTTGCTTGGTTCCTCGTAGCGATTAGACACGCCGTAGCCATGCCGTAGAGCAGTTCCACGGCGACCGAGCGTCGGGCGTACGGTGGCATTGCGTTTTATATACACAAGGGATGATGCGGTCGCCGTTTGGCCCCCCGTCGGCCGCCTTGCACCTTGCGGCTATCTTGCGTCTGCCTTAGTATTTGTCAATAGTATTTGTCAAAAACCTACGGCCGCCGGAGGGACGCCCTGAGGCAAACGTGCGTCATCACTTCAAAGGCCGTATAAGGCAGCCGCTAATGTGAACGCTACCGTATGTGACCGTGTGAATGCTGAGGCGGTCCAATAATTGCTATTTGCCGTAGATATTTTAGACCGCACGGCCGCCGCTGCAAATGTGACCTAGGCATTACGGATTGTTACGAGGTATTTACGGAAAAATCAATCTATGGACAATCGTAAGAAGATTTTTGAAGTGTCAAAAAATTTTCCTCTCTTTTCACGGATCCCAAAGAGTGTCTGCGAGTCAGTTACAGATGCTTTCGATCGACTACGAGTTGGCGTTCCGTGAGGCCTCGTAAGAAAAATCAGTGTATGTGAAGGGGGTATAATACGGACTAAATGTCCGATTATGAGACGAAGGGTCCACAAGATTATAGGTTCATAAGACCAAACGCCCGTGAGTATGGACGTCCATGAAACCTAATGCACATTAGATCAAAAGTACATAACACTATAGGGCCAATATACTAAATTAGTCCCATGAGACACAGGGTCCACGAGACAGAAGGTGCTATAAATGAAAGGTCCATGAAACCCCATTTCAACAAAATTAAATTCATGACACTATAAAATAATAATAATAATAATAATAATAATAACCTAATAGTCCACATTTCAAATTTTATTAAACCGAAACGGAAATTCTTTTTGCCCAATTGATCGTGAGCCCGCGAAATTTTTATTCCCAAACAGGTTTGCAATTTCTTATATTTCCGTTCTTCTCAATGGCTGATATGTTCTTCGTCATAAGCAGCTTGGAAGGAGGTCACAAACAATTAGACTCTGATTTTGTATTGCTCTGCCTCACGGCGAAAAAACTGAATAAACTTAGACTTGAACCCACAACTTTGAGATTGTATTACGCTGACCTTACCGTTTGAGCCAACGATGGGTTGATGAAAAGTGATTCTGCATGATTCTATAACCCTATCACTCACCCTAACGGTTACGTCATTGCTAATGACGTAACATATCAGCCAATCAGATGACCGGAAATATTAGCATTGGCAAACCTGTTTGGGAAAAAAAAATTAGCAGCCCGGCAGCCACTGAGCAGCGCTAGATCGACGTTGCTCTATCCCTTATTTTTGAACGCCAAACAAGGTAGCAACAACTCCCATCTTTTAACGTCTTTTGGTATGACGCGGCCAGGGTTCGAACCCACGACCTTCCGGTTGTGAGGCGGACGCTCTACTGACTGAGCCAACACCCCAATAGCCTACGATAATAAACAATATCATAATTATTATCATCAGTATCACCGTCATCATCACTTAGAATGTTACTTTCTATCAAATTTCTTGTGATCAACATTCTTTCTAGATGATTGCTAACTCATGAATTGCTAGTGTTTTCTGTCTTCTTTTATCACAAGTGAAATATTGAAAATATCTGATGTGGACATTACCCACAAAGTGTCCTGTTGAAAGAATTATTTAAATAATACTTATTTCATATCGTACCAGTATATTCATACAAAAAACATTATAACATATTTCGTGCTGGGGTAGGAAGGAATGAGGGGGCAAATATTGAACCAACTTACACCAACAAAAGATTCGATTGATCATCAAACATTCCCTTCCTCAATTCTCTGATTGAATTATTTGACAGGTCACTGTGAAGGGACGAGAAAGATGAGAATATATGCAACAACTGATAGTCAATCATTTGATAGATGGAAAATAATTGAAATAACTGTGATTATTAACAAAAGAGACAGGGTGACAATATTTCATTATCTAGTTTCATATAAGGGTTCAAGAGTACACCAATACGTCATACGGCGGACGGCGGGAATGTATCCTGTATTTATCATGTCATACCGCTGGACCGACTTTAAACCGACTCCAAACTGACCGATTATTGGCCATAGACGTCATGTAGTATTTTCTTTCGGTCTGTTGTCGGTCTGTTGTCGGTCTCGTCGGTATGACTAAGGTATCAAGACGACTACCCGAGGACAACCTCCCTGTCACTTACCTAGGGGTAATTCAATAATGAGTTCCGTAGTTATCTTGATATTATGATACAGGGGTGGTTGTCCAGTGGTTCTTTAGAATGATACCTTTGCTGTGACTGACTGAATACCAGTGTTTTCAAAAACATATATTCGCTAAAGCAGAATAGGGTGGTTTTGATATCTTCTTTAAACGATATACTTAAAGAACTGTGAAAGATCTTCTTTTCCTTTATCTACTGCACAATGGTGGTTAAACACAATATTTATATTTTTTAAGTGTCGAATCAGCATGAGATAAACTTACATGTCCTTCAGAGTATGAAGTCCTTTGAAAGCATCAACATCAATGTTGGAGATTTGGTTTGCTGTAAGATCTCTGTGGGAAAAAGATTAAAGATTACTGTCAGCATTATGCAACATCGTTTTTAACATCTTTGCGAGGTTAATTCAACATTTTTTAAAAATACGATATTGTGCAAAACTACCCGTGTAAGAATTGTTAAAGTCCATGTCGATTATTCAGTAAGAAATAAATAAATGAATACGATAAATTATTAAGAAATAAAAAAATACCCTTTACAAATTTTCGCTTCTTCTATCTAAGTTTTTGTCATAGTCTATTTTTTATTTGGTCGAATAGTTAATACGGACTAAATGCCCGATTATAAGACAAAAAAGTCCACGAGATTAAAGCCCCATTATCAAGGACGTCCATGAAACAAAGGCCCATTAGATCAAAAGCCAACAACACTACAGGCCCAATATACAGGGGCGTCGCTAGACTATTTTCAGTGGGTGGGGGGGAGGGGTGTAGAGGCCACCGATTACCGACAAATATATTAATGCCAATGTGCCAATGTCTACAAATTTAACCATATAAACAGTGGCATAATGAGGAAAAACTTTTTGGGGGTTAGAACAAAAAACCGCATCACCACCAGGTGGCATAATGGGCAATTTTTGTTCAGGAGGGATGCGGATATTGATGATGACGGTCAAGATGCGGGCCTACAAACAACCTTTTAGATATGCCGTACTGTTTTGTTTTTTTGCTATGTTGATTATTCATGAGGCTAGAGTACTTTGCATATACCCACTATAACAAATTACTTGACTGATTACATGAATGTTCTTTACACTTTAAGCAATGAGATGATAAGTTAATACCCCACCCATTACTCACAAAATGGGGGACCAACAAAACGTGGCCCATTCTGGAAAAGGGGGCACCTACAAAGGGAAACCTAAAAAGTGAAAATATGTAATTTTTAGACATTGGTATAAACCAATTTACGTTATCAGGAATTACATGTTTGTTTCTCTCCTTACACGGTTCTATATACTGCTTAAGCATCATACTTTGCAGTTTGGTGTGATGGTCTGAATATATTTATATGTTTTTAGCACAATCTTATCATGAAAGACTGAAAAGATATTTGATAAGAAACATAATTATATCAACTTTAATTGCGAGCGAGCGAGCTTTGGGCGAAATTAATGAACAAATTGCTCTTAATTGTTTTAAAATCGTGAAAGGCAAAAGGGGCACATATCCAAAGATAAAATGACACTTATTAGAAAAGAAAAGCGGCACGTGTCAAAGTAAAAATAGAGAATTATCAGAGGTGATAATGGGGTACTTCTCGCACTTGATAAAAGACACTCACCAGAGATGCAAGATGGCACTTATGAGAACGAAAAAGGGGCATGTATTACAAAAGAAAATTAAGGGCAATTATCAGAAGGAAAATGGCACTAATTAGTAAGGATATTAGGGGGCACGTGTCAAAACAACATGGGCACATATCAAAGATGAAAAGGGGCCCTTATCTGAAGACGAAGGCACCCATAAAAATGTGGAACGGGCACCTGATTGAAATAAAAAAGGAGGCCCGATTCTCTGAAGTAAAATGGCACACCATTTCTTCGTAAAAAGGGCACTTGAGTTTCTTTTGCCAGACTACAAATTTGGGAATTCGTAATTTTCCAATAAACTCATACAAAGTGTAAATTACAAAAAAATGAGAAAACCCCCGGAAAATCATGTTATTTCAACAACATTTGTAAATCACTGGTATCGAATTAGAAACAAATCATGTTTTAATTTTATTTTGGGTTCAACTACCCCCCAAGCATCCCCCATCAGTACGCCAGAGCCTAAAAAACCGAGTACCGTATGTACATCGGGCACATACAATGATGTGCTCAGATCACTTTTCTTCGCCCCTCCTCTACACCTTTTAATCGAATTCTACAGGGGGAACAAAAAATCCATTATTTCTTGGTTGCCATGCCAACCATAAACGGACGACCAATCCATGTCAGTCAAATTCAAGTTTTTCACATGTGCCATTTCAGGTAACAATAAATTGAGGGTAATTTACGGTGTAAATTACTTTTTGTAACTTTAAGCTCTCAGAACCTACATGTATTTTCCTTTCGCCTTTAAACAAAATACACATATTCTGTTGTAATTTTTCTAGATCTATTTAACTTCATTTTTTAACTTATAAATCTGTGTGAATGCCAAGCGATATGACACATGGACTGATTAAGGAGTACCGTCCCACCAGACTCGCAGAATTGACAAAAGACTTCACTCCGTTTCGTTGACAATTAGCCATGCATGAAGTCTTTCGTCTACGGCTGATTGTCAACGAAACGGAGTTAAGTCTTTTTTTAATTCCGTTTGTTGCTACAGCAGACAGCCAGTGAAAACGAATTCGTTTGATACAATGATGGAAATGCAAGCACTCCTTTAAACAAGCAGAACTTTGTTATTCCTAGCTCATTTTTCCTGACTGTGGTGTCATATGAAAGGACAGAAACTCAACTTTCTAGAAATGTGATTTTCTCTTTAAAATTCAGATACCGTCCGCCAAATGACTTTTTGGTCTCCTCTCTTCAAATTCATTTTAATCACTCATGCATGAAATATGGATTATACGAGTTACATCAAATGAAAGGGGAGGATCTTAGCTTTAAAGATATGTGTCATTTATCAATGATAATTGTGATTAAGTTAAGATAAATAAAACATCGATAATTCTCGGTTTCGTTTTTTTTTCTGGGACGCCCTGTATATTTACTGCACGATTTATCACAAAATTTATTGTATTTTAATGATCTGTTTCAGAAGTAAATACCTGCTGAACTTAGCTAATATAATGCTTGGTATGAAATATCTAACTTTAAATTCTCTTTAAAACTGTCTTCCATGAAGTACATGCATTGGTTACACGCTTTGGGCTTAAAGAGAAGGTTGGGTTCTGGGGAATGGTGAGAACTAATTTGTGAGCGTTATCATTGTTATTAAAGGCATCGTTTAATAATGTTAATTCTGAGATATACGGCCCTACGTGTTATCAGTGTATGTGATATGGTGTAATATTGAGGCCCTAAAAAGATTGCTCATCAAAATGATCATGAAGTGCCTCAAAAAAGTTAAAATCTTTGAGTGACCGGTTTTTACCGTACTCGTTTCCCCAGTAGACTGTAGTGTTATGAAAACCGATAGGAAAACTCAAAATTTTGTTTCGATTTCCAATAGAAAATATCTTGATAATCAGACATGCGATCGGCTTGTAAAAGTCAGGGGGTTCCTGACCGACCTAAATGTTTATAATTATGATTGCAGCATGAGCTAAATTCAGGATTTCGTTTCAGAATCTGAGACGAAGTTACCGGATCCTTTTAAGCAAGTGTGGAAGAACATCAGAGAAAAAATGTTCCCTGAAAAGCATTGCTCTTCAAATGCCTTTACATTAAAGTATGACAAGTAAGAGCCTAAAAATGAGGTCCAATATTTTCCGCCACATGTTTGTGTAGTCCTACATACATCTTTTTGTGTACAGCGCTTGTTGCTTTACCAAGACTAGGCCAAATTTCTTATCATTTTGATGACTCCAGAACCTGGCTGGCAGTACACACCAATACTTATATGCTACATGAGCAACTTTTTCTGATCGATTACACTCCGTTTCTTTAACAATGCAATCGCACGACCAGAACTCAATTTTATCTTTAAGCTTGATACTGTCATACGCAAAACATGCTTATTCAAACTTTTGAATTCGAAGCATAAAACAGGTCGAATGGTAAACTGTACATTACAACAAAACATAACAACTAACAGGCGCGGATCCAGGATTTTCCAATAGGGGGGGGGGGGCGGAAATTTGAAAAAAAACCGTTTTTCAACTCAACATACCAATACTGACAAGGTCATATTAGAAGCACCATACCGGTATTTTTTTTGACATTTTCATGGGGGGGGGGGGGGGGGGGGCTGAAGCCTCTTGCCCGAAAAAGTAATTTTCTGGTTTAACAATTCGGCTAGTGAGCGAAGCGAGCGAGCAAAAATTTGAGGATAATATGTTTTTGTGAAAGTGTTATTTATCATCAAAATATACGAGAAAAGATATAACAAATTTATATTCGGGCAGCTCGCTATTCCCCTCCCCCCCCCCCATTACGCGCGAAGCGCAGAAGCTTTAATGTTTCATGAAATTATTAGAGAAAGAAGAGGATTCGTCGTACCATTCTCGACTCCCAATCCTTGTCTGAATTTAGTTTCCCCCCCCCTGCTCCCCCCCCCCTCCCGCACGAAGCGCGGAAGTTTTGACCTTTCATTAATTGATATTAGAGAAAGAAGACGATTTGTTGTACCATTCTCGACTCATATTCCTTGTCTGAATTCAGTTTTCCCCCTCCCACGCGAAGCGCTGAAGCATTGACCTTTCATACTTTAATGGAATTATTAGAGAAAGAAGATAATTTGTTGTTTCATTCTCGGCCCTCAATCCTTCTCTGAATTCAGATTCCCACTCTAGCGCAAAGCGCAGAAGCTTAATGTTTCATTAAATTATTAGAGAAAGAAGACGATTCGTTGTACCGTTCTCGATTCTTAATCATTGTCTGAATTCAGTTTCCATACCTCCTCCCGCGCGAAGCGGAAGGTTTGACGTTTCATTAAATCATTAGAGAAAGAGTACCGTTCTCGACTCTTAAGCCTTGTCTGAATTCAGTTTTTATACCCCCTCCCGCGCGAAGCGCGGAAGCTTTGACGTTTCATTAAATCATTAGAGAAAGAGTACCGTTCTCGACTCTTAATCCTTGTCTGAATTGAGTCCCGCCCCCCCTCTCCAGCGCGAAGCGCGGAAGCTTTGACGTTTCATTATATTATTAGAGAAAGAAGACAATTCGTTGTACTGTTCTCGGTTGTTAATCATTGTCTGAATTCAGTTCCCCCAATCCGCGCGAAGCGCAGAAACTTAACGTTTCATTAAATTATTAGAGAAAGAAGACGATTCGTTGTACCGTTCTCGATTCTTAATCATTGTCTGAATTGAGTCCCCCCTTCCCCTTCCCGCGCAAAGCGCAGAAGCTTTGACGTTTCATTAAATTATTAGAGAAAGAAGACAATTCGTTGTACTGTTCTCGGTTGTTAATCATTGTCTGAATTCAGTTTCGCCCCTCCGCGCGAAGCGCGGAAGCTTTGACGTTTCATTGAAATATTAGAGAAAGAAGATGATTCGTTGTTCCATTCTCGACTCTAAATCCTTGTGTGAATTCAGTTTTCCTCCTCCCGCGCGTAGCGCGTAACCTTCTGACGCTTTATTAAATTATGAGAGGAAGAAGATGATTCGTTGTCCCATTCTCGATTCTAAATCCTTGTTTGAATTCATTTCCCCCCTTCCGCGCGAGGCGCGGAAGCTTTGACCTTTCATAGTTTAATGAAATTATTAGAGAAAGAAGATAATTCGTTGTTCCATTCCCGACTCTTAATCCTTCTCTGAATTCAGTTTCCCCCTCCAGCGCAAAGCGCAGAAGCTGAACATTTCATTAAATTATTAGAGAAAGAAGATGATTTGTTGTACCGTTTTAGACTTGTCAAAAGTGTTTCTTTGTCTGCTTCTTTTTTCGTCGTATGTCCTCTTATTGCCCCTACCGCCCCTAGCTACGCATGCTTTAAACGGAAAATGAAACAATCATGATTGTGATAGCATACAATAGGTCAGTAGAAATGAAAGGGGAAAAAAGATCTATTTATACACCAACCATGAAATAATCGCGACCGGGAACGTCATATCTTAGTTTTGTGTTATCGGGCGAGGGCCGGGCGTAGCGACCGAGCGAGATTTTGCAATGTAGAATGCTGAAATTAAGCATTCTAGAAAATCCTTTAGTCCAATATCTACGTTCTTTCCGCTACATGTATATTTCTTTCTAGCTATATATCTAAATTTTCGGGGGGACGTGTCCCTCTATCGGGCCCAGGATCGCCGCCGCTGTCCATTATCACTACCAACATGAGTTCAATAATAAGCACAAGCGAGTTGGTATGAGCTGAATCCAAATGAAGGGCAAAATAAGAGTTGTGAAGCGGCCCTACCGTTAATTTAAAATTTGACTGTTTAGTATATAGCTTCTATTTGAAAGACATCCAAAATATTGTGCCCTTTTCAATTTTTTTCAAAAAGCAGGGGCTGTTTGTAACGTTTAACTTTGAATCCGTGGCTTGATATTTTATGCGGCCGGCCCGGCCCCTCTATTCATAACGTTTGCCAAGCCTTCTGGAATGACCCCAAATCTCCCGATTACAGTTTTTCCCTTATTCGTCGTTAAGGTCACTTACCGCCATTTCCTTGTCTTTCCCCCTTTCTCACCCGACTTTTCTCTTCCCCCCCCCCCCCCCACCCACTCAGTGTTATCTAGGGTACGCGCATGTATAGCATCCCTTTATCTTCGGTGTGTAAAGTCAGTGCGGGCCGGATTTGTGTGTATTACGGGCCGGACTTTGTTGCGTGAAAAGTACCCCTTTATCGGAAATTTTGGGAACACAAAATCGGTCCCTCCGACCCCGGAGTGGGAGTGAGGTTGGGGGGGGGGGGGGGGGGGGGGTATCTTCTTTTTTTTTTCTTTCTCTCTCTCTTTCTTCTTTCTTTTCTCTTCTCTTTTCTTTTCTCTTCTTTCTTTTCTCTTCTCCTTTTTTCTTCTCTTCTCCTTTCTTTTTGCGCCGCCAATAGGGGGGGGGGGGGGGGCCGCGGCCGTTTCGGCCCCCCCTGGATCCGCCACTGAACTGAGGACGACCGACATTAAACATCTCATCAAGTGCCTGCATACTTCTGCGTTGATTTAGGATAGATCGAGCGAGAATACCGACACAGCTGACCCGACACAGCAACATATCTATGCGTATCTTTCTTGCCCTCTTGACGAGATGAATCCACCCAACAACCCCCTCTTTCTCTTACTCCCACCCCTCCTATATCAGGCTCTTACCCCCTCTCTCTTCTCTCTTTCGTCTCCGCTTCTTTTGTTTCATTTTCTCTCTGTTTTCCTTTCCTTTTCCCAATTTATTTCTCTTCATTTTCTTTTGTTTTCTTTCTTTTTCTGTTTCTCTCTCCTTCCTCTTTTTTTCTTCTCTTTCTTCCTTCTCTTCTCTTTCCATTCTTTTTTTTTATACTTTCTTTTCTTTCTTTCTTTTTCTTTCTTTTTTTCCCTTTCCTCTCATTTTTCCCCTTGCCCTCTCATTTTTCCCGACGACAGCGCAATTTAACCGACAATATCCTGATAGGTAGGGGGTGTCGCAGCCCACAACCCCCCCCCCCCATTAGCGACTCCACTGCTAATACTAAATTAGACCTATGAGACCCAAGGTCCATATGGGACCCCATTCCCACAAAACTAAGTTCATAC
Source organism: Strongylocentrotus purpuratus (assembly GCF_000002235.5). NCBI lineage: Eukaryota > Metazoa > Echinodermata > Echinoidea > Camarodonta > Strongylocentrotidae > Strongylocentrotus > Strongylocentrotus purpuratus. Next base: position 2,072,876 of record NW_022145597.1, read on the forward strand.
GAGACTGGAGCCTATGAGATGCATGGAACATGACACCAATATCCTACGATAGCAAAGATTTGTGAGACTGGTGGCCCATGAAACTGAAGTCCTAAGACCGAACTACTTTACTCTACAACTTTTTACTTTGTTTCGGTTTCGATGACCTTCCACTCCCTTAAGGCTATAATGTCCGTGAGATCGAGATATAGCAGAAAAGAATGATTGCTTTGCAGGGTGTAGTCATACTTACATAGTTACGATACTCTTAAGTCCTCTAAATGCTCCAGACTGCAGTGAAGTGATGCTATTTCCAGCCATTAACCTGTTTTGTGACAAGAAGTTTACAAGCAAATAAACGTGGTGTACAACGAAGTAGAATAACATCTTCTGCAGCAGAAGGGATATCACAGTAAAGGTCCATGAGGTCCAGCGCTTGCTTGATAGCAACCTGACCTTAGAAGTTGAAATCGAGTTTAACAAAAGCATTTCGTATGATGTCTAAGTTGTCCATTATTTTGTTAAACCTTTTCATAGACCAAGCCTGGTCTTTAGCTAAAAAAAAAACCCAACAACTTCCGATATAGCACTTGTACAAAATGGCCCCTAATATCTACAGATAGTTTACACAAGTCATGGAAGCATCGCTCTTTGTTTATTTAAGATTAATCCACACCCAACGGATTTAGGTGCTTCATAATTACCTTTCGTTTGCCCTCTTGAAAATAATACTTCCGCCTGTGTATCATATAATGAACTTCCGTGCATTAAATAAATAATGATTACGTAACTTTCATGATCACGTGTCCAGCAGTCGTCTCGATGAGTTTTATAGTTTTGTACAAATGACTTTTATATGCCGATGCACAGATTGTATCTCCGAAGTGGCTTATATCGGCCTAAAAGCTTGTACAATATACAGTGATATAGTAGTTTTCTTACAAATCTTGAAGGCCCTGCAATCCTTCAAAGCACCCCGGTTCCAGTTCTATGATTCCATTGTTATAAAGTTCTCTAAGATTTAGAAAAATTAATACAGAAAATTGAAGAAACGAAAAGTTAAATTGAAAACAAGGGATTTTAGTTTAGATAATACAGCAAAATTTCAAATAACACAATAAGAAGCATAATAAAGAAAATGACATCAACAAATATTTAAAAGAAAATTAATTGTAAAAAGCCTAACTGAGAAAAGTAGAAAAGTAGGATAATTAGTAATTTGACACAGGAATATTGCCAGTAAAAAAAGATATACGAAAATTCAAGAATTAATGAAGGGAAATTAAGAAAGGCTAAACACGCGACGCTGTGTTCAAATCAAAGTTGAGCATATGTATTTTGTCGAAAGAGCATAGCGATATTATGCCCAATCTTTAATAAGCTTTCTTTACACTTGGGAAAAACAGAAAGCATTTTATTTTGTTCTAAAAGTAGTTCTAAAAAGTCATTTGAATATAAAGTGACACACAATAATCAAGCAATCACGAGAAAAGAGTCTGTGAAGTATTTATGCATTGAGTTGGCTAGCGCAATTTCATTTTCATCTTTAGTAGAATCAGTTGTAAAAAAAGCAAATTCTCGTCTGAAATTTGTGTACAGATATCAAAGTTGTATGGATTTAAAAGCAAGACGTACACTCTGTTTTGCTCTTATTCAATGTTTATTTGACTATGCTAACCCTGCATGGTATAGTAACATAAACAAGTCAGATCAAAAGAAGTTGAAGATTATACAAAACAAAATGGTGAGATATATCAACTGTTCTGGTCCAAGAACTCATGTTGGCTTCAGCGAACTTTCTAAAGCTGGTTTTCTTGAAGTCGACCAAATATCAAAACAACTCGTATTGCATCACGTGCATAAAATATATCATACTAGGTCGAATCATTATATTCGATCCAACTTCGATTTTGTTACTGACGTACATGACTATAATACAAGAAATAGCCGATTCAACTTTAACTTACCGGAAAGAGTAGGCAGTATTGGAAATTCGTTTTTATTACATTGGAATTCCCTTCCCAATGGTGTAAAAGAAATAGGAAACTATGATCATTTTAAGAGGAAATTAAAGGAATACCTAATACTTGACAGTCAGAGAAGAGAAGTGAATGACATGTTATATGATTGAAATTTTTATTCTTCTGTCGGTTCATACTTTTTCATGTTGTATATACTTATGTTTTAGTACGTTATAGAAATTCTACAAATCTTCATTATTTTCCTCTTCTTCCTTCTCCTCTTTTTCTTCTTCTCCTTCTTCTTTTTCTACTTGTACTTAATATCATTTCTATCATCAGTTTAATGTTGTTATTATTATTATTATCTTTAATAAGTAGTTTTTTAAATTTTCTTATCTGTCTGTAAATATTACTATTTTAACTCATTAGTTTTATACATGTCTGTAAGGGACCCCAGTGGAAATAAGCTCTCGAGCTTTCGTGGGTTATCCTGTTCAAGCTGACTTATTTTTGATCTGTTATTATTTTTTTATTTTTAATATTTTGACAGGGAAGCCCATTCACCAACAAGTGGTGGTCTTCCATGGGGCCCTGAATGAACATATTTACATCGTTTATAACATTTATACAGAACAGTTACAAAAATAATACTCGTTTGCAAAATAAATATAATCATTAACCTAGTAAACAGTAATGTCAATAGGAAAATATTAATTAAGTCGCAATTATGTGAATAAGGAAATTATTGTATATTGTTGTATAATAATAATAATATTTAATTTTTATATAAAAAAGCAATCAACAATCAATCAATCTGTCATGACAAATATCATATAAAAATGTGTACTTACAGCGTTTATACAGTCGTATCAATTAAAAAAACAAGGAAATTTAGCGCAATAGTAAGTTGAGAAGTGTATTAAAAAGGCTCGGCTAATATTTCATATACGTCTGAAAATGTTTCGTTACGATTACTCTTTAGACAGATAAATAATATCAGTGGAAATGTTCTTGCTTTAGCGCCTGTTGGTAACAAGCACGAATATTTCCTTTGTTAACCCGACATTGGTTGCCCAATGTGATGTCGAGACTGCACTTTGCCCCTCTACTGCGTCTCGGGTCCCGGTACATTTTCGAGATCACATTGGGCAATAGTTTTAACCGTGCCCCTCAAGCAGCCAATATTTGTATAATATTACGCATCTAACTAGTCAATATCAGTATAATATCTCGAACTAACCCTGTCACGCTCACAAACTTACAGCCGAATTAGCCGACTCAGATTGTAGAAAGTCCCCGGTTCGATGTATTCCAGCCGGTTGTTAGAGAAATGCCTGAGAGGGATGAAAAGTGCCAAAACAGTCTGGATCAAATGATTTTACAATCTTACTTATTGCTACGTCACTACTTTCAAATTTTGGGCCATTGAGTGGTTTTTTAATGAGCAAGATCATTATCATAATCATTATCATCATCTTTATCATCATCATCATCATCATCATCATCATCATCCTCACCATCAACATCGCCATCATCGTCCCAATCACTTGGAATGTTATATTCTATCGAATTCGCTGTGGTCAACATTCTTTCTAGATGATTGATATCTTACGCATTGTTAGATCTTCTGTCTTCTTTTATCACAAAAGGACATATTGAAAAGATCTGCTGTGGACATCGCCCATAAATTCTCCTATCCAAAGAATAATTTAAATAATATTTATTTCATATCCTACCAGTATATTCATATACAAAATATAAACACATAATTCCTGCTGAGGTAGGAAGGGATGAGGAGTAAAATATTGAATCAACTTACAACCAGGTAAGATTCGATAGATCATCAAACGTTCCCTTCCTCAATTCTCTGATTGCATTATTGGACAGGTCACTATGAAGGGACGAGAAAGGTCAGAATACATGCATCAACTGATAATCAATCATTTCATAGATGTAAAATAGTTAAAATAACTGAGATTATTGATAAAAGAGAAAGGGTGACGATATTTCATTATTTAGTTTCATAAAAACAATTAAAAGTACACCAATACGTCATACGGCGTATACGGCGTATGACGGGAATGTAACCTGCATTTGTCATATCTCAGTCACACCGCCAAACAGACTTCAGACCGACTCCAAACTGATCGAGTATTGGCCATAGACGCCATGTAACATTTTCGTTCGGTCTGTTGTCAGTCTGTTGTCGGTCTTGTCGGTATGACTAAGGTATCAAGAAGACTAGCCAAGAGCAACTTTTCAACCAGTCACTTACCTAGGGGTAATTAAATAAGGGGTTATGTATATTTAACTAGGCTTCATGGTACAGGGGTGGTTGTCTTCTGGTTCTTTCGAATGATACCTTTGCTGTGACTGACTGAGTACCAGTGTTTTCAAAAACATCTATTCCCTACAGGAGAATAAGGTGGTCTCGATATATTCTGTAAACGATATATTTTAAGGAAAAAAGATCTTCTTTTCCTATAACTATTGCACAATGGTGGTTCAACAGAGTCAACATGATATATACTAACATTAACTCCAGAGTATGAAGTCCTTTGAAAGCATCAATATCAATGTTGGAGACTCGGTTGTCAATAAGATATCTGTGGAAAAAAGATTGAAAGATTACTGACAGTATTATGTGACTTCGTTTCCCCCTTTGTGGGGGTAATTCAACAGTGTTTTAACAAAACTTATGTTCGCTACGATTCTGAGCCGATTGAGCCATTCCTTCTCCAAGGGAACGTGAAATCCATTGGCACTATAATTTAATTAATAATATGACTATTCGAAATTATCGATCAATAAGAATTTTGAAGTTTGAATGTTCATATCAAACGCTGTTGCTAATTTATTTTAAATGGGATCGTAGTCAGATTATACAGTGTATGATGGGCTTTAGAGTCTAGTCAACTTTTTTTCAAATGACTGAAAGTGAAATCACCAATCAGTGATATTTCATTATTTGTTGATGTCCTACAAAATCGAGAAAAAAAGTTTCTTCAACAATATGGAATTTATGTTAATAACGTGTAAATGACTAATGATTATCGAAATTATATTTTTTATTATTAAATTGTGATTTTGAAGTGGTTTAGGACATAGTGTATTCCTGTATGCATAATCTTAAATAGACTTAAAATTTATATAATATATATTTATCTTTCTACTCCCGCATTGATTCCTTATCACAAATTTTAATCTGTAGATATTTTCCAAGAACTTTCAGACCGTGTATTGAATTTACGTTTAATTTTTTTTTTTTTTTTTTTTTGGGGGGGGGGGGGGGCGTGTACATTTTAGTAGGCTTAACAGTGATAGCTTGCTGGAAATAGAAAATGTTTTCCAAAATATAAAAACAGATTAGTGTACAATTGAGAGGAAAATCTAGTCATGCATGTCATATGAGCTATCCCCCCAAAAAAGTAATGTGTAGAGAGTTGATTGTTAAAACTTACAATTCTGTCAGACTGTTCAAACCGGTAAAGGTATTAATCGACAGTGAACCGATGATATTGTGAGATATATCCCTGTTGGCAAATGGGAATCGTTAAAAATGTTACATGCTAAGGATGTATTAATATATATTACTACTACAATTACTAAGTGTATCAATCACCCACAAGGGTTTTGCTCTTGATGTTAAAGATTCTACGTCGCTTTATACAGTATTGAAAATATGATCTTCAAAATATATTACTTCTAGAAAGGCATATTGCAGTTTGAAATTCACTTCAACTTGATTGGCACTCTATAAACACCATTAAAATGTACAAATGACATACTTTATAAAATGAATATTTTCATACTTACAGGATGGTCAACCTGTTCAAATTGCTGAAACTAAGATCCTCAATCCGAAATATGTTATTGGATCTTAATCGCCTGAAAGAGTGATGAGAAGATTTTATACAGAACAACAGAGGTTTTGATTCGGTGATCTAGATGATTTTAGGTCGGTTCAACCTTTTACTCTTTACTTAGGCCTAGTGAAAGACAGGTTTGACTAAAATTCTACCCAAGTTTCTTTGCTATCAGCAATCTTTCAATAACTTAAAAATATCTCAAAACTCACCTCTTCCGAGAATAACATAATTGCAAAGCGTATTTGAACATTTTTATTGAAAATGCGCTACAAATTGCATTATTATTTTGTTGAATTATTATTAGTAGTAGTAGTTGCAATATCATGTATTTTAATGAGCAAGATGATATAACGGAGGATTGATCAGGAGAAGTGTGTTACTAACTTGACGTTACTAGCACCCAAGGGCAACTGGATTAAAAGCAAGGGTACTGTTAATACTTAATAGGCACCGCGAACATTACATGGGATGGATATGTGCGCAATATAGTAAGCAAATGATGCATTATATTGAGGCTGTATGCATCTATCGTAAGAAGCCGTCAGGCTAAGAACGATAGATGCATAAACAGACTCAACAAGAGTGGACATATTGTTAATGAATGATCGAATGAAAAACTGCACCTTTGATTTAGAACCAACTCGTTTCATATTTGTTTCGTGTCATTATTACTGACGAATAAATTACAAGTTTAATAGGCTTACTTTTAGCGTGTACACAGCTTTAAGCGCTCTTTAAACCTCTATACGCGTTTACGGGCAGTGCTACTAAAATACTGTCCCATAAACAATATATGCACACATACCTCAACGCGTCCTGCATATGCATAGCGTAATAAAAATCGTTGGATAGTACTGGAAACTATTGCACGCTTTTACATAGCAGTTCTTTTTGTGTGTTAGTCTGATTAAATAAATCACACGTGTTTGTCCAATCATCTGATTAGGATCGAGGAGTTTTTTGTTGTATAGAAGTAGATATTGCATGTATAAACTTTTTTATTATTAATATTATTGTCATTATTATCATCATTATTACTATGTCATTAGTATTTATATTATAACCTTCATTGCTATTATAAATATCATTATCATAATTAGTTTTATTACTATTGTTATCACGCTTTTTCTTCTTCTACTTATTATTATGACATATAATCACCTTCTCCTAGGCAAAGACTTATTTTCATTTACACATTTCTTCTTTACAGCCGCCTATAAACTATCTTCAGTTTATTCATTGCAATATAGACATTTATAAACTTACATAATTCCGAGTTCTGTCAGAGTCATGAAGTCCGCTCGACGAAGTTCCCTTAGTCCAGTATCGAAAATAATTCTGCAAGTCATGACATGATAAGTTCATGAAATTCCTTGTGCCCCATATTAATAATATATGTAAATTGAGTTTTTAAACTTTGAAGTGATAGAACGTTTCGCTATATGTAGATGCATGAAGGAGATAATCGACTTTTTAATCCCTTTATCACTTTAAAACATGCATTCAATTCCTAAAGAAATAATCAACATACAGGACCCCCATCACAAAACCACCAACGATTCGCATAGTGTGGATCTCAGTTAGAGCTCAATCAAATTGTTTTTAGTCAAGATGGTCAAATATTAGTTTTCACCCTTTGCCTGAGAGAGTATTCTTGTTTTAAAAAAATATATAAATTCAATATTTGGAAGCACAAAACAATTTAAAAGTGGTATTTTGGCATTTTGTTGTAGACTTTTTTTTTCTTCTTCTGATTTGTAGTAGTAATTTTGATTTATTTAGGACCGGTCTCATTTCAATCTTAAATATAACTGTAAAACAGAGTAAGCTATTACACTGGTCCCTTGAAGGAATAAGGTAGAGGATGTTCTTAATTGGTGCGCCAAGTTTTAGGACAATATAACTATCCCTTTCTAGAAATTGTATTCCTCCTTTCGTCACCTTTCACAAGACATTGGGAGTCAGTATGCTTAAGTAGATAACACACGTTAAAACACCCTTTTATCTTAATAAACATGAATCTCCTCTTTCAGAATCAACTTTAAACCTAAAAAATAACCTTCTCTGGCGACTTTTTCGTGGTTTTGTAGTGCCGGGTCACACATAAAAATTATTGAAAAAAAATAAATCGAGCGGCCTATCTGGTGCTTGGTGCAAAGAAAAGAGAGCATATTGCTCCTCTGTTGAAACAACTACACTGGCTCCCGATTAAAGAACGAACCTAAGTAGACATGCAACCGTTTCACAATGATATGCGTGCAATTACGCACGTGTTTTTACGTTTGAGACGAAAGAGCCTCTCTCGGACTATCCATAGCAATTATTTCGAAGTGTGTAGCATCTAGGATAAAGTGGAGATAGAAAAAAAAAAGGCCTAAACAATGGCCCGAAACGGACAAAATGGCGACCGGACGGTCATGCATGAGTGATTCCGGAGAACCAAGAATTCAGTAAACTTGATTGGATAATAGGCTATGCCTACGAAGTTCGAAGGGAATGGGGATAGGGGAAGGGACCTAGAAAGGGCTCGCAAGCACTGCGTACAAAACCAATAAGATTTAGTGCGTGATGACCGTGTGCTGACGCGAGTATAAAATGGCGTCTACCCCCCCCCCCCCTTAACGAATTAAGAGAGGCCCTGCGTTTGGCCTCCAAGAATACGCTGCAAAATTTTAAGGATAAAAAGGACGGTGGGGGGGGGGGGGGGCGAAAAGCAGTCTGAAAAAATTACGTCATTGGCGATACGTGTTATAACTTTGCGAAAACTCAGCGGACTTCTGAGTGACCTTTGTTCAAACGCGATTTACTCCAATATTTGTGTGATAACATATAACGTATTTGGTATCATTCGAAAGGGAATTATATGGCTGCCAAGTTTAATCGACGTAGGTATACGGATCGTAAGTTTAGAGCAAGTTGAAGTTATTTCGCAATTTTCTTGAAAATGACGAATTTGGAGGACAATTTTTTTCAAATTTGGTCAGGGTAGGGGTATATTTTTTAATTTGGATGGAAACGGCATGTCTTCAAGTATCTAAATTTAAAAAAAAAGGTACGGGTTAGGCCAAAAACGATGGAGATACGGCCACAGAAAGAAAGCGAATTCCCAGAAATTAAGAGGGCGCTATTCATTTTCCTGCATTGTCATTGGGGCGTGAAAATTAGCATGGCTATGTGCAATAATGAGATAAAGATACTGCGTGAAATTGAAACGAAATGGAATTTAAATGAAAAAGTTATGGCAATTTTTTTAGTTTTTAAAGGGTCCATTTTTCGAGAATTTTAGAGATTTTTGACGGAGTCGGGTTCGGATTTGAATTTCGAGTATAGAGATGGCATTTTGGAGGTCAAGTTATCAATCGCAGATGAAAGAACATCTCTTGGAATATCTAAAGGAATTTGTTAGAAGTCTGTAGGATCTAAGATAGTGGAGATAGGAAAGAAGAAAGAAAGGCCTTTAAACGGACCAGAAACGGACGAAATGACGCCTGGACGGTTACGAATGAGTGATTTTGAAAATCAAAGAATGCAGTGACCTTAATGGGATGCTAAAGACTATTCGAAAGGAAAATAACACGAGAAAACGACCTAGATAGGAATAACAAGCTCTACGTGCAAACAAATGCAATTTCTGGACGATAAGTCCTTTAAAAAAAGAGAATACTAGACATGCAATCGTGTCACAACTATATGCGTACAATGACGCACGTGTTCTATGTTTCAAACGCAGGAGCTTCTCTCGGACTATCCAGAGCAATTTTTAAGAAGTCTGTAGCTTCTGTGATAGGTAAGATAGGTAGGGCGAAAGAAAGGCCACCAAAACGACCGGGGATGGACGAAATATGGGTGGTTACGCATGAGGTATTCCGGAAAACGAAGAAATCAGTGATCTTGATTGAATGCTAGAGACAATGCCTACGAAATTTGAAGGGAAGTGGAGTAGAGCAGGGACGTGATAGAGAAGGACTGGAATCAAGCCGCTCTCCTTTGACCCCATGCTCCAAGCCGCCGAAAAGTTATGCGCTAATCTGCAACTGTTGACCAGGTGGTGAGATAAAAGAGCGCATGAAATTTCAGGAGTTAGAATTCCTACATCAGAAAATGGTAGCACTGCAACTGTTCGCTGTACCTTCCAATGATTTCTCATCCATTGTTGAATGTGTAAAGAGTGAACAAGCGAACACAAACTTGTGTACTTTCATCCTTTTTTAAACTTGAAAAATACAAAAAACACGCGAAAACACGCATTAGCAAACTTAATGTTATTGAAGATTGTAAATCATGGATCAAATAACGGGACATTAAAGCATGCACAAATTAGCGCATCATCCTAAAATATTGAGTTTTTGACAGGATGTAATTTTTCTTTTACCAACTCTGGCACACAAATTAAAGGAAGGACGGAGTTCTAAATTTGAAAATTTGTTAGATGCACTATTCCCAATAAAATCTCCATATAAAGTTTTTGATTTACACTGAAATTTTGCCGGTAATTTAATATTTTGTAATAAATGTAAAACTGGTGCCTGGCTTCCGAAAGTCCCCGCAGTGGAAGCGCGGTTCGGAGCATGGAACTTCAAAGCCAAGTGGAATGTTACACATCCCATTGTTACGCTTTAGAACTCAAGAATGCGTTTGAATAAATTACAAGAGTTTCGCCTCCTTTTCTTTCACCTCCCTGAGTAGAGGAAGGGACCTAGAAAGGGCTTGCAAGCACTGCGTGCGAAACCAATAGGATTTGGTGCATGATGAACATGTGGTGACGCGTGCTGTGGCACCAACGGCCGCCCATACTAACACAATCATGCAGAGTGTAAAATGGCGTCTAAAAAGTCCTCCTTGACCAATTTCAATAATGCGGCTTCGAAAGGCTCAGCGTTTGGCCACCCACAATACGCTTCCAAAATTTCAAGGAAAAAAAAGGGACGGTAGGGGGGCGAAAAGCAGTCTGAAAATGACGTCATAGCCGATACGTGTTATAACTTAGCGGAAACTCAGCAGATTTTGTATAGTGACCCTTGTTTAAACGCAATTTATACTCAAATATTTCTGTGGTAACATAACGTGTTTTGTATCATTCGAAGAACGCTTCATTGCGGTCAGAGTGACATCAGTGGCATCCACGTGCAATGTATTGCACGTACTTAACGGGCTGTTACGTAATGCATAGTAAATTCATCATTTTGGGCAATAACTTTTCGCTGACCTCATCATTTTTACCAAGCTTGGCAGAAAGTTGTTACGTGCTTGGATCATAAATGTGTATGCTAAGTCTCATTAACGTATGTATAAGGATCGTCATTGTAGAGCAAGTTGAAGTTATAAATATATATACGTATATACTAAAAAAAAATTAGAATACGATAACAAATATTTTACTCAGTGATAGCCTTGTGTTCCTTACAATTGTATTAAAAGCGGATATGTTGTGACGTTGAATGGCATCGATAATGGCATCTTCGTTCCGTTGATCCATTCCCCAGTGAAATATCTGCAAAGAAGTGGAAAAAAAAGCAAGAAGGATGCTTAAGAAAGAAAAAAGTTGTCACTTGTGCCTTAGGATTTAACGAAAAAGATTCATCAAAATAGCCCTGACCATTTTCTTCTTTATATACTGCCAAACATAAGTCTTAAACGCTCGTTGAAATATTGCATGTAACGAAAAAGATTTATCAAAAGGCCCTAATCATTATGTTCTTTATAATACTGCATGTAAACTTCTTCAAAATGGTGTTTCAAATCAGCTGTCCAGATAATCAACCTGTCCGGACACACGACGTGTGGTTATTGTTATTCATCTTCTGATATTGCTTGAGAAATTAAGAATTTAGGGGGATAGCCACAATTCTAAGACGTATCTTTATTCTCCAACTTACAGATCTCTTGTTGATTTTCTAATGTTGGTGTCATCAACAATGTTAGGACCTTCGCAATATACACTGTAAGGAGAACATTCGCAAGGCGGCACACAATCTAGCGGATCTTTAAAAAGAGAAACAATGTGATTAGCATGAAAACTGTTATTGATTATAAAATACACGCATATAATAAAGACAGAAAGAGAGAGAGAGAGAGAGAGGGGAGAGAAAAAGAGAGGAGGGGAGGGAGATAGGGAGAGAGAGAGAGAGAGAGAGAGAGAGAAGGGGAATGAGAGAGAGAGAGAGAGAGAGAGAGGGGGGGAGAAATGTATATATATATATATATATATATATACATAGATATAGATAGATAATTATTCAGAGTGAGAAAGAGAATGACACAAAGGCACACAAATACACATACACACACATAGACATATATATATATATATATATATATAGTGAGAGATAGAGAGATAGAGAGAGAGAGATGGACATAGACAGGGTAAGAGATGAGTTGGTATAAATGTGATATGATTTTCAAGGCAAGATGAGAATATGGAAGATCACGAAGTACATAGTGTGCTTTAAATCATGGTTATTATGTGTCAGAATGTTAACAAAGAATACAAACATCACTTTGGGTTTGTATATAATAAGTAATATTCTCTTTTGTTGAATAAAAATAGATTTTGGTAAATTAATGATTCAAATTCTACATCTATACTCAAAAGGATAAAAACATAGAAATCACTATAATAATCTTATCATAAACAAGACTTTACAAATAAGGGATGATTCTAATGAAATATTCTGAATTGTTTTAATCAGTCCATGTATAGACGTGAATACGGCATAAGGGATAAAAACATAAACATTTACAAATTAATTCTATCTCAGATTTTTTATCAACATTTAAGGGTTCTTGTACGATGTATGACTAATGACTATATTTCAATATCACATAATTGTGCAAACTTTTAAATCTACATCAAATTCACTTCGTATATTTATCTCCCCACTCTTTCAATAGCAGAGAGTATATACCTCACTTTAGAAATCCAGCCATCTGATTGGTCGAAATTTGGAGTCATGATTTTAGCCATTCCCGTAAAGAATCGTAAAATGCCAAAACCGGTCAATAGTATTTTGAAAAACGCCCTAGGGCAATTTTCAAACGACTATTTGCGTATATTTACGTATATGCGTGCAATCTCAAAGGGAAGGATTTTAGCACACAAACTCGAGTGGTGCGTGATTACACACCCTATTAGGACTAGGTCTTGATAGCGTAAACAAACTTGAATACCATGATTGTTAAGTCGCATATGTATTCTATGACCATTTTCGGTATATAAAAGTTAGAATGAATGCTTTATCATTCGAGGCATAGTTGTTTTTATAGGCTCTCGGGGGAGGTTACATCGTGCTATCATCCCTCAACACACCTCGGGGCGATAGCACGATGTAACCTCCCCTTAAGCGTATAAAAACAACTATGTCTCTCATAGCAGTCATTATTACTATAACATCATGTATTCTTAGATCTAGATAAGCTCCTTCCTTTCTCACCCCAAACCCCGAAAACAGGCTGGCTTAAAATCCCTTTAATCCTTTGTTCTACGCCTAGGTAACAAACTATTTGTATTTATATGAAATAGTACTTCACTTGACTTCCTAAAAAAACATGTGTAAACAAACCCCTATAACTCTTTTTAATTTGTTCATAGACTAGGGAACAGCGCCTTGTAACCTCTGGAACAGGCCCAAATTCTTCTTCTTTTTCTAATTGATATTGTTATTATTATTATTATTAATATTGTTATTACAATTATTATCGTATTATCATCATCATTATTAATATAAACATCATCATCATCGTCATCACCATCATCATTATCATTATCATTATATTATTAATCCATTGATGACGGGGAATGTGGATTTGTATGAAAAATTATAATTTGCAAACAAATCAGACTTTACCACATAATATCTCATCGGTGTTCTGTTCACAGTCAGGATATCCATCGCAAACATACCGCAGTGGTATACATTCATACGAATCCTCGTAGTCACACAAGTATTCTGCTGAACTGCAATATTCATTATCTAGTGGCGTAAAGCAAAAAAGATAATCGAGAAATGTTTTCAATAAAATAAACATGTGCATCTGCTTGATAAAATCCAGTAACTGTTGTACGACACTTCTTTTCGCGACAGCTCCGTGACAATTTCCTACACTAACCGAATTCCTAACTGCAACCATAGACCAACTACAGACTATACCTAGCCCTAACCCTAAACCTAACCTAAAACCCATATGAAGCCCCAGTCTAAAACACAAGTGCAACCCTAACCATAATACCTCAATCACATCTCCAAACCGACTTAAAGCCGACACCAAACCGACCGATTCTTGGTGATTGGCGGTCATGTAATATATTGTTCATTCTGTTGTCGGTCTCCTGTCGATCTCCTTGAATTGACTATATGCCATGTACCATTTCGGACAGAAATGCATTTGAAAATAAAAAAGAGAAGGATAAAAGTATGGTACCTTTTTTATCATTCAAGGACGACTGTAATTCAATATTCAATTATTATTGTACATAAAACATGAGCTGGTAATGTTTCATCGATTATTCTTGTATAAATTCTTAGATTAGTTTTTAATTAGGCTTCTAGAGAGTGATTTCGTAAGCGCCATACGTTTATAAATTAAACAAAAACCATTTTGCTATCTTAAAATCGTAATACATGAAATACTTTTAGAACTATCAAATATTTAAAATATGTCGGGGTCTGGAGACTATTAAGACATGCCCTGCGGAATGCAACAACTTCTTTGAGCAATTTTCCCTATAATGAAATTTTTGATTTTAAGAAAATTGCCTTTAAAAACTTATGTCCAGAAGACAATGTACGTCTTTTTAGTCACAAAATGTATTAAGTATTAGGTCAATGATGGACTTATCATCTTTTAACATGATTTTTTGTTTCTCAAATATAACGGTTCTTTGGTCATCAATGCCAATTTTGTTTTGTCGTAATACAACAGAAGGATAAAATATGTATTTAACACTATGGTATACATGTGCAATCAAAACTAATTCTCTTGTGAAGAAAGTGAGATATCCAGAGTCAAATAGGAGTCCTTTGTGAAACAAACAAACAAGCGAGGAAACAAAGATAGATAGAACAATCGGGACCTTTGCAGCGAACGAAATATATATATATATATATAAGTGATTTATGGCCTATTAACATTGTAATAAATCTCTTCTTTTTCCTGAAAATTGCAATCTTAGAAACATATTGCACATATGACTGAGGCATATGGTAGGAACTTTGATTATGATATAAGTAACATATATGGAAAATGACTTTGACATGCATACGTCAAGGAAATATGATTAAACCAGTTTAATTTCAAATTAATCTATAGTATAAGTTGTTAGCATGTGAAAAATGGTTCTGGGACACCTACCCCCTGAACATCAATCCCGGATAACCACCCCCAGTCAACTACCCCCTAGGAAAACCACCCTCTATGACGACTACCCCCCCCCCCAGACAACTCCCTCCTAGGACAACTGCCCCCGGACAAGTACACCCCCCCCCTCGGGGGTAGTTGTCTTTGGAGATATTTGTCCCATGGGGTAGTTGAACCAGGGAACTTAGAGTTCGTAATTGCGAAACACAATTCCTATAACACGGGTTCATGATTCAGAAAGTGAAATTGGGTTTATAATCCTGAAAATTTGTTGTCTTATTCCAAAGGTTTGTTTATCCGAAGGTTCGTAAATTCCGGAAGTTAAGTAGGGTTCATTCTTCCGAAGGCTCCTAATTCCAAAGAACAATATAGGTTTTTATGGCGTTTCATTTGCGGGATTATAAACCTTCGTAATTTCTCCATTGTAACACATCAAAAGAAAATAAAAACAAAACAAAATCAGCCTGCATTGTTTTGTATAACTTACCACAAATGTATTCATCATCAGAATAGGGGCACTGGTATTGTCCATCACATACGTCATCAATGTCAAAGGTCAGATTACTGTAGACGCAAGTAAAGCGCCCTTCATGTCCATCGATCGTAGAATTTTTTGAAAAAGCTGCAAAAAAATAATAAAAAGTTTAAAGAATATTGCATTTAAAAGTGATGTTATTACAACTTTTTGTCCAGGGAGGGGGGGGGGGGGCTTTCAACATCTAATAATTGTTCTAAAAGGTTTATTTAGCGCATGTGTAATAACGCAAATGATATGGTTGCACTTTTTCGGAGTATACGTCTACAATACATAATGTTTGATTTGATAATTTGACGTTAGATATTTTTTGAATATTCATTTCAACCTCTTTCCCAAGGAAGGTAACTTATTGATAACAAAAAAAAATTAAAAAAACATATGCAAACAGTCAAATGGATATTTGCAAGAACATGTATACCATAGAGTAGTGGCATCCACCTTCCATTAAAACAAATTAGTTTGTATCGCCAAAACAATGTACATGAATTTCAAATTAAAATCAATTAGCAAATCTTAACTTTTAAAACTTAAATGACCAAACATCTGATCACGAATTCCTCAATTTTAGACTCCTCGGGTTTTCTTTTTCTTTTCTTTTTTTTCTTTTTTTTGGTGGGGGCTGGAATTAACTCATAATGTATTATTTTACGGATAATTGTCTTATTGAAACCATTATAAGAGCTTGGGATTTAAATTTCAAATACCTTTTTTTTTTTTTTATATATTGTCATCTGTCATCGTAAGCTATGTTATTTCTAAGTGGTTGAATTGCCATTGGAATATGGGCATATTGGCTGTACCAACTTTCATCTTGAAATAATATTTTCACCCCTAACTCATTGATTGGAAGAAATATTGTTACCATTGATTAAATCACTTACATAGATTATGTCAGTATTTATCACCCGGGTGAGCGGAGAAGTGACGTATGCGTTGAATTTGGTTACATTGCGAAAATGGTCTATTTGAAAATTATTGTTTATACGCTGCCCAATTAGTTTTGGTTCTGTATGTTTAATTTATTGGACGAGACGCTCTTTTGCTTCCCTATGTATATAAATATGTTCGATTATAAAAACCCAATCCATCTTTCATCCTTCATCATTCCATACTCTATCACATCCACACCTTCATAGCTCACCTTACATCACTATCCCTCTTCTCACACAGAAACTTTTATGATTATTAGGTACGTATCAAAATACAAGAATCTTTTAGATAGAAAAGAACAAGTATTAATAATTTTATCAAAAAAATGTTATCGATGTTAAATATGTTCAAAAATATTGTAAATGAAACTCAAACAAATTAATAATGTGGAGGAAAGAAACATCCCAGAATATTGAATATTTTGAACATTATTTAATCCATGACAAATGGTCAGATGTATATTCCCAGTCAAAAGAAACATATGTAGAGGTGTTGTGGTCGAGTGAATACGTCACCGGACTGTTGGTCACAAGGTCCGCAGTTCAAGTTTCGCCGCGGCACTTATGACCTTTGGCAAGACATTGATCTAAATTTGCTACACTCAACCCAGGTGATGTAAATGGGTACCTAGATTGATTGAAATGCTAGAGCGCAGCAAAGGCAGCCATGCTAAAGCCAGGGGTAATAATCGGGAGCGCCAGGAGTGTCAGGTCTGACAGAAATGAGAGCTATACAAGAACCCACTATTATTATTATTCGTTGATAATTTTAAAATGAAACTACAATGTTATTACGACACATATTTTCTTTTGAAAAATACTTAATTTAATAGTAAACCTGGTAAAATGCCATGATTAAATGAGGCTATTTTTTAGGTTTATCTAAGATGGAAGTATATGGTTCATGAATGTGATGCAACTAAACAAAATTCAAATAGATATACAAAAATACCGAAATAAATTAACCGCGTTATTCAAACTTCCCCTGATTCTATTTATTTTAAAGGGAGTGGATCGTCAGTTTCCATGTGCAGAAGGCCATAATTCACCGAAACCAGAGTTGGTGGAAATACCATTAATGTGAGTACAAATCTGCACACAGCAAACCCGTAGGCCAATCAAGAATTACCCCATAGTCTCTCGGAGAGTCTTCGGGTGAGGGAAAAAATAAAATTACATGAGGTCTAATTGTCATAAACTGAAGGCTAACCCTGGTGATTGAAAACACCTGTTATTTGGTAAACACCCGAACGGTATTAAATTCCCCATGAGAGCTGACTTATATGTGTCTGTAAGCAAAAGAAAATGCTTCCCTTATGTGCTGCCTACCTTAATTTAGCCTATACAAATCCATCATTTGATTAATTTTAAACATTGACAAATATAAACGCACAAAGAGTTTGAATTTCATGTTTAAAAACATTAACAAAAACATATCTCTTCAAACATGTAACAGTAAATTTCCATTTTAAAATTAGTGTCAAGGCCTTTTTAAAATTGGCAAAAATAACAGCACCTTCACTGTCATTAAAATCACTTAAGTGTTTTATTCTGAACTCGTCTGGCATTATGAATAACACTTTTTCCCTTAATGTACCCTACTTGGTCTTCACTCATTCGTTGGTGTAAAATCGTTTGGAGTCTGTTGGCGAATACTGCTGCGAGTAATTTGTAATCATAATTTAATCAAGTAAGTTGCCGCCAGTCCCCTGATGCATTCATTCCATGGCATCTCGCCCTTTGAATGGTAGAGTAATAATTTCTTTCCTCTGATAGACCTTAACTTACCTTTTAATAGCTTTCATTTAGACTTTCTAAAAAAAGATTTTGTATTTCAACCCATATTCCCTGTAGAACTCTACAGTGAATCCACCTATACCTGGTGCTTCGTTAATATTCATACCCTTTAAAACCTTTGTTACATCGTTGATTGAAAGTAATCCCTCACCTTCGTCTACTTCATGACCACACAATTGATGGCTCTTTAGTTGCTTCAATTATGTATCGACCGCAGAATGATCTGGGTATGTTATTGTGAATAAGGAATAATAGTCTTTGCAACAAAGTTTATAAGTTTACTGGTATATTTTTCTCAATTTCCTTCTATTTTTGATGCGGATGTGTACTTTCTTGCTCCATTTCTTTGTTCCAAATTTAAAATGTATTCAGAATTGCTTTCATCATCTTCAAAAATGAGTAACCCTTGCCCTTACCCTTGCACCAGCACACTCTTTTATAAAACATATTGATCTTTTCTTCTTACTCATAATTTCCTGGTTCCAGAATGTACTACATCCACAAACATTTACAAAACATAAGTTCATGACATATATTTGTGTAGAGTGACTTTGATTTTTTTAAAGTGGTTTTATACTTGTATCATACAATAGTATATCCACCCAAAGTATCATTCCAAACTGACATTGCTAACTATGATAATTACCAAATTTGTGTTTTTCTTAGAACTTGGATTTATGGATGTAGTACCTTTTGGAACCGAGCTCTTCAAAAGTGTTGACTGAATATGTTCGTTAGGTGTAGAAAAATGAACAATACAGTAAAATATGGTTAAGGTTTAGACCCACGAAGACCACAGGGCCATGAAGTTGCTCGAAAGGGGCAGAAAGGACAAGCAATTAACACTATACAGTCAGGGGGACGGCTTTAAACTAATTTCTTTTATTTCGGTATCAAATGAAAATGACACAATGTGGGTATGAGGCTTTGGGGGCCAAACATGGCTTTGTAACATAAGTGATTTAGGAGGGATTCTGCATACATGTGTAACTATGTTTTTACTATAAAAGGAACTTGTTAATTCAACCAATATTACATAATGTTCCTTCAGCTGTATGTCGCAACCCAAGAGGAAATTCCTTTAAAAAAGAATCATATATTTTACGGTTTCAAATATGAAAACATATGCCATATGATGTATGGATCCCATTGGTTATAGGTGTGGATAACAAATTATACAACGCGGGCACATACACCTTCCATCACAGTTCTAAAAATCTATTTTCTTGATTAAATCGTAAATATGTGAGCCCATCGAAGGGCGAATTGTCCTATTAACCTCATTATAAGAAGTATGTATAAACTACCCTATTTCGAAATTCCAGCTTTCCAGGAGAATTTCGAATGCTTAATTTAAAGCTCGAACAACACCTCTCTGATGCATGTAAAAGAATTCGCAGAACAGCCCCACGCATTGCCTTATGTGTGCATCAAATTATTCCAAAACATGGGGGGGGGGGGGGTTTCACAAAACTTGTCATCAGTGACAGGCGACAGTTTCTGTTATAAGCTACTGAAATCCTTGCTTCTGATTGGTTATCAGCAGATTTGTCACTGATTTTTGTCATTTGCCATTGAAAAAAGGCTTTGTCAAACGGGTCCCTTGACGAACATTCCTAAAACCTTGATTAGCTACTTATAAAGTCAGTGGACACCTGGGCTTAGGGAAATATATTACTTGATTTTTTTTCTTCGATAAGGCTATAGAAAATATGAAGGACAAGGCGGACACCAAATTTACTATTTTACAGTGCGTCTAATTTTCATTTTTTTCGTAAATGTTGTGCCCATGATTTTCTCCATTAAATCCTTTCATATTTTGTCCTTGTTTTCACGAAGTGACGGTAGTGAGGAAAATCGTAACGCAAAGTGAATGCAATTTTTTTCACTACCGTCACTTCGTGAAAACAGCGACGATTTGGTAATGTCACGCCTTTGTTTTATGTCACTGTAAATGACCGCAGTTCACAATTTCCGCCAAAAGTACAATTTTCGAATGCTAAAATCAACAGCTTTCTGGTGAATGAGAATGACCTTGGCATACAGGCCCTAGGTATAATGCTCATATGTAAAAGTATTCAACATATCACCAAATGTTACAATAGATGATTTCGCTACAGTTTTGTAAGACAATATGCCTACAAAATGCAGCAATATTTTACAATTATGGTTGAAAATAGTATTCCTAAGAGTGCAAGGTATATCACTTTATTACAGTCTATTATAAGGGAATGTTGAATTATGGAATTAGCAGATCTAACTTTCCTACATTTCAAGCACTTTCGTTATGATGGCGTTTCATTAGGAAATTGAAGGGGGTCGCAGCTGTTTATTTTAGTCCTTCCTCTTAAAGCAATTTCATAAATAGCCACACTGATTAAAAATTACATATCCTGTAAACCTCAATAAAAGCATTTCTCTAAAAAAAAATTGTTAGGTATCGTGAGTCACGATGCCCACATTTTTCATTTCCATTAGTTTCAAAACAGTTTGCCGCATCGGTCTGTTTCTAATTGTGTTATATGACCAAGGTGAGATGTACTCCTATCCAGTGTCCTCATGCATTATGATCGAATGGATTCATAAAATAAATAAGTAAACAACTAAGTAAATGATAAATAAAACTTTGCATTCTTACTTTGGTTAGACGTGTTTCCCTCTGACTGAGCTTCGAAGTTTATGACAGCAATAACAGCAATCATAACAACCACCGAACTCGTGAACGACGTCGAGTAAAGCTTCATCATGAAAAATATATTATCACACAGCGACGTCCAAAAAGATTGTTAAATTCCCCTCAGAGGTACACTCTTGGTATGTAGAGCGAGATGAAGATTAACCGATTGTGGTCGCCTTTGCAGACCTGGAGCTGAAATATTTTGCAACATGCAGGTTGAAATTATATAAGGGATTGAGACTACCGCCGAGAAAAAAACTTCACTTACATGTAGATCATCTTTTTGGTCCTTGACTGTAACGGAACTACTAGCATAGTGTCTCGTGCTTGCTTTATGGGTTTACGTGCGCTGGTAATCGCTAGTATTCAGGTCATTATTGTGAAGGTTAACACGAACAATGAGACTTGAATAGCCATCATTCCTCTTACACATAATCGGACCCAGGTTTTGCACACTTATAGATAATTGATATAATATAATAATGAAATTAGGGGTGTAGAAAATGATACCTTTTCTTCCTGTAACGTTTTTGGCGCCATTGCCTTGATTGTTATGAAAGTTAGAGATTTACTAGGAACTAGATATACTTGGCTGCTTACTTCTTACCTTACCCCATTCTTTAAACGCTAAAATTGTGTTTATATTGTTGACGTCAAACACGTCATATTTTCGCAGTAAGGTATATTATCGTACGTTACACATTTTGGGGTCGAGAAAGTTTATACTTTGTCTATTAATTCTCGGATTTGTTTACGTTGTTTGTATCTGTAATACTCGTAGAGATGTTGAGATGGGAGATATAGCGCAATCTTGCAGCGAAAAAGCGTTCATTTGTTTACAATATGACAGCCTCTAGACACCGAAAAACTCGAATGAGAAATCCTGCACGCTAACCTAATTTCCATAATTCCATTTAATTGGTTTGACCCTAAAAAGGCCGGGCTATTTAAAGGGGGGGGGGGGGGCATTATGCCCCCCCCCATAAGAACTCGGCCGTGAAGCGGCCGATCTCCGCGAAAATTTGCACGCATGTCAAATGAAGTGTATAGATTACTATGATTTCAATCTTTTTGAAAAATTTACTCATTTGCATGTTTATGGTAATTTATGCAAATAAGGTCATAAAAATCACACTTTTACCCATAAATCATATATTATTCATATTTAAGCATTCTTTTTCTCTACATATATTCATTAGACCATTCTGAATAATAATACGACAAAAAAAAAATGGAAGTCCCAGCTTATTCTTTATGTTATCTCTTGTTTTTATAATTTTGCATGTTTTGCATTGTTTTTTTAACTTATTTATTTTATCGTTTTTGTTCTTTTATTTAATTTTTAACTACAATTCAACTATTTTGACCCCCAAAACAACCACCTAAACTTTAAACAAGACCCAATAACCCATGTTTGATCTATTTTTAGGAAAAATGACTTTTCCATATGTTTTGTAAACAAAAATGAGCGATTTTCGGGCTGACATGCAAAAGAAAAAAAGGTCACGTAACCTTGTAACCGTAGGTCCGATTCTCAAAAAAAAATCTTGTAAAAGTTGCGCAAGACTCGAAAGAAAAAAGTCAGCGATGGCGGGGCGCCATAGATATGCGTTCCCGAACAATCAGAAACAAATCGTGGAGGGGGGGGGGGGGGCAATGATGCCCCCCCGGGCCTTATTAGGGTTAAGGTTTGAAAGTTGAAAGTCAATATTGTGTGAAAGTTATAACAGGAAAGATAATCTTTATTTTATAATTCCACGGGGGCGATTTTTAATTTTGCAATCGCCCCCGTAAGCAACCTGACGGAGGCAATTATGAAGCTCACGGGGGCGATTCGCCCACCGCACACACAACAGAAACCACGACAAAAACAAACATGACACAATACACCCAGACTCCTCGTATTTCTTAAGCATACCTTGCTTATTCACGGGCGTCAACATACAGGTGACGGGGCTTTGTTTTATTCAAAGCTACAACTGGCTGATTGCAGGCTCTACAAAGACACTTTTGCATCCATGAAAGTAAAACATTTGCTCCTTACGGGGCACTTTCCGTCACTAAAGAGGAATACTAACTGACACTAGTAGGACACTCTCCCCAACTTGAGTATAGCACTTTTCAAACAGAAAAGAAACAGACACCGCGTTGATAATTTACAGCAAACATAACAAAAGGCCATAACAATGATTAGATATACAGCTTCCATACGAATTGGGTGAAGTTTTAGGTTATGCTTAAAACTGTTCAAGTTTGGGGCCGGTAGTTTGTTCTAAATATAAATTGAATTCTTTGGGGCTTTTTCTTAATGACTGAGTACAAGGTAGATGAAGTATATAGCTCAATGTAGATGAAGATTCATATGACCTAAGGAATTGAGGTTTGGGGAAGTAATTATGAAATGAACATGAAGTGTTTATTATTAAGCCAAAAGATGGCACTAAGAGTTATAACGTTTAGTCCAATTAGGACTCATTCACAACCGATATTCCGGGAGCTAAAATGATTGAATGTGTATCAACTCCATAAACTATCTATTAGTGTTTTTATGTATCATGTATTGAATGATAAATTGCCTTAGTCTCTAATTCAGTATTGCTGTTTCATAGAGCACAACTATGAGACTAGATAAAGAGAAAGCAAGAAGTTGAGTGTGCCTAAAGTAAGGACAACGCAGGGTAAATTTTCAATGTCATTCAGAGGCACACGCTATTGGAATGATCTACCCCTCTCTGTACGGGAGAAAGCATCAGTGTCTTGCTTTCGTAGAACTCTAATATCACAAATGTTAATAGAATAATTGTTTTTAACTTTGAAACAAGGTTCTTGCCTTTTTGTAAATATTATGTTATATAATTCTTTATCTTTTATTTTGTGTAAAATACCAAAGCTTTGTATTTAATCACAAAACATTTACCCTAGATGTAAAATAGCTTGTAGCTTAAGTATGTATTCATAGTTATTCATATTTATTCATTACATTCTCATTCATTGCTGTGATACTGTTGTCTGTTAGTGGTACTAGACACGATTAGCATTAAATGCTATTTCTGGTCCCACTTATCCTTTCAATGTAACTATTCCCATTTGATTGTTATATTGATGTACTTTTGTTTGGATAATAAACTCAAACTCAAACTCAAGATCATAGATTATTAAAATAATGATGGATACGCTTTACGCTTATGACCTCGACAAAATAATGGCTATTCAACAAAAAAGGATCTTCCTTTACCGCGGCGCCAGCCATCCATCACAAACTACCCGCATACGGTCTTTCCTCCGACTTGGCGTGACAAATGATCAATGCCGGAGCGCGCGACTTTGATAATATATCCGGCTTACAAACGGGTAGACCTGGGTGGGGTTTCATTCTTTTCCGCGCTCGGATTTCATAAAGGCAATCCATTATAAGAATACTATAATGTGTCCTATTGATTTGTTCTTAATATATTAAAAAATGTTTGTTATAGCCTAGCTTTATATTGTTCATTTTAAGCTTCATATTAAGAAAAAGACAACTTCAATTTGTAGGTCAAGGAAAGTATTTTGTTTTCATTTCGTTTCATTTATGTATTTTGTACTGAATACATAATAAAAGATAATTTAAGATATATGAACAGATATGAATTTGTTTGTACATAAATAGCCAAGGCTCCTAGATAAGCAAAGCTTGATGCCTTGTTACCCCTGAAAATTGAACTGACTTGAATTGAAATTATTTTCACCGAACATGAAATAAATGTGTACAAAATGATTCATGTATACACTTACTGAAGTGGAAGGATAACAAAAGTATAAATATATGTCTAGGCTATCTCCTTAAATTAAATACAAGCAAACATAAGACCTATTACAGGGGGTTCCTGGTTACGCAGAAGTACAGCAAGGAGAAGAGTAGAATGATTGGCAGATACTTAAGAGTTATCGAGTGTGTGTGTGTGTGTGTGTGTGTGTGTGAGAGAGAGAGAGAGAGAGAGGGGGGAGGAAAGAGAGAGAGAGAGAGAGAGAGAGAGAGAGGGGAGGGGGTGAAGTGAAATGTATGCCTTATAACTTTTTGATTGTGGTGAAACTCTAGCTTTATATTTTGTATATAGCTACATAATATTGACCTATATCTTGTCCAAAGATTATCCACGCCTTACCTCACTCCTGCCCGAAAGCTTTCATGGAAATCACATCCGGACCGCCAAGGAAAAAGTTTGAGAACCCTTGCTTTATATTGTTCATTGTGTTTATCATTTATTCCACACTGAATGTACGTTTAGGATTTAAATTGTTAAGTTGAAATGCATCTGAGATTGAATAATGAAACCACAGTGGATGTAATGATAACAAACAGAAATTAAAGCGTTTATTTGTATCACGTGTGACTTATTAAAAGATCCACAACATGCTTGTAGATCAACACTGACTAAGGGCAAAACAGGAGTAATTTGCTACTAAACAATAATATGCATTTTACACCATTCCATGAAAGAAAATGAAATAGTGCCAGTAGTTTGCATTCATGATTTGTCCATCTAATACATAAACTCTTGATGAATAAAGTTCAACAAATACTGGTTAACGCCATCTACGTCTTCTTTCTCCTCACTCTTTGGTTTCGCGTATGTTGCACGCGCTTGAATGCTGCGGTCGCGTCGTCCGTAGTCGTTTTATACCCGATTGTCCCCGAGAAGGGCCACGGGGAAGACACATCATTTCATCATAAACTCCCTTTAAAGCCCCACTGTCCAACTTGTAGCTACTTGCTCCCTCTATATAGAAAACTTCCCCAATCGGTGCCTGTTGGTCCCCCATGATCCCCCATGATCCTCTATTTCTTATGTTATTTGAGATCTGAGTTGATGAGATAGCTACCTGTCAGTGACCTTGCTGTGTGGTCTTATTCCTCCTAGCCACATTAGTGTTGATAAGCTTTAAGGCTATGATACAGCCCTTGTTTTGGTTTCGTTCAAATGAATAAAATCAGTCGTCTCAAACTATGCATACACCACTCATAAAATCACATTGGCTCATTTCGTGTTTGTTGACATCTGTTTCTGAAAATTATTACATATGAGTTGGGCAAAATTAGAATTGTAAGTCCATATTAAAATTAAAGCCTCACCGTCCTACTTGTAGCTACTTACTCTCTCTATATAGAAAACTTCCTCAATCGGTTTCTGTTGGTCCCACGTGATCCTCCTTTTCTTATGTTAGTTGAGAGCTGAGTTAATGAGATAGCCACCTGTCAGTGACCTCGCTGTGTGGTCTAACCCTTCTGACACAGTAGTATTGACGGACTTTAAAAGGGTTATGATTATTGTACTAAGATGTTGGAACTATTTTCAAACCCATTCATCCATGATATATTGAGACACTTCCAAGGCTACTAATTATTTCAAGTTCATGTAATACAAACGTCAACAGCTTCAATATAAAAAGTAAGTTCTTCTAACTTAAAGAGAAGGTTGAGTTCTAGGAAGAGGTGAAAATAATTTGTGAGCGTTATCATTGTTATTATGCAAGTGTGGAAGAACATCAGATTAAAATTGTTCCCTGAAAAGCATGGCTCTTTAAATGCCCTAATATTCTAAATATGGCATGTAACAGCATAACAACCGGGACGTATTTTTACGCCACATGTTCGTGTCATCCCATATACATCTTTCTGTGTGCAGTGCTTGTAACTTTTAATACCAAGACTGGGCCAAATTTTTAATCATTTTGATGATTCCAGAACCTTGCAGTACACCAATACTTATATGCTAGATGATCAACCTTTCTCATCGATTTCACACTAATGCAATCGCATGACCAGAAATCAACTTTATTTTTAAATCTTTGGTCTGGAAACAATTATTTGCCCATTGTTATATATTATATTACATTTTATTCACGATGAATATACAATGTAATGTAAGTTTCAGGAAATTTAACTTGTCATTTGTCAAATATGTGATTTTTTTATATGATAATAAAGCAAATCGTCTTGCTTATGGATATAATAATTTGAAGTACATGTCTAACAATAAAATCATTATGTGCCATTATTAACCGGACTGGACATTTGAAATTTATAAAATGTTAATATATACACAATTGTAAGCAGGCAAATTCTTAAACAAAGAATTCAGATATTTATCAACATTGCATATTTTAGTTAGGACAGATTTCAAATTGCTTTCAAGAATGCCCCACACTCTTAGTTAGATTGTTAGCACCACACTAAAGTATTCCATATAAATATTAATTTAAAGGAAGTAGCCCTCATTTGCACAGCCTCAAGAACTTTGATGAAATGACATGGGATAATTTCTTTGGCATGTAAATTACACTGTGCATATTTTATAGCAAATATATTTGTTGATCAGTACTCTCTAATAGGAATTCATGAATTGATGCACATAATTCGATTACTTGATTTTATTTAGTCAAAGACTGTAGTGTAGACTGTAGTGGATTTAATAGTATTGTAGTTATACTTTTTTTTCTTCCTTTAGCTTGACCTGTATAAGGCGTCATGAGTCAAGATGTCCTGGTTTCCTGCAGGTTCTAGACGTATCAGTGGTTGGTGACCACCAATAGCCTTTTGATTTTGGGTAGACGTGTATTATTGTATTTCTAAATTGCACTTTGGACAATTGGTTGAGAGCTGTCAACTGAGTCATATAAATGTTTAATATAGGAATATAAATCAGAGAAGACTAGTTGTTTCCAAAATTATTGTTTTGAACATATGTTATACATGTAGCCTATACATATTTTATAATGATTGTAAGGTTCAAACAAGAGAAAGTATTTAATATTTAACACCTGGATTGTTGGGTAAGAAATGTTTAGTAGAACATGTGCTACTTCTCATGTATTACTTGTTCTATAATATGATACATTAGACAGACGTTATTTATCATATGTATTTTTTTCTGGGATTAAAGGGTTCTTATGTTCGTGCAAACTTCAATGAAATCGTGAAGCAAAGGTCAGAAGGGTGTTTCACAAAGACTAAGATCTTTGAATTGCACAGGGTCTCTGTGAGGAACAGTTTGACTGAGAGAGCTATAACCTGTTTAGATCAAACTAATATATTTGAATACAAATAAATAAATAAACTATTAATTAATTAAAATAAAATGAAGACTTTTAAAACAAACTATTGATACAATATACTGTTTAATCAGGATCTTCTCCTTGTTTTGGTATCAAAACATAAGCAATAGCTGATTATGTATTCAGATGATATATACGATAATGACATAAGAAAGAAAAAAATAAAACAGAAATATGAACAAGATTTTGCTACTTTATTATTACAATACTGCTCAATCATAAAGATTTCAAAGAAGTCATTTAAAAAAAAATCAATATACTGTATATTCATTGACCCAAATCAATAAAAAAAAGAGTATGAGCTCGACCTCTTGGTATTTTCATTACAGTTTTACTTTGCCTGATGGATTTTGATTTCAATTACTGTATTTGATATCTGTTATTCATATATGATATCAGATTGATAAATATTGTTAAATTGCCTTTTACATAGTGATCTCTTTTCAGATTAAAACAGGAGAGATCAAAGTTCCGTTGATATATACTTATAGTAGAAACCATCAAAGGGTTGTGTATAAGGGTTCATATTCATCATTGTTTTAAATAATAAAACGACCTGGTCAAATCATGTTGATTATGTAGTATCAAAGGCTAACCGAATTTTAGGTTTTATCATCAGTGCAGCAAAAGATATGTCAAGTGATTCTCTACTGTGTTTGTACAAAAACCTCGTTCTCCCTATTTTTGAATATGGCCAACCGGCCTTTTTCATACACAGTAGATGACATGTTGAACAAATTGAAAAGAAACAAAGACAAGCTACACGAATTTTTCTTAAACAGAAAGACAGGAAATGGAAAATTCTGTACGCCTCCAAACTTTAAAGTGGTACACCCTTTTTTCCAGGCGACATTATCTTCTGATCATCTTTGTTCTTAAAGTCTTTTATTGGCCGTATAAAACGTGAAGCTGTTCAAAATACTATCTACATTAACCAAAGATATTCTGACACTGTTCGATTGAAACATTTAAAAGCTCGCACTCAAAGATTCCATGGCTTTGCCATCCACACATTTCTTCGTGTCTGGGATAATCTCACTACTGATTTGAAGACTGATGATGTGTTATTACCATTTCTTACTTAGCTTTTAAAACTAAAAGAACAAGTATTCAGATGACTTAAAGTTAATTAGTTATTTATAATAACCATTCTCTGTCTCGATACTGTGCAACATACCCAGCTGCACAGCGCCAGCTTCAGTTAAAATTCTAGGTTAAATGTCGGATTTGGGTGCATGTATTTACTTTTCCCCCCTTCTTTTAGTATTTCTTTCCTGGTGTTATATACATGTACACAACGCGGCATTTCCCCTCTTTTTTGATTGGGGAGGGGCGGGGGGGGGGGGGAGGAGTTAAGTTCTTTACCCCCCCCCCCCTCCAAGGGGGGGGGGGGGTTTAAGAGGACACTTTTTTTTTGGTCTCGAAATTTGAAAATTTGACATTTTGCTTCGTCGGGGGGGGGGGGGGCGTAAAGTAAACGTTTTTAGGTCAGCCATTGGTATAATTAAAAAAAATATACCATAGGGGGGGGGGGTTAACCCCCCTCCCCCTGTGTACGCGCCTGGCGTGGACCAATATCTCAGTTGTCCTGCTATTGAGATAATGACGGACTTTTATATGTCGGAGAGCCAGTCAATTTATAGTAACATAAATTGGCGTGACTGTACTCACATCAGTGTTAAGTTGATTTGATTTCATGAAATGCTGTTTCAACATCAACATTAAAATTCCCCATTAAACTTCAGTTCGTAAACTCGGACATGACAAAATATGGCCTTGAGCTTTTTAAAACCGACGGTGGCATGTACAAACTTGGCAAATGATTTATTCTTTTGTTTTTGAAAAAGGTAAAGTGCGCATGTTCACTCCAATTTAATTGATTGGAAAAACCCTCATTAGTTTACATTTGGTGAAGTAAAAAACAAATGATGTAATGATCTATTTAAAGGTACCTCTTGGGTGTACTTTAATACATAAAATGTATCCTTTCTGCTGTGACGACATTTACTGTGGAACTATATTCATATGTTATTTATAAATCTGACTTGGTATTGTGACACAATATATTAACGTGATTTTATGTCATGAGGCGGTAAATGAAACTCTCAATGATATAATTTCCACTCGCTTGTTCTTTTAGTTTAAATCTCCCACACCCAATTACACATTTCCTAATTTATGTAGCTTTTGGTTAATGTATATTTGTATAGACAATCTATTGAATAACAAAGAGAGAATAAAGAAATACTTAGGTCACATGTATTATGTATATTATTTATAGCATTTGTAATCAGTGTTATCGTATATCCTACTTATATTAAAACTAAAACTAAAAAAAATGTTCAATAAAAACATTTATTTTCGCCACAATGTAGACTTTGTCTTGAGTGAATTATCTGGTGAAAGGTTGCTATGCAAACCGATAATAATAGAGGCGTAATTACAAGTTTAATTTATTGAGCAAGTATGTCAGGAGGATTGTTTGAATTACTTTATGTATACCAATTGGTGGCGTAGATACCAGAAGGCATGGGAGAACATGGCACCCTCCTCCCACACACACACTCACACACACACACACACACACACACACATACCCTCCCCTTGTTGACCTTTTTGGTTTGTTCTACATTTCATCCAAATAGTAGGACCACCCCCTCCCCCATGGTACAATCATGGTCCCTACTACAGATGGACTAATAATGAAAGTCTTTCTTTGATCACATCAAGACCACCACCACCTGATAATGTGTATGTTGATGAAGACATTCACTTGACGCGAAAAAATAACCTGTTACATTTCTCCAGATTCTTTTTGCTTGGCTAGGGCCCAGAGTGTTGTTTCAGGAAAAGTATCATGATTTAAAGGGATCGTTTAACAATGTTAAATCTGAGATACACGGTCTTATATGTTACCAGTGTCTGTGATATGGTGTAATATTGAAGCCCTAAAAAAAAATCGCACTTCAAAATGACCAAGTAGTGCCTCAAAAAAGTAAAAATCTTTGAGTGACCAGTTTTACCATACTCGTTTCCCCCAATAGACTGTAGTGTTATGAAAACTGCTCGGCGAACGGTTTTCAAAATTTGTAATTCCAATCATTAATATCTTGATAATCAGACAGGCGATCGGCTTGTATTAGTCATGGAGTTCCTGACTGACCTAAAGGTTTATATTCATCATTGCAGCATGAGCTAAATCAAGGATTATTTCTAAAGGATCTAAGACAAAGTTACCGGATCCCTTTAAGACCAGTTAGAGGAGCAAAGAACCCCAAAGTATGACAATTTGTGTGATTTTAGATTGATTATTTTAGAAGTAGACGCTGGTGGACATACATCTAGACTTGCCAAACCTTGAAAATACATATTATTTACGGTCCTTTTACCTTTTATCCCTTGAAAATGGATAGGATAAGTTTTAAAATGAAGTTTAAAATCAGTGTGTTACAGCCAAATTTACAGGTTTATCTTGTTAACCTTTTCTAATTTCCTATTGAAAACTTCATTTACGTCAATATTCATATTTACGCCAAAACTGCACTTGCATCTCCGTGATTTTAAGCGATTCACTTTTTTTTGTAGATTCTTCAAGTCCATTTGTTGTAGGTCCATGGTACATGAAAATACATTAGTGGCTTTATACCAACTACGCACTTACTAAAAACCAGTTCGTAGATAAATCTTGTGCATGGTCAGATAAATTTCATTTGTACCATAATTGTAAAAACCATCCCAGACTAATACTGAAAACGTGATGATGAAAGATATGTGATCATTATTCATGTATGGAACAAAAGGTATTCGTGAAGCACATCCATACATCGCCAGTGATTATTCTTAAATGCACAAAGGATAAAGCAAGAAAACTCCTTGTTTAAAAGATTCGTCGTCTATACTTGTATATTATCAAAAGAGGACATATTTATTAGCATTTTTTAAAACGTTTCTGTAAAAACGTGCCATTTTTCAAAAGTTACGAAGAAAGCGTGTTCAAAAGCCTCAGTGCACATTCAGCATATACCTGTCACGTCTGCCTTTCATGACGAACCTTTCCATTCAACTTATTTAAACTCTTGATTTCTTCGTGAAATTACCATTGAACCGTTGTCAATTAATGTTTCAATTGAAATGTCATGTTAGGACATCTTTCAGTTACAAAAAGCGAAATACATAATTAGGTGATTAATACGGGTGTCTCAAAGCGCACCATAGTCTGACTAAAAAATTATTTACCAAAACTTATGATAAACACACAACTTACACATCTGTTCTTTATTCAATAAATCATGCATATATAATAATACAAATAAGAGTGAGATCAAACATACATCAGGTCAAACATAGGATCAAACATAAGATCGAACAAACAACAAATAAGACGGTGTGCACCTCCTTTGACCGACTCACAACTGCGGAATATCATTAATGAATTAAGAAGGTGCGTTTTCAGCAAGGACTTAAATTGGTCAAGAGAATGAATATTATGAAAATGTGCTAGTAATTTATTCCAAAGGAAAGGGGCATTTACTGAGAAAGCTCGATCGCCATATTAAACGTTACGAGGTCAAGGGTTAACTGCAAGGTTGATGATGATCGCAGATGTCTTAAAGAACTAGAAGAACGTAAGGAAATAAAATCTGAAAGATATCTAGGGGCTTGGCCATGGAGAATTTCGGGTGTAAGAAGAAGAACTTTAAATGTTATACGATGGTGTATGGGAAGCCAATGACGAGAACGCAATATTGGGGTTATGTGCTCAAATCTTCCCGAGAGAGTAACAAGCCTTGCATCAGTATTCTGAATTCTTTGAATTCTGAATTTTCCAATATTCCAAGAAGTTCTTAAAGTAAACGATGATTTACTTATTTGCCCAACTTATTCATATTTAAATCATTATGACCTAAGCAATGTACTGTAAGAACAACCCGAGCATTAAAAAAAAAAAGGAATTAACTACCTTTTGTACTCTTCAAATATTTATTTCAAGTTAGGCAACAAACACCGACCTTTGATTGTATGATATCCATTCTAAGGTCTATGATTTGTTGAACTTCAAACTCAATCAACACAATCGCAACATGTGCAGTTACCGAGAAAATATGTTGGTGCAAATCCCATCTATCAAACAAAAATAACACTACGCGATCGAGCATTTGCTTGTGCAGCCCCAAAATTCTGGACCAACTAAGCATCTGAAGTCACGATTTCACCATCTTTGAATATCTTTAAATCAAAACTGAAAGCACATCTTTTCAGTTAACTGTAAATCTAGGCATATCAGGAGCTTTCGTAGCACAGTATAATATATAAGTAATGTTGAAAAGTTTCTGCGCTCTATAAATGTATTATTACTTTTGAGTTGAATTTTTAATACTTAGCACATATGCATTTTTCTCCTTTTTACCTAAGAAAAGTACAAGAATTTACCCAACTATAAGAGGCCATGAGGACAGCTTGAAATGGAAGAGTATCAACAGCCGATTTGACCTATCAGCGAAAAAGTATTAATAGCCCATAAAATATTGCTTTCTGCACTACATATCTTAACATAAGCATTATCTCGCAAGCACAAAATATTCTTTTTTGCCATGCCTTCGTGGGGGAACGGTGTGAATAGTTGACAAATACACAATTTTTTCCCCTTTTACTGAGTTGAGGTTGTAGTGATGATTTCGTCAAAAGATAATTAAAAAATACCGTGTAGATGTACTCCGGTCGACGCACCTAATTTATTGTTCCCCTAATAATGCTTTGGACTCTGGTTGATCCTGCCGTTTACTGTATATCACTGTTAAAGTAGAATAGCCAATAACTATCATTTTGACAGTACTAGAGCTTTGTGCACATGCATTTACTATGCAAGCCAACTCCAAAAATTAACACTTGTCCTTCATGAGCGATTTTGATCAAGTTGTCTTCGTTATAATTTGTTGGAAATGGACGAGTGCTGGAAACGCCGTACAATATTTTATTGTGAGCTTACTTATTCCTGTCATTTGTTTGTGGCAGAATAACATAGATATACTGCCATGATCCATATAATTCATAACGTATAGTAATTTTAAACTTTAGCCCCTGACATTAATTTGGGGAAAATGAGCAAATTTTGTATTACTTTGATGATTCCAAAAAAAGATATTCTTAGGTACTATAATCAACCAGTTAATCATTTAACTGTGACTAACCATGTAATCAATTAAGTTTAATTAACCATTTAACCTTCATTAATCATTTCACGAATTAATTTTCATTAACCATTTAACCATTTAACTTTTATTAACCTTTTAATTCTAATTAATCATTTAAGTATTTAATTTTAATCAATATTTAACAATTTAACTACAATTAACAATTTTACCTCTAAACATCTTTGAAATGGCTACGGTATATTGAAAGATGTCAACTGATATATTTTATGTCAGATGTCAGAATCCTCTGTGTGCCAATGCCTTGAACCATAATACATGGTCCTACAGATGAATATTTCCTTTTGGGGACTGGGGGAAAATGCAATTAATTATTGATAATTTATTGCATTTTCTTTTCTTCTTTCTTTTTGTAGTTGCGGGGGCGGCCCCGTTCCATAGCCCCCGCTGCGGACAGTCATGATTCAGTGGCTAAACAATTGCCTCTTTACTGTGAGGCCTAAGGATCAAAACCGTGCCGATCAGCTATATCGGTGCCCTTTTGTAAGGCATTAATCCTCATTACTGTCAGTTATGACTTAAGGACGTAGGAGCCCTAGTAAATTAGCAATGTAGCACACACACATGCTTTAGCAGTCACGCAAAACAAACACTCGCAAATTATCATTCAATAAAACCTGAGAATGCTTGCTATAGTATAGATCTATTAGGAATTAAAGAAAAATCGAAATCATTACATAAATTTGAGTAAAAATAACTATTCCACCTTTATGACCAACAGTGTTTATTTGTCTAATTCAACCGGGATAGCCTCATTAATTAATATAAAAAATTCCTCCCTGAGTTCCGTGTAACTATAATTACCACATCATAGCCAGGTACCAATTTAGTCCTGGATCGAGAAGGACACACATGAATAAAACACCTTGTCCATTGGTGTATGCACCAAGCAATTACCGAACCCGGGACCTCTCATATGAGAGTCAAGAGCCTTCATCTGTATACCCATGCCATCGTACTCTCATATTCTAAAGCGAAAGTCCACCCTGTAATATTTAATTGATTTTAACAGAAGCAGAAAAAACTGATAGAAACAGATCAGTGAAAGGTTGAGCAAGAAAAACGATTAAAATAATAAAGTTATGAATTTTCGAAGGTGTGATCAAGCAAATACAAATTGGCAACTCTGTGACCCATACCCAAGTACTCTAATAATTCCAATGAGACACCCAGTGGAATAGGCAAATATACTGCCACCTATTCATGGGAAGGCTTGAATAGTTGTTATTCTTTTCCAGTACACAGGGTTTCGATCAATATACTTGAATAGAGTAGCCTTGTCAAACTGACACGTGTGGAGAGGAATCTCCATTTCGTAATGCATTTTTTTTTACTTTAGCATATGAGTCGTAGACAGCATTGTATTAAATGGCGGCAATATTATAAAAATAACATACATTAGTGAAGGCGCTAGTTAGAACTATCTATATAGTATATGCATTGCGAGCAGTTCGACATCCATTGCAATAGTAATTGCAATTATACGGACTGCTTCGAAGGTCAAGTATACAGGGTTGAATATAATTATGTCCAATCATATCGGTTTATAATTTTGTTTTATGTAATGGGTGACGATAATCATTCATCCAATCGACTTACACTTATGTAGGAAGATGGCTGATTACTAGAAATGATAATATCAACCTTCGATAAGTAATAATCTAAGTTAAATCAAATATAAGTACAATTAAACCTCTACCAATATCAATTAAGAGCAAGTTTTGAACTTTCACGCTTAGATGGGCACATTTATAACTTTTAGACTGTCTGATTAAGAAAAAATACAACAATTAGGGCAAGTAGCCCTCCAGATGTTATTGGCCATGTGCAACTGCAAACATTTTTTTCCAACAATGAACAAAAAACAGAATGAGAACAAATGAGGAGGTTTGATCTCTTGATTTCAATTGTAGTCTCAGGGCTGCACGGTTACCTATCTCATTTCCACCCAAGATCGTGGGCGAGCCATTGGATACCTCCAAATGCTCATGAACATTTAAATGAGCAGATGCCTCATTTTTTGTAAATTTCTTTCAGAGACCTATTCATTGTTAAATTGCTATGCTCACTCATTCATGAATTGATCATCTTAAGGAGGATTAATCTGTGTTTATTTTAAAACACGAAAGAAGATCGATAGGACATTTCCGCTTCGTGCTACAAAAAAAGCCTGACAATTTCTTAATCTGAAAAATACTTTGCAATACTTTTATTTATTTATAACATTTATAAAGTAGGTAAACAGAATGGTCACGTAAACGAAATGCTTGGAAAATTGTTGCAAAAGTGCATGAGCATGATGTAGAATTCAATCGACAAGAAAATTTACCGATGAAAACGTAATTTAACTCTATCTGAGAATGTTTATTTTCGAGAAAATGTATGAAGCTTGTGTTTAGTTTGTAGAATTTTGTGCAAGGAAAGTTCAATATTGAAACCTCATTAAGCGTCTACAGTAATCGCATTGGGTATTTTTATGAGATTTTCAATGGTATAATTCTGAAGTAAGATACTAACATTTATCAGTGTTTATTAGATGATAGACTGTGAAAAACATCTTACAAAGATATTGATATGAATTAGAAAAAAAAACTGATAACAAATTCTATATTCTTAAGGTTTCATAAATTTATTCCATGACAATCAATCATTACGAATGTGTGCATGCGTGTGTTTGTTTGTGTGTGAGAGAGAGAGAAAGAGAGAGAGAGAAAGAAAGAAAGAGAGAGAACGACAGATATAGAGAAAGAGAGAGAGATAGAGAAAGAAAGAGAGAGAAAGAGAGAGATATATATAGAGAGAGAGAGAGATAGAGAAAGAGAGAGAGAGATATAGATGCGATGTGATGGGAGGTAGAGCCACATGAATGAGTTTGTGACAGTTTCAAGATATTAGGGGCTTTTAGATTCGCACGACGGCAAAGTGGACTGCTACGTGTGACGTCCTTTTAAAGGAACTATGTCCCTTTTGCAGCCAACCTCAAATTCTGTAGAACTTTGCAGGAATTATGAATATGTCGTGTATGTCCTATCTGTGAAATTTAAACGTTAGCAGTGTCGTCATATTCGAATTATGCAAGGAAACCCGTTTACTTGCTAGACTTCACTGTCAGACACTATTGAGTGACTGACTGGCTTTTTTTCTTCTTTGGTAATAACATACATGAAAAGAGTTGTAAAAGGTACATGAGCATTTGTCTACATCAATAACCCACTTCTTGTGATGGCCAAGA
This sequence comes from Strongylocentrotus purpuratus, assembly GCF_000002235.5. Taxonomy (NCBI): domain Eukaryota; kingdom Metazoa; phylum Echinodermata; class Echinoidea; order Camarodonta; family Strongylocentrotidae; genus Strongylocentrotus; species Strongylocentrotus purpuratus. The sequence continues at coordinate 2,110,516 of NW_022145597.1, forward strand.
TTAAACTGATTGAATCTTTGCGCAGCATAAAACGTTTGACCATTCGGTACAATTGTCTGAAAATCAAGACTATTACTTTTGGGCTCTATAGCCCTAAAGTTGATTTGACAACTAATAGTCGTTATTTTCCCACTTGAAGACATTTTCAAGCTCCACCTTTATTAGGGAAGTTCTAAATTAGTATTATCTTTCAAATGCAGTTGGAATTTAACTTTTTCATTTTTTTGGCCTGCAAATGGGACATTTAAGTACCTTTAAGGGACTAAAGGACGTCATACGTAGATGTCCACGCAAATCTAAAAGTCCCTAATGCCGCACCCAATCGCTTTCTCATTCGAGTCCAATGGGCAATACTCTCCGATCCAAGAGCGTAACCGTAAATGTTTGTGTGTAGTTCCATGTAAAGCAACGGTCACAAAGGTTCGTACGAATTCGAAAGTTCGTAGGGAATCGTACATGGGTATATTTTATTACGTCCTTCTCACGGAGTTCGTACAAACGCGGTTTAATGTTTTTTTTTTTTCTCGTAATGATGCCTTGAGTTTTCCTTACGGACATTTTACGGGTTTCTGGTCTCGCAATATGGTCGTACTTGTAACTGACGTCATTCTCAAGTCATTCGTAAGAATACCTTACGATTTTGTTGTATAATTGTGTTGGGTTGCTAAAAAAAGCATTGAATAAATTGCATAACTTGTGTATATACACCTTACGAGTACCGTATGAACACCTTACGAATGCCAGAGGTAGTTCGTTCGAGGGCCATACGTATCTCGTTTCGTAAGGCGTTGATTTAAACGCCGTAAGAGCCCTCTATGAACAATTTAAGGCGTTCTTACGACCATCGTGAGAATTGAGGGCTTCTAGAATTGTATTTCGACAAAATGTACCAAGATCTTGCGTGGTTCGTGCGAGGTTATTACGTCGTTCGTACGGCTGCCTTACGACGAGAGGGTTTCGTACGAGGCCAACAAAATATTGGACAAGACCATCGACCATTCTGCGTACTTAAGAATGGTCTACGAATGCTGGTTTCGTATGTGCTTCTTAAGAAAATCTTACGAAATGGTCTAAAAATCGTACGTAAGGCGTTCGTAGCAGTTCGTTTTTTTTGCAACCCCACAAAATATCAAAACAAATCTTAACATCTTCTTACGAATGACTTGAGAATGCCGTCAGTTACACGTACGACCATCTCGCGAGAAAAACAGCCCGTAATCGCTCTAGACCTGTAATCTATATAGCTCGATGGAAAGCAGAAATTTGGGCATAAATGCGACACCCCACCCGTGACCAGCTCCTCCCAAAAATGTCAAGGTATAAAGTGTTTATAACCAATACAATTCTAGCGTCTTAGGAATGAGTGTCATTCCTTTCCTTGGATATAATAGTATTGACCTATACCGTAGATCAAAATTAATTTTGTGTTTAAATGTTGAATTGAGAACTAAATTCATATGCATAAATGTACCGCTTGCTATAGTTCCCACGCTACTCTTGGATTTAGCAATAAATAGAACTGTTTCCCGCGTTGTATAATCACGTGATCTGTGACCCAATTCATTTTCATTGTCGAGGAAATGATTGGAATGCAAATGAGTTTTTAAAAAACTCTTGCGGAAATCGTATATACATACCGGCGCACTCTAAGAACATCAACAACCTGCTTCGTTTCTTACTTTTACCTCCTTGAATTTTCATTATGGGTAAGTGGATTAAGATAAATTAATGGCAATTGTTATGATGTTATTACTGCAAAATTGGCAAAAACGTGAATAAAATTCGAAACAAGTTCCCCGTGCTGTCGCTGTTGGTGGTGGTAGTGGCGGATGCAGTACAGGTTATAATGCTAATTTCTCTGCCTTGTTAGGAATCGGCATGATTGCAGTGACGTGTATGCGTGATACCAGGAATGTGAGTCCCTCCTTGTATGACGAGCATACGAAGTATAATTAGTTTTGATGTTCACAATTTGAAAAAATATATACACAGAAAGCGGGGGAGAGGGAGAGAAAGAGAGAGAGAGAGAGAGAGAGAGGGGGGGAGAGAGAGAGAGAGAGTAAGAGAGAAGGCGTGGGCGAGTTACTGTAGCCATTTTTAAAATTCCATATTCCCATAACGCCTGCAAGACAAGAAGAAAAGATAATGTGTCGTGTGATATTACAGCAATTGAACAAATAAAATTAAAGGCCACACCTGTCTTCTAAAGTTAATATTTCATGCATTTTTCCACACGCCCGTAGTGGTGCATTGGAAAGCTATTTTCTTCAACATTTTATGATAAATAGCAGTATAGAAAAATCATTAGATTATCAGTTTTTATTGTCACTATGTAGTGTTCACCTATTTTGCCTCCTTCTATGAGAGTTGTAGAACATGGTTTGCCTTCATAGACACGTTGACTGTTTATGATTATAGCTGTAAAAATCTTCTGCGTGCCCATGCCTTGAGCCATAATGCATGACCGTCCAGAGGATTTTTTTTATGTTGGGGACCGGAGTAAAATGCAATGAATTATTGATAATTGATTGCATTTCCTTTTCTTCTTTTTTTTTGTAGTTGTGGGGGCGGCCCGTTCCATAGCCCCCGCTGCGGACAGTCATGATTTAGTGGCTAAACAATCGCCTCTTTACTGTGAGGCCTAAGGATCAAAACCGTGTCGATCAGCTATATCGGTGCCCTTTTGTAAGGCATTAATCTCCATTACTGTCAGTTATGACTTAAGGACGTAGGAGCCCTAGTTAATTAGCAATGTTGCACACACACATGCTTTAGCAGTCACGCAAAACAAACAATCGCAAATTATTATTCAATAAAACCTGAGAATGCTTGTTATAGTATAGATCTATTAGGAATTAAAAAAAAAATCGAAATCATTACATAAATTTGAGTAAAAATAATTATTCCACCTTTATGACGAACATTGTATATTTTTCTAATTCAACCGGGATAGCCTCATTAAAGGGGTCCGTCTAACTATAATTACCACATTATAGCCAGGTACCAATTTAGTCCTGCGTCGGGAAGGACAAACATGAATAAAACACCTTGTCCAATGGTGTATGCACCAAGCAATTACCGAACCCGGGACCTCTCATATGAGAGTCAAGAGCCTTCATCTGCATACCTATGCCATCGTACTCTCATATTTTAAAGCGAAAGTCCACCCTGTTATATTTAATTGATTTTAATCGAAGCAGAAAAACTGAAAGCAACAGGTCAGTGAAAGGTAGAGCAAGAAAAACGATTAAAATAATAAAGTTATGAATTTTCGAAGGTGTGATCGAGCAAATATAAATTTGCAACTATGTGACCCATACCCAAGTACTCTAATATTTCAACTAAATGCCTGCTCCAATGAGACACCCAGTGGAATAGGCAAATGTACTGTCACCTATTCATGGGAAGGCTTGAGTAGTTGTTATTCTTTTCCAGTACACAGGGTTTCGATCAATATACTTGAATAGAGTAGCCTTGTCCAGCTGACACGTGTGGAGAGGAATCTCCATTTCGTAATGCATTCTTTCATTACTTTAGCATACGAGTCGTAGACAGCATTGTATTGAATGGCGGCAATATTATAAAAATAACATACATTAGTGAAGACGCTAGTTAGATCTATCTATATAGTATATACATTGCGAGCAGTTCGACATCCATTGCAATAGCAATTTCAATTATACGGACTGTTTCAAAGGTCAAGCCCACAGGGTTGAATATAATTATGTCCAATCATATCAGTTTATAATTTTGTTTTATGTAATGGGTGACGATAATCCTTCATCCAATCGACTCGCATTTGTGTAGGAAGATGGCTGATCACTAGAAAAGATAATACGAACCTTCGATAAGTTATAATCTAAATTAAATCAAATATAAGTACAATTAATCCTCTACCAATATCAATGAAGAGCAAGTTTTGAACTTTCACGCTTAGATGGGCACATTTATAACTTTTAGACTGTCTGATTGAGAAAAAAATACAACAAATAGGGCAAGTAGCCCTCCAGATGTTATTGGCCATGTGTAACTGTAAAACATTTTTTGTCCAATAATGAACAAAAAACAGAATGAGAACAAATGAGGAGGTTTGATCTCTTGATTTCAATTGTAGTCTCAGGGCTGCACGGTTACCTATCTCATTTCTACCCAAGATCGTGGGCGAGCCATTGGATACGTCACCACCAAAAAACGTCACCACCAAAAAAGCCAACTCTGTACGGTGCTTTCTGCAAAGAAACATGGGGACCTGCCCACAGAAGACCAAGGAGTTGCTGTGCAAGACATTAGTACGCCCTGTGATGGAGTATGCTGCAATAGTGTGGGACCCGTCCACCCAGGAGAACATCAGAAAGGTGGAAATGGTGCAACGCCGTTGTGCACGCTTCGTCCTGGGTGACTATCGGCACAGAAGCAGCGTCTCAGCCATGCTGAATCAACTTAAATGGGCAAGTCTGCAGGAAGGAAGGGCTCAGCAGAAAGTAGGCATGGTTTACAGCATACTCCATGGCCTGGTTGATCTTCCAGTCACCTACTTCATACCCGTTGTTGGTCCCAGCACCCGTGGAAATCCACAGAAGTTCCATGTCCCCTTTGCCCGAACTCTGCTATTCCAAACCACATTCTACCCAGATACTTTCCGACTGTGGAACTCCTTACCATCTGCTGTCGTCGATTGCACCTCTTTGGAGTTTTTCAAGCAGAAGGTGCAACACATCAAGCTCCGTTGAGCTTCAGACTGTTTTTTTTAGCTGCACATAGAATTCTTGTAAAGCCTTTTAACTTGCACTGTACACTCGGCACTTGACAAACACAAGGTACGATAATACGCCAACGGCGGACTGTACTATTCTGGAAGAAGAAGATACCTCCAAATGCTCATGAACATTTAAATGAGCAGATGCCTCATTTTTTTTCAAATTTCTTTCAGAGACCTATTCATTGTTAAATTGCTATGCTCACTCATTCATGAATTTATCATCTTAAGGAGGATTAAACTATGTTTATTTTAAAACACGAAAGAAGATCGTTAGGACATCTCTGCTTTGTGCTACCAAAAAAAGCCTGACAATTTCTTAATCTGAAAAATACTTTGCAATACTTTTGTTTATTTATAACATGTATAAAGTAGGTAAACAGAATGGTCACGTAAACGAAATGCTTGGAAAATTGTTGCAAAAGTGCATGAGCATGATGTAGAATTCAATTGACAAGAAAATTTACCGATGAAAACGTAATTTAACTCTATCTGAGAATGTTAATTTTCGCGAAAATGTATGAAGCTTGTGTTTTAGTTTGTAGAATTTTATGCAAGGAAAGTTCAATATTGAAACCTCATTTAGCGTCTACAGTAATCGCATTGGGTCTTTTTATGAGATTGTAAATGGTATAATTCTAAAGTAAGATACTAACATTTATCAGTGGTTATTAGATGATAGACTGTGCAAAACATCTTACAAAAATTTTGATATGAATTAGAAAAAAAAACTGATAAAAAATTCTATATTCTTAAGGTTTCATAACCATGCGTGTGTTTGTTTGTGTGTGAGAGAGAGAGAAAGAGAGAGAGAGAGAAAGAAAGAAAGAGAGAACGAGAGATATATATAAATATATAGAGAGAGAGATAGAGAAAGAGAGAGAGAGATAAAGAAAGAAAGAGAGAGAAAGAAAGAGAGAGAACGAGAGAGAGATAGAGAAAGAGAGAGTGATAGAGAAAGAGAGAGAGAGATAGAGAAAGAAAGAGAGAGAAAGAGAGAGATATAGAGAAAGAGAGAGATAGAGAAAGAAAGAGAGATAGAGAAAAGAGAGAGAGAGAGAGAGATAGAGAAAGAGAGAGAAAGAGAGAGATAGATGCAGTGGGAGGGGAGGTAGAGCCACATGAGTGAGTTTGTCACAGTTTCAAGATATTAGAGGCTTTTAGATTCGCACGACGGCAAAGTGGACTGCTACGTGTGACGTCCTTTTAAAGGAACTATGTCCCTTTTGCAGCCAACTTCAAATTCTGTAGAACTTTGCAGGAATTATGAATATGTCATGTATGTCCTATCTGTAAAATTTAAACGTTAGTAGTGTCCTCATATTCGAATTATGCAAGGAAACCCGTTTACTTGCTAGACTTCACTGTCAGACACTATTGAGTGACTGACTGGCTTTTTTTCTTCTTTGGTAATAACATACATGAAAAGAGTTGTAAAGGGTACATGAGCATTTGTCTACATCAATAACCCACTTCTTGTGATGGCCAAGATTAAACTGATTGAATCTTTGCGCAGCATAAAACGTTTGACCATTCGGTACAATTGTCTGAAAATCAAGACTATTACTTTTGGGCTCTATAGCACTAAAGTCGATTTGACAACTAATAGTCGTTATTTTCCCACTTGAAGACATTTTCAAGCTCCACCTTTTTTAGGGAAGTTCTAAATTAGTATTATCTTTCAAGTGCAGTTGGAATTTAACTTTTTCATTTTTTTGGCCCGCAAATGGGACATTTAAGTACCTTTAAGGGACTAAAGGACGTCATACGTAGTAGTCCACGCAAATCTAAAAGTCCCTAATGTCGCACCCAATCGCTTTCTCAATCGAGTCTTTTGGGCAATACTTTCCGATCCAAGAGCGTAACCGTAAGTGTTTGTGTGTAGTTCCATGTAAAGCAACGGTCACAAAGATTCGTACGAATTCGAAAGTTCGTAGGGAACCGTACATGGGGCATAATTTATTACGTCCTTCTCACGGAGTTCGTACGAACGCGGTTTAATGTTTTTTTTTTTTTTCTCGTAATGATGCCTTGAGTTTTCCTTACGGACATTTTACGAGTTTCTGGTCTCGCAATATGGTCGTACTTGTAACTGACGTCATTCTCAAGTCATTCGTAAGAATATCTTACGATTTTGTTGTATAATTGTGTTGGGTTGCTAAAAAAGAAGCATTGGATAAATTGCATAACTTGTGTATATACATTTTACGAGTACCGTATGAACACCTTACGAATGCCAGAGGTAGTTCGTTCGAAGGCCATACGTATCTCGTTTCGTAAGGCGTTGATTTAAACGCCGTAAGAGCCCTCTATGAACAATTTAAGGCGTTCTTACGACCATCGTGAGAATTGAGGGCTTCTAGAATTGTATTTCGACAAAATGTACAAAGATCTTGCGTGGTTCGTGCGAGGTTATTACGTCGTTCGTACGGCTGCCTTACGACAAGAGGGTTTCGTACGAGGCCAACAAAATATTGGACTAGACCATCGACCATTCTGCGTACTTAAGAATGGTCTACGAATGCTGGTTTCGTATGTGCTTCTTAAGAATATCTTACGAAATGTCAATGGAATGGGGGGGGGGGGGGGGGGGGGGTGGGGGGGTAAAGCGGACACTTTTTTTTTTGTCTCGAAATTTGAAAATTTGACATTTTTTTTTCGTTGGGGGGGGGGGGGGTAAGGTCACTTTACGTTGGCCGTGCATAATTTTTTTTTTTATTGAAAAAAAAAAAAAAAGGGGGGGGGGTTTTTAAGTTTTTTTAGGTGGATTTACACACATAAAAATAACAGAGGGGGGGGGGGTTGAACCCCCACCCCCCCCCCCCCCCCCCCCTGCGTACGCCCTTGGTGACGTGTATGCGTGATACCAGGAATGTGAGTCCCTCCTTGTATGACGAGCATACGAAGCATAATTAGTTTTGGTGTTCACAATTTGAAAAAAATATACACAGAAAGCGGGGGAGAGGGAGAGAAAGAGAGAGAGAGAGAGAGAGGGGAAAGAGAGAGAGAGAGAGAGAGGAAGAGAGACGGCGTGGGCGAGTTACTGTAGCCATTTTTAAAATTCCATATTCCCATAACGCCTGCAAGACAAGAAGAAAAGATAATGTGTCGTGTGATATTACCGCAATTAAACAAATAAAATTAAAGGCCACACCTGTCTTCTAAAGTTAATATATCATGCATTTTTCCACAGCCCGTAGTGGTGCATTGGAAAGCTATTTTCTTCAACATTTTATGATAAATAGCAGTATAGAAAAATCATTAAATTATCAGTTTTTATTGTCACTATGTAGTGTTCACCTATTTTGCCTCCTTCTACGAGAGTTGTAGAACATGGTTTGCCTTCATAGACAGGTTGACTGTTTATGATTATAGCTGTAAAAAATTGGGATAAATTGGAATAAAGAACAAATATTTCACCTTTATGAGCGACAGTGTATAAGTTATTTTGAAAAATTGAAAAAACCGTTGAAAAAACGAAATGACGCCTTTTACGTCGTATTTGAGCCAATGCCGATGTTGCCTTTTTTGTTGGCATTTTCGTGTTGCTTATACTACGTACAACCAGCCGGCCAATGTATTGTTATTTTTAATTAAATAATCAATTAACGGTCACCATGTTTTTTGAAAGTGGAGCTGAATTGATATGCTCGTATTGGCTAAATTTCACACATTTTGGGGGTCTAAAATTACCTTCATAGCAATTTTAGGTTCTTAAAGTGTAATAGAAACGTCATATATAAGAATAAGAGCAATAACCATGCACATTGAAGGCATTTGCGGAATATATGAGGAATATACATTTTAATTGAAAGGGGAGGGGTGGGGGTAGGTGCAGTCTTGAATATCAACCACCCTAGGTATTATTTCTTATCACAAGGGTAAAAGAAATAATAACTGGTCGTAAATATCTTCATATCTTTATGATATAAGAAATGCCGAAGGCACCAAAGAAGAAGGCGCCAAAGAGGGCGACGAAGCCAAAATTAACACAAAAGAAACCTCACCCAGCAGCTCCAAAACAACAGGTCACCCCTATTCCTGGTCCAGCTCCAAAACGACAAAAGGTGACGGAATCAAGACCATCTACATCGAAGAGGACCACCGCCGAACCGAAGAGAAGTGCTACTACTCAGCGTAAGTAAAAAGCAAAAACTTTTTATCAAATAAAGATAGGACAATAAAGTGTTACTAAATTGATATATCTGAGTCTTTAAATTTGGAGGGGGATGTAAAACGTACGTTTTAATTGCGGGTAGGGACGGTCTTTGACGTCCAAGCCTAACTTCAGCTCTCTCTCTCTCTCTCTCTCCCTCTGTCTCTTTCACTCTCCCTCCCTCCCTCTCCCTATATCATTTGTAAAAAAAACACACACTGTGTAATCCATACTCAGCATGACAGTTATTGGTTTACAGTAGGTTTGCGGGTGCATCATGTGAGAGAGAGGGAGGATTGAACTAAGGCGCTTGGAGAGGATGGGTGGTGGGAGTGGCTCGAATTTTCGACCAGGTTGACTATCCGTCGTCAGGAGTGGAGAATAGCTGGCGAGAATAGCTCCTCGCCCACATCAACCAGCATCACCCGAGCATCAAATTCACCCTGGAGACCGAGCAAAACAACAGCATCTCCTTAGACGTCCTCGTTACTAAATTACCATCAGGCAAGCCCGCTCACAAAGTCTACAGGAAACCCACGCACACCGATAAATATCTTCAATACACATCCTTCCACCATCGCTCCGTACTGCAATCAGTCCCCAACGTCCTCATCCGCCGAGCCCATCAACTCAGCGATGTCGACCATCTAGACCAGGAAATCCAGCATGTCGCCACAGCTCTAACTACCATCAACAAATACCCAAGACATAAGATCAAGTCCAGGACTCCCGCCAGCAAGCATGCAGCCAACACCATCCCTGAAGAGAACCAACCCGCAGCTACACCACCGAAACAAACTGTGGTTCTACCCTATATCGGTCAAGCCTCTCACAAGATTCAACGTATCCTTCAAGCAGCAGACATCCATGTTCGACACAGTTCCTCCAACAAACTGCATTCGATACTCCACTCACACAAAGACAAGCATCCACACCACAAGAAAGCTGGAGTCTACAAAATACCATGCGAATGTGGAAAAATCTACATTGGTGAAACGGGGAGAAATCTGGAAACAAGACTCAAGGAGCACAGAACCAGCTTCAGGCTCAGCGATTGGGATAAGTCCGCCATCGTCAAACACGCCCAGCAACACGAACACACCATCGAATGGGATAACAGTCATCTCATCACCATAAAGAAGCACCATATTGCTCCGGTTGTCTCATTTTCGCTCGCTGGACGTATATAGCAGACGGCAATCGGCTGATTAGACCAATGCTTGGCCATACTAAATGAAAAAACGCCGGTGGGGTGGGATGAAATGGACATAATGAACCGATCAGAACTGATCTATGATAATTCATGCTTATTATCCTTCGTGTGCCTGAGCTATAACCTTACAATCCCGTAGCAAATTGCGTCCAAAGTTCGACTTGTTTCACATGTGTTATATAGGCAATAGCGAGCTAGCGACCTATTTTGACCAAATTACGGTGGGTGAACTTTCAAAAGTCAATGGGACATGAGGGTTCCAATGAAAGAGCTAGTGTCAACGTACGTCGGGGTGGATGTGCCTTTCGTTTAAACAAAAAATGAATTTTTAACGATTTTTTTTTAAATTTTAAAGTCAGTATGCTAACATGTTAGGCTAACATGTTTTAAAAGTCAGTAGGCTAACATGTTAGGCTGCACTCTGACGATAGGGGGCTAAACGGAGCTATATGCTGGCACACACGCCGATTCCGAGAAGCCATCGAAATTCACCGCCACGACACCGTGCGCCAAGACTCAGGATTATACATCAACGACATCTGGAAACCCCTCATCAACATCTACCCGGTCACTGCTCCTCCACCACCTTCACAACCCCCGCAGACACTTGTACATCAACCACCGCCACCCGCCAAACCCTCATAGCAGCCGCCAGCCCCACAGCTACAATGCACAGCATACGACAGCCAGGGGGTCGCAACTCCGCTTCTGCATCCATCTAGCCATGGGGAGATTTTGGAGGGTCAAAAAGTGTACGCTGCTTCCACTTATCGTGTATTAGCCTACGAAGACGACAATTTTTTAGTGCACCAGCGAAATGAGGATTTTGGACTGCGCGCAGCGCGCAAAATATTTAAACTAAAATTTGGAATATTCATGAGCTGTTTTCCACTTATTAACATATTATCGCAATGAAAAAAAGACAATGCGCATGCGTTACTATCGACAGAATCCTTAATTGGGCCGGATAAATGTAGAACAAAGGTCAGTGTTGGGGAGGTGTGTGTGTGTGTGCGTGTGTGTGTGTGTGTGGGGGGGGGGGTGGGTGTTACACCCTCAAATGTAATAACGCCCACAAATGCTATAACACTTTACCCACAAATGTTATAACACCCACAAATGCTATAACACTTTACCTACAAATGTAATAATGACTTTACCCACAAATGTATAAATTTAAAGGGATATTTTGTCGAAATTGTTCAAAACTAAAACCCTGTAATAAAGCATGGGTATAGCGCGCAGTCTTTACTCCAGACCCGGTTATTTCAAAACTTTTTAAAAATCTTCAAAACTAAGACCCCATCATCTTATTCCTCTGGAAGAACAAGATTATTGAGCGTAGTCTTTCCTCCAGACCTGTTTATTCAAAAGTTTAAAAAAAAAAAAAAAAAAAAAAAAACTTTTATTAAACTAAGACCCCTCCATCTTCCAAATTAAAGGTACTATGTACCAATTGCAAGCCAAAAAATGAAAATGTTAAATTCCAACTGCATTTGAAAGATAATACTAATTTAGAACTTCTCTAAAAAAGGTGGGGCTTGAAAATGTCTTCAAGTGAGAAAATAACGACTATTAGTTGTCAAATCGACTTTAGGGCCTATAGAGCCCAAAAGTAATAGTCTTGATTTTCAGACAATTGTACCGAATGGTCAAACGTTTTATGCTGCGCAAAGATTCAATCAGTTTAATCTTGGCCATCACAAGAAGTGGGTTATTGATGTAGACAAATGCTCATGTACCCTTTACAACTCTTTTCATGTATGTTATTACCAAAGAAGAAAAAAAGCCAGTCAGTCACTCAATAGTGTCTGACAGTGAAGTCTAGCAAGTAAACGGGTTTCCTTGCATAATTTGAATATGAGGACACTGCTAACGTCTAAATTTCACAGATAGGACATACATGACATATTCATAAATTCCTGCAAAGTTCTACAGAATTTGAGGTTGGCTGCAAAAGGGACAGAGTATCTTTAAGACCCGGTAATAAAGCATGGGATTAGAGCGTAGTCTTTACTTCAGACTCGGTTATTTAAACAAAACAAATCTTTAAACTAAGATCTCACCGTCTCATTCGTGGAATAACATGAGTATAGAGCGTAGTTTTTCCTCCAGACCCGGTTATTTCAAAAGAAATAGAAATTTAAACAAATCTTCGAAACTAAGACCCACAATCTTATTCCTCTTTTTTTTCATTTAAAAACTAATTATATTATTACATATGTGGATACAACACGTCATAAATAAATGATTGGTCTATGGTCACACGAACTGACTAATCAGTCAAAATGATCCATATATATAACACACAGAGGAGGGACCGATTCGATGGTTCGTTGACCGTCGACGATTTTGTAATCATGTAAATATTCTAACGCCCACAAATATCCTGGAATTCAATGTTCGTAGAAAAAAAAGTAATCGAATAAGTGACCTTAAATGTATTTAAATATTGACGCTGATTGTTTTATGCATGTGATTATGAAATATGTTCAAGATATGTAACACATATATATATATATATATGTACGCTATTATTGACATTGAAACGTTGGATTGCGATGTTTTATTTTCATGAGTGCGTGAATGAATTACCCTTCTTCATGTGATGAACGTATCAATTACTTATACTAAAGACTACCAATTGGTACGCGGTACACGGTGTGAATTCATGAGAACGAAATTTATTCAAAGGCAAATACACAAAAAAAAAAACATTTATATTACAGTTTTCCTTACTGCTGAAACACTCAATCAGCTATATAAACAAGAACAAGTCTAAAATGATAATCGGTTAACAAGCAAATAACAACGCATACTTTCATATAACAAATCATAAATAGCTGTATAACGAAACATATTTGCATGTTTTAAATGAACGATTGCAGAACCCTTTGAATGATAAAATATCTATATACTCTCTCAATCAATGTAAGTAAATTGCAGAGGTTATGGTTTTATAGTGATGCAATGATGGATACTTAGATTTTGTAAGATATAAAGTATCTTATTCCAAACGAATGAAGAGGTTGTTTCATTAATATACAGACGGTAACAGAACCAAAATAATTATTACGTATAAAAAGGTGGAGTAACTCACATGTCTTTTACAAGCAAAGATGGTTATAATTTGGGCAATATTGAACCTGATAACATCAACTGAACTTTATATAAAACGCAAACAACCTAACACGTGACAATTCTTCTAAGCTAGGAAAAACAAGAGAACAGGATGCCGAAATACTAAATGTACCTGGCTTTCTGTGACTTAGTATTCGTCCATATAAAACTACTTAACACGTACAACTCCAAAAGTTGTTCAGTAATACTTTTCAAATGCTTCAAGAGTAGACGGAGTTGAAATGAAGTATGACTGATCAAAAGGATTTAGATTAAGATTTAGTTTTGATAAGTAGACCATGTGCCTTTTAACACAACGATCGACAGTATATATTTCAGTAAATTAACTTATAATAGGTTTTATATCAGAAAGCAGGCATGTTTAATACTCATTTTGTTACTTGGTAACATATTAGTGGTATGTGTGTTGAAAAGTGTAGCGGATATATATTTGTAATCATTCAAGTGGGCATGTATTTTAAGACTACGAGATCAGAATGTTGCATCCTGGGAGAGCTTATGGGAACAATATGAGTAGTTCTAGACTCGAGATGGAGCTATTTCTGAGCGCTGGTGTAGAGTGGCTTAAGAATCTAAATTCATCCCACTGTCAAAAGTCACAATATAGCTGTACGTTAATACGTTATACTCACGCACACCTTCACTAACTCCCATAGATCACTGTATATAAATAACATGAACCTACCTAATTTTGGTCAGTACACACTTTCGTAACAGAAGAAGCAGTCCTTGCCACTTGCTTTTATTGTTCTATGTAAAGTTTTGTTTTGTTTTGTAAAGTACAATGACGCGATCGATAGGAATTCGTATATCGATCCTAGGTACTAGACTGCCAACAGCCGGTGCTTTTGATTTCTACAATATCTTCTGGTCTTCCTGGATATTGTACTACAATGACATAATTGATATATCTGCCTGATTTAAGTGCTCAATATTAAGAACGTCTCCGTCACAGTTTTGTTTATTGCTGTGATTGGTTGTAACTTCAGTGTTCTGACACTGCTCATTCAAACCATGGAGCTACAACCACGAGAGAGGGGACTCCCCGGAAAGAAATGTCAGACATAATCCCTAATCGAGAATCTAGGACACCTACCCCCCTGCCAACTACCCCAGGACAACTACCCCCTAGGACAATTAGCCCTAGGACATCCACCCTCTAGGACAACTACCCCCAGCTAACTACCCCCTAGAATGATAACCCCCCCCCTGCTAACTACCCCCGGACATCTACCCCGGACAATACCCCCCCCCCGGATATCTACCCCAAGTCAAATACCTCCCGGACATCTATCCCCGGGCAACTACCCCCAGACATCTACCCCCCGTCAAATACCCCCGGACATCTAACCCCAGCCAACTACCCCCTGGACATCTACCCCCCATCCAACTATCCCCTTCCAACTACCCCCAGCCAACTACCCCCACCCTGAAAACTACCCCCAGACATCTACCACCATCCAACTACCCCCGGGCAACTACCCCCAAACTACCTTAATTTGCTTGGGGGAAGATGTCCGAGGGGGGGGGGTAGTTCGAGGGGGAGTAAGTTGTCCAAGGGGGGGGGGGGTAGTTGGATGGGGTTAGATGTTCGGGGTAGATGTCCGGCGGTAGATGTCCGGGGAGGGGTTAGTTGACTGGGGGTAGATGTCCGGCGGGTAGTTAGCTAGGTGGTAGTTAGCTTGTAGTATTTTCCTCATTTCATCTTTCTTCATTTCCAAATTTCATTTGTTACTTTGTAAACCCAATTTGGGAGGACATTGCCCTCTGACTTATGCCAGGCACTGCCACCCCTATATATGTGTCAACAAGTGTCAGCATAATGGCTTCAATGTCCCTGTACCTGGTAATCACCAGTGACTCACTCTCCCTTCCCAGAATTGTTATATAGTACCCTCTTTGTTTTATCCTGCCTCCCAAGAAGGATGAAAACAACATCTTCTCGCTAACTTTCTTCACTACCACACTTCTCATAGTTCTTCGATGAAGTAACACGTCAATATGAGAATGTCACCTCTACCATCACAATTTGCTCAATGCATACACAAGGAGCAAATCCTTCTACAATTCTAACCTCCTTCATATCATTTGGAGAATTCTCTTCCGTGCCTATCACCTCTTGTATGGCACATCAACTCTTTATCCTGCCGTCTTCAAAGGACTGGCAGTCTTGCAGTGGAACGCTTAAATCAGGATCCGACATGGCTCCTGATTCTCCGCTGGGAGCTGCTAGCTTCTTCGTTCCGGTAGCTCTTTTCACACACGAGCTCGATTCACTGTAGCTCGCCTGAACTTTCATCAACGAGTCCATCTCACTGCAACTCTGATGATTTCACTTCAAAGTCCGGCTCATCGATCTAGCATCGAGCGACTCATTGCTCTTCATGATCACCACTATACCGGCTTTGATGTCTACATTTCAACCTGGGCCTCCGACATCGAGCGACTCACTGCCTCGTCGTCGAGCGCCACATCTCTTCTCTTTTCTTCTCGCCCGAGCGCTACATTCATCATCATCATGAGCGTCGGCATCGACATCGCGTTCTTCTCGGCTCTTCAGCCACGTCAACGAAGTCGCGTTTCCATCATCAAGCCTCCGCACAATCATCGCGTGAGCCCCTTTCTTCGTTTCATCCGTCATCATCTTCATGGACTTTCGACGTCAATTCTACCATTGTCGTAAGCTCTATTTATTCATCGCATTTGATTTATTCATGTCCATCTCATACATGACCATTTAAACTCTGTGCAATATCCACGATCCTCATTAATGTGATTCTCATTCTGAATCATTTATTTGCTTGCATGACTACACTTTGCAAGTGTTGTGTCTGCAAATTAGTACCCAATAAAATAACGAAAAGGGAATACTTTTTATCATGTATTTTATTGCCAGTGCAACCTTGTTTCCTCGTAGCTAAATAAAAAGAGAGTTATGTTGTGTGATCAGTGAACACGCTTTTACAATTTCCATTCACAATTCATCTACACACGAATAATTCTATAAGCTATGCCCATGCTTTATTACAGGGTTTTAGTTTTGAAGATTTTTAAAAAAGTTTTCAAATAACCGGGTCTGGAATAAAGACTGCGCGCTATACCCATGCTTTATTACAGGGTTTTAGTTTTAAACGAATTCGACAAAATGTCCCTTCAAATTTATTACATTTGTGGGTAAAGTCATTATTACATTTGTGGGTGATTCAAAATTATTACATTTGTGGGTTTAGTGGTTATTACATTTGTGGGTAAAGTGTTATTACATTTGTGGGTGTTATAACATTTGTGGGTAAAGTGTTTTTACATGTGTGGGCGTTATTAAATTTGTGGGCGTTATTACATTTGTGGGTGTAACAGGGGGGGGGGGGTAATACATTTTTAAATGGTTGACTTAGTCAGTGTCACAAACTTCACTGTCACCAGGATGGAAATTACATTTAAAACAATTCAGTTCAGTTAAAAGACAAAAATATTGACCCATTTCACTGTGGTACCTCAATTTATTTTTTGCCTCTTTTTTGGTGTTGTTCGTTTATAAACTTAATTTTTTTTTTAAATAAGACAAATTGCACTGATCATTTAGCCCACTTAACAAGTGATATTTTCATATTTTTATTGTCCAAATAATGAATCATTTTCACCTCGACATCAATGATCTTCATATTGTGCCCCAACCCCAATGAAATTTCAATTTTGTCTCGTTCTTTTCATTCTTGCATTCGTCGCCACTGATTTTGTTTTTTAATTTGCCACCCCCCCCCCACCCCCAACAGTAACATTTTCAATACAGGACCCCTTCCAACACTGACATTTCCATAGGCTCTATTACCCTCCCTCCCCCATCCCCATCCCAATTACCTATATGTTGTCATCATTTTGGCATTGACTTATTCTTTATTTAACCCCCCCTCATCTTTATTGTAAACCATTCTTTATACTGCATTTATACATTAGTCTTGTCCACTCTCGTTACATTTCCGCTTTCTCTCTAATTATGAAAGATGGTTAAATCTATCTCGCTGATGCCAGATATAAACAAACATCAAAAGGTCGAACATCATACTCAATTATACACAAGACTGCATCAGCCCCATCTCACCTCAGTCATACAGCAGTATCATTACAGAGTGCCTACATCATCATAATCACCAGCATCATCACATATATTTCACAAAATAACAAAATGAAAAGAACAGAATTAAGCAGTATTAACTAATTTATTAACATTTATGAACTCATTTATCAACATATTTTGTTTCTATAAATCCAACATGACATCAAAAAAAGGATGACAAATGGATGGAGGGTCATACAGGGTCGTAATTCATACAACCGCCATTTTCGTGCTCAAATCGTAGGGAATTCTGGGAATGAAAAAAATGTTTTATGCATGACCTAATACATGAAACATTTTGTCGATGGCCAATTAACAAACAGTAGTTGGCGTATTTTTTACGTCATTGCTCATAAATATTCATTGACCCTCCAAAACCGTCGTTCAAATCGGACAAAACCCCCATAATGCATCCAATGCAAAACCTATGGAATGTCAAAGGTCACGATTTTAGTTGGCCCTCTAGTCCTCCTACGGAGGACACACTGTTTATGATCGAATCTCTTTGACGACAGCAGACTACAACGCCGCCTACGTCGGGGACACACACAGCGTCTCGCCGACAGCACACACCGCTCATGGATTCGCAACTCCCCCAAGTCCGCAACCCGGAGACTCCAGCCCAGACGGCCAAGCAGACGGACAAGCAGACCACCCATGTCCAATCCCCGATGACTCAAGCCCACACGGTCATGTACATTTCACCCACGTCCGCACCGCGGTGACCTAAGCTCACGCACGCCAGCTATTAGGGACGTTTAGATTGAGTGGATGAGAACACGACGAACGCCGACTGATCATGCGTGTCAACGTACTTAACTGCCTATGTTGACTACAATTAGAAATCTTTTAGATTGCACTCGACGATATACATGCATGCAGGAAGTAACACTATGAACATCACGGACAAAGAAAGAGGACAAAATATACAGCTCCTCATTCTACCCTCAACAAAAGAACATTCCTTCACTGCTATGATGTAAAAATGTGTAGAACCGGTGAATATGCATGTGACACCTGTTCTACACATTTTTACATAATAGTAGGGAAGGGATGTTCTTTTGCCTACCTGAGGAACTGTATATTTTAAGCGCACGCGGCATCCTAGTACCTTGAGCATGTAAAGGCGCTATATAAATATCAATATGTATGTATGTTCTAGATTTAGGAAAATCAAGGTTGCCGCATTCTCGATCGCCGACTGACACGACGTAACGCATGCGCAGTGCCTTAAAATGACGTCACACGTTGCAGTCAAAGCTATCGACGTGCAAATCTAAAAGTCCCTACTCTCCACTCATGACGACGGTTAGTCAACCTGTTTGAAAAGTCGAGCCACTTCCGCCACCCATCCTCTCCAAGGGCTATAGTTCTCCCTAGAACTATAAGCTAAAAAAGATAACCAACAGTCTTTTTCAAGACTACACCAACAGTCCTTTTTAGGACTACACACCCTCAAGAAAGATTACAGACAGTCTTTTCCAGGACTCCTCAATCCTCCCTCTCTCTCACATGGTGCAACCTTAAGCCCACTGTATATCTACATCACCATGCAAGCCGATACTTACAAGCAGCAGTTATTGGTTTATCATGCTTTAATTTTGTAAATTCACAGATGCACAATCAGGTAGTCGTTCAAAAAGAGGGCGCAGTAAGTATTATATTTCTTTATCAATTTTAGAATAAAAGATAATCAACATGAAATCCAACATAGGCTACATGTTCCTCATTCATTTCGTGAGCTTGCGTTGGACATTTATCATTCGATGTGGCGATTCTAACAAGGGGATTTTATAAGAAATCATTTGAAAAACTCAAGTTATTAATTCTTACCACATTTGTAAATTAAATAATAAATGTTTGTAACTATATTCATATCTTTATAATTTTAGAAATGCCGAAAACTAAAATGAGTTCTAAGTCATCCAAGAAGAAGGCGCCAAAGACAGCGAAGAAGCCAACATTAACACAAAAGAAACCTCACCCAGCAGCTCCAAAACGACAGATCACCCCTATTCCTGGTCCAGCTCCAAAACGACAAAAGGTGACAGAATCAAGACCATCTACATCGAAGGGGACCTCCAAACCCAAGAAAAGTGCTACTACTCAGCGTAAGTAAAAAGTAAAAACTTTCTATCAAATAAAGCTAGGGCAATAAATTGTTGCTAATTAAAATTGATATTTCTGAGTCCTTAGATTTGGAGGGGGATGTGGAACGTACGTTTTTCATTGGGGTAGGGGTGGTCTTTGATTTTTTTCCTAACTTCAGTTCTCCCTCTCTACCTCTCTAGAAATCTTTTGTAAAAAACATACTTTGTAATCCATAGTCAGCATTACAGTTATTGGTTTATCATGATTTTATTTTGTAAAGTCACAGATGCACCGTCGGGCAGTCGTTCAAAAAGAGGGCGCAGTAAGTATTATTCTTCACGGAATGGATAATAATTATTTTTAGAATAAAAGACCATCAACATGAAATTCATCATGTAAAGCTAGTCTACGTAGACCTCATTGATTGCTTTACCTTGTATTAGACATCTATCATTTAATGTGGTGATTCTAAACCGGGGATTTTAACAGGTAGTATGGAAAACCTTTCAAATTTCAACCTGTAAAAGACAAATTATATGTAATCTACCACGAAATGCCCATACTGATAAACATTTTTTCTCCATTTTTGAGAGTATTTTTTTCAAAGCAGCCAAAGAAATACATCGACTCCTTCCTCAATCAGCCATGCATGAAGTATTTTGTCTATGTCTGATCGTCAACGAAACGGAGTTAAGTCTTTTGTAAAGTCCGTTTCTTGCTACGGCAGGCAGCCAGTGAAAACGAATTATATTTATTGATCAAACTTTCGAAATGCAAGCATCACTTTAAACAAACAGAACTTTGTTATTCCTTGCTCATTTTTCCTGATTGAGGTGTCATATGAAAGGGCAGAAACTGAATTTTATAGAAATGTGATTTTCTCTTTGAAATTCAGATACCTTCCGCCAAATGACCTCTTGGTTCCCTCTCTTCGAATCGATTTTAATCACCAATGCGTGAAATATGAAGGAGGAGGCTCTAAGCTTTACAAATATGTATCATTTATTAATTATAATTGTGATTAAGTTATGATGAAACATCGTTAATTCTTGGTTTCGTTTTTTCTAGTGGGACGCACTGTATACAAACCCTCACGAGTCAAGCCATAACAACTACAATATATTGAAATGGCTCATAGTTACACCAAATTTAAAAGAAGAGAAGCACTTTAAATGCAAACTAGGAAATAAAAACGTATTTCATCATGCGTAAGTTCTTAGTTCTGTCTTTATATTTAAACTTATTAGTCTATCAGTAATGTAAGGACTTGACGTTATATGAAGTGTTTTGAAAACATGCAAATGCGGTGTACATTAAGGCAATATTATCAATCACGATTTGAAAGAAAGATTATGTTTTTTATTGAAAATCTGTAATACTGTAAAACACATCTTTTTTGCAGTTTGTAGTTTTTTCTAATTATATGTATTTATGTAATTTTTTATTTTCATTCACTATAAGCGCTTTGGGCCTTATGGGAAATGCGCGGTATAAGTAATAATAATAACAATAATAATAATAATAATAATAATAATAATACTCGCTTGATCTCCTTTCTGCCTCTCTTTTTTTCTGGCCGTAAGTATGTAATATGATCTAGGGTAGGTGTAGGGAATTGGAGACCCTTAACCACATTTGCATAATGTACATAAACATGAAAAATGTTACACGTACAGAAAATTTTGTATACTCTTCAGTAACTTCTTCTCTTTATTTGGTAACAAAAATGTGGTCATGATGTAACTAATTTAATAAGATAATAATGATTAATAACGGCATCATCAAAGGTTTCTCATTACCTACATGTGTAATAAGGGACAGTTACAAATCAAGACGTTTTAAATACAATTTAATTGAAAATGGGATTGTTATAGTTAGTTCAAACACTTTTTGAAAGAGATACATGCAGCCAATGAACTTACTGTAATTTTGAAACGATTTTAAAACAATGTGGCCCAAAATATTTATGTACATGTTATTTTACAATGCCATTGATTTCATCAATTTGCCTTCTCTTCTTCTCTTTCTGCCTCTCCTTCTTCCACTTCTTTTTCGTCTTCCACTTCTTCTTCTTTCTTCCCTTCTTCACCTTATCCTACTTATCATTATTATACTATTTTTTTTACTCTTTATTCTATTTTTCTTCTCTTCTCAAATTCACTGTCCGGCCTTGTACGTCTCTAGAATCTCGTACTATACTACCCTGTTTAAATACCTTTTAAATTCAGATCTACTATATTATCTTATCTATATATTTCGAAATTTCGTTCTTATTTTCTGTACATTATACTTGATTTGAAATCTTTTATTTTTTTCTTTTTCTTGTGTGATATCTACTCTCATACGTCTATGTAGAAAGAAAAAAAAAGAGTCTAAACTGTTTTTTTATGTAAAATGTGGAATAAATAAACTTCAATTAATCAACCAGCATCGGGTCATTGACTGTATTCGGCATACTCGACATTCACAACAAACGACCCCCATCTTGAACCTGGTGTCCCCCATTGCATACACACATTTCTGATCAGACACCATTCTCATACGTCTGTGTAGAAAGAAAAAACAAGAGTCTAAACTGTTTTTTGTATGTAAAATGTGGAATAAATAAACTTCAATTAATCAACCAGCATCGGGTCATTGACTGTATTCGGCAGACTCGACATTCACAACAAACGACCCCCTTCTTGTACCTGGTGTCCCCAATTGCATACACGCATTTCTGATCAGACACCATTCATAATGTGCATTGCAACACCCATTCACAACACACAATGACCATAAGTTTTCTGTGATGGTTCGCACACTTCATAAACTTCCTTTTAAAACTACTTTTTAAGAGCCACTCCTAAATACCTGCATATACACCACAACATTCATTGAAAATGTTTTTTTATATTTTTTTTTATATCAGAGCACAATTTTACGAACAAAATTGCTTCCCTTGGTCAATTTTGCCAATTTTCTCGGAGAAAGAACGCATTGTAGTCTTCGAAATGAATTCGCTGTTTTCACGAAGTGACGGTAGTGAAAAAAAAAAAATTGCATTCACTTTGCGTTACGATTTTCCTCACTACCGTCACTTCGTGAAAATAGGGACGAATGTGTTGTTAAAGGCCACAAATTGCGCAATCGGGATAATGGAGCCAACACGGACAGACAGCGATGAGTTTAAGCTTTGTGGTCTCCAATTCCTTACGGTCTCCAATTCCCTACACCTATTCTATTTATAAATATCCGATATGTTTAATTAATCTGGGGGATTTATCTTTTGTTTTATACTAGGCCTATTTAATTACATTATGTGTATTATTGAAAACTTTCGACCGAAGTAAACACTGATGAAAATTTAATGATTGGTATTTTAGAAACGGTACTATACATATATATTGATTAGTATTATTATCATTATAACTACTATGATTATTTGTTTTGATAATATTATTAGTATTATAACTATTATTATCATTGTTTTTATTATTATTCAGATATAGTTCGTATCCGTTTCTTGGCTGGATTCATTTTATTGATCCTATTTATTACAGAATTGCAATAATTTGAAGATTGTAGATGGCTGACGCTTGATGCTTGACACTTGACCCTACATAGATTAAACGTAGTAATTTGTCTTTAATTCAATTCCTTTCAAATGTGTTGCAATGTAATCTACAATTTCGAATTATCTTCAATAAACAATTACATTAAAAAAGTAGTAAACAATAAGGCCATCAAAAACTATTAGGAAATAACGTAAAATACAATCAATTTATCAAAACAATTGTTTATGAATACAGACAATTATGTTTATAATGTGCCAAACACCTACAATATAATTTGTGACATATTATGGGTTAACTGTTCAAACGTATGAAGAAAAAAAAATAACACGAAAATAAGATAAAGCCTGACGTACATATTCATAGTGGGAAATGCATGCCCTATTCTATATGGGGAGCACATACGAGTGCGTCGCAAGTCTACTCACGAGCCGTTTTGTGCATATTGCATGAGAGATTGAGAATATATATATATATATATGAACTTGCAAGATCTCTTTACAGAAGCAAAAGTTGATGCTCATATTTTGATTACGATTTTCGGACATGAAAATCCTATCAAACGGAGCAAAATATTTTACTGTCATTGTTACCCTTTGAATTTCAATACCCAGGAACAGACGTGGCTAGTAAAACGATTCACCCTTCAAGAGGGGGCACTATTCAACTACCGCATCACGGAATCAAACTCTGCATACCCGCCTTGGCGCTACAAAAGGAGTGTAAGATTACTCTAAAGGTAATTCGTAGGATTCTCCCTACTCTTTCTCTCTCTCTCCGTCTGCTCCTCTCTCTCTATATATATATTCCTATCTGGGCTCTACAAGAGGGTTGTAGAATTACCCTAAATGTATGGCGTAGCCTTGCTGGACGCGATAAAGGCATGAATGGGAGGTGGTTCCTCTCTCTCTCTTTCTTAATACTTATCTGTGCTCTACAAGTTGATTTTAAAATTATCGTAAAGTTGAGGTGTAGCCTGGATACTAGTGTGGGTTTGGGGAGGGGTTGGGGGTAGGATGGAGGTGTTTTATCACTTGGATCTGGGGGAAAAAATAATAAATAGTTTGTGACAGAAATAGTTCGTTAGCTCCCTCGTACTAGTTAGCATTGTTAGAGATTCTTGTCATAAAATGGCTGGCATTACGTTTACTTTCCGGCAGCCATTCACAGCCCGTTTTGCGCTTTTTGTTCCTTACGTTAGTTTGCGGATATATTGTCTTTTTGGACGATTTTTAAGAGTGGGAAAAAATGAAAATGAAAAGAAGAAAGTATTTAACAAAATGAAAAAAAAAGTAATACAAAATTAAGAATGATGAGAATTGTAATACATAAAAGGTAGTTAAGAATGGTAGTTAAGAATGGCAAATACTGGATAACGCCACCTACGTCTTCTTTTTGAAAAATGCACGTAAACGAATGAACTTGATTAACTGGGTCAGCACGCATTCGCGAAACAGACAGAAGTTCTCCTCACGCATCGGTTTCGTGTATGTTGCGTCGTCCGAAGTCGTTATAAACCATATAGCTCCGTTAAGTCTCATTACACAACGCCCCCTATCGTCAGAGTCAGCAGCCATACATGTTAGCCTATGGACTTGTACACAAACAAAAATCGTTAAAAATTCATTTTGTGTTTAAACGAAAAGCACATCCACTCCGACTTACGTTATCACTAGCTCTTTCATTGGAACCCTCATGCCCCATTGACTTTTAAAAGTTCACCCACCGTAATTTGTAAAGGTTGCAAGCTCATCATTGCCTATAGTACACATGTGAAACAAGTCGAACTTTGGACTCAGTTTGCCATGCGATTTTAAGATTATAGGTCAAGCACACGAAGGATAAGAAGCATGAATTATCATGGATCACTTCTGTTTGTTTCATTATATCCACTTCATCCAACCCCCCCCCCTCCCACCGTCATTTTTCCATTTAGTAAAAGCAAACATTTTGCCGAGTTTAGCAAAAACATGAATATTCATGAACTGTCAGACAATACAACCTTTTAGTACGTAACGTATAGTGAATGGGAATGGGCGATGATCCGTCCAGGAGGTAGAGGTCAGTGGTTTGTGCTGGCAATGTTCACGCGAGCGAAGATGAGACAATCGGAGCAATATGGATGTAAATATGTTCATGTTTATTCAGGGCCCTATGGAAAACCATTAATTGCAATAAATCAATGCCCTGTCGTGAATTGTAAACGGAGAGAGAAACTGCAGCACACATGGATTGAGGGGAAAGGGTGGCGAAGATTCAGGACAATGATATAAAACAGATTTTGTATCTACAATGTATATCTGATTCTTGTTATCCTGAATAAATATATTTCAATAAATAAAAAAATAATTGTTGGTGAATGGGCTACCCTGTCAAAAGATTAGAAATAAATAAATAAATAAATAAAAGTAGTAGGGCCACGGGAAAGACACATATACCGTGTTTACACAGTGACTCGGCTCGAGGGTTGAATCCGCGAGCCGGGTTGAACCTAGCCTTTTGACATGGCCTCATGACTCTGGCTATTTTCCAATCCATTCAGCGGCTGAGATGGACCTAGAGACCCGTTATGAACACGCGATCGAATGGCGGTAGCAATTTAGGTTTTACTGCTCGCATGAATTATTCATTACTTTGGATTTATTGCCCAATCAGAACGGCCATCTCCCAGTTGGCTTCGATCGTGATTCGTTCATTATCAAAACATGTAAGCAAAGGTAAAAGGCGTAAATAAGTTTTGCTTATGAGATGAACATATACATGATAGATACGAAATATCACATTCAAATCTATTTTACATGCAAACATACGATAAAATAGGAAGCATTTGATGACTTATGCTAATAAACATTAGTAGATAATTGGACTTTCCCTGTATATAAAATGAACCAGTCCAACTCGTTTTCGTTCCATGTAGAGGTCAGTGGTCTTAGCCCGTACGTTATTGTTAGTTCATAGTAGCTCCATGTTCGTAAAGTTTAATGTGTGTGTGTGTGTGTGTGTGTGATGGATCATATATGCTGACGTCATGCGAGGATACGTTCGCTGATTGGACGCTACCATTTCGGTATGGAATTCCAGTCGGAAACAAATGTTAACATAAGAAATCCAACCTGGAATGTTAAAGGCTACTTGGATGCGCTACTCGCTCTGTCATTCACTTGAGTTTTCGGGATTAGTCTCATTTTAGTCACTCGGTGTCTATCAGACATGTGGCCTTGTTTAAAGGATATGTTCGACACGGCTCGCGGATCATATATCACGTTTACATGACATAAAATTGCTAGGTTGAGCACGGCTTGCGGGTTGAGACCTGCAATTCTGCTGGATTCAAAAAGGCGAGTTCGACACGGCTCGCGGATCACTGAGGTCCCGTTTACATGGCATAAAGTTGCCGGGTTGAACACGCCTCGCGGCTTTAACCCTCGAGCGGAGTCACTGTGTAAACACGGTAATAGTCTCGTCATGCTACACTCACTTTAACCCCCTTCGCATGTTGCAGAAAACAGGTAAACCCACAACTTAAACCGGATAATCGATGCCGCAAGAAAACAATGAACTGGGACTGGCAATTATTATTGATAGTTTGTGGCGCAGATAATCTTCAACGATCATCGCTACTGTAGTACCCATCATCTATTTTTGTTTGTTTATGTTTTACTTGACTTAGGCACTTCATATTTTGATAAGCGTAATAAAAAGAGTGTACGATTGGATAGAAATACTAATGATACCTAATCTCATGCACTCAATTTTTTGCCATTTTTTCTCAGGTTCTGCCACGGCCGTCAAGTGCCCTTTTCGCCGAAAATGAAGCTATTGTCTCTCGTGGTGTAGTGTGTGAACCTTCAGGGACCACTTTTGAGATGCCCATCAAGTTGATAATTCCTCACTGTGCAGTGTTAACAGACCCCTCCAAGGCCAAAGTCAACATCAAATGTACTCATGGCGATACTAAAGGTGTGTGTAATACCTAAAAGGCCACCAACCCTTCTAATAAGTTAATTTGAATGAAAGCTGAAACATCAGAGAAACAGAATTGCGAAAGTTTGAAATAAATCGGATCAATATTAAGAAAGTTATGAGTGTTTGAAGTTTGAGATTACTACAGCTGTGCGAATCTCAAATCTCCAATTTTTTTTCAGTGAATTGTGACGTAGTGACGGATTACTCTCCCGTTTGTCGTGTAGAAAACCATCACTTATTTCTGTTTTTGTACCAATTGCCTTTACCCTCGGGGCACTACTAAAGATGTATTATGGAGAGTACATTATTACAGGTCCTCTAAAAAGAAAAGACCATTCCAAGTCATACATTTATGAAAAGTTGCATTTTAATCCTTTTTTGTATTGGAGCAAATGGGAAATTTGTCTGCCACTACATCACATAGACATGATCAATTCAGCCAATTTGAAGAGCCCATACCAGCCCTATAGTAATTGCAACTTTCAAAACTTCGTAACTTTATAATTCTTTCTCCTAGCTTTCATCAGTATGCTTCTCTGTTTTGTTTGTGTGTTTTTTGTCTGCTTTATTATAGACAAGTTTGGATTTCCCTTTAACTCTCAAGTGGGGAAGAAAAAAAAATTGTGTAAAAACAATAAGGATTCATGGTGAAGAGGTTGTGAACAAAGTGCAAACACAGTGTGGAAATTTGTGAAGACAATATACACGTATGGAGCAGAGGGAGGGAAAAACTGTACTACTGTGGGGAGAGAGAGAGAGAGGGGGGGGGGGGGGGGGGGGGGGGTAGGGGATTAGAAACAATGGGAACACTCTCTGCATACACAAAGTTTGGAAACAATGAAAATACACTGCAGAGACATTAATAAACCATTGTGAAGAGAGTGAAAACAAAGTTTGTAACCAATAAGAAACAGTATGGAGACACTAATGATACGTACAGTGCGTATACAGTCGAGAAAAACAAAGTGGGGACACAATTAGAACATTACTGTTGGACAGAGCTACCATACTGTCATTGCTTGTGCTACATACGTAAAAACATTTGCGAACGTAGCGGAGTTACTGCAACATGGTCCATTATGTTATTATTATTATTACAGTTTTTGTGTAAATGATGATTTAATGATCATGTTTTTTTTTTCTTCTTCATGTCTATCTTTTCTAATCCCTCTCACTCTTTCTCCGTGTACCTCTGCGGCACCTTTGCAGTCACAAAGAAAGAACTGTCGTCAACTGGAACACCTAGGTGCGTAGTTAGAGAAAATGACCTTGAAGTCTACATTAACCATTTCTCAACTGTTGAAGTGTGCATGCTCATTGATGACGAAGGAAACTGCATTGGGAAACGCGTCGCTTCTACGCCGTACCTTCCAAAATCAATGAGTCGCCTCCAACCGCAATACTGCCATCTACGTCTGCATGATGATACTCCTGGTCTTGAAACTGTGAGTGATTTGGTAACATTTATGATATTGTGAACCATATGCATTCAGGATAAAACATAAATAGCAAAAGCTGTTCTTAAAAATGAATCTAATTAAGTTGCTAAAGTTAGGGAAAGGGCTTGCTTTATCATGATTATATTGTTTAACTTTATCTTGGTTTGTCAACTTCATGTTGCTATTTATTGTCTTCCCCTTTTTCGCTCATAATCTATTATCAGTAGTATTATTTTTTCCAATATACACTGTCTTGAGAGGTTCTGTGGGCAAGAGGTGACTCCAAATGCCCTTGTCTGTTGTGCACGAAACATGATTTCTAACTAAACTCTTCGTATTTTTACCCAAATCTTGCTGGAGAGAAGTTCAAGTGTAGCAACAGTGAGTAGAATTGTCATTATAATATACAAGAACAAATAAATCACTATTTTGGGACCCAAAGAAAGCTAGACTCCCCACAAAAGGCGAAATCACCTCCCCCGAAGTAGGCATGCACTGATGATATGTCGACGGATTCACAGGCCGCTGCATACGGCGGCGGGGACGCTTCACTCCCGACTGTGTGGTTCGCTCAATTTTTTGAGAAGTTTTATAAGCTGGAAGAGCGGATTGATTCTTTGTTAATAAATAGACTAGAAGAAATTTCTTTAAAAACTGAAGAAAACAAACAAAAGATTGATGCTTGCTGTATCCAGATGAATGAAGTAGTAAGCGAAGTTAAAAAACTGAAGGAGGAGAAGAAAGAAATTCTAATGAAATTAGATAATCTGGAAAATCGAGCCAGGAGAAGCAACCTTGTGTTGCACGGTGTCTCTGAAGTCCCCAACAAAAACTGTTATGAAACAGTGAGAGCATTCTTCAGTGATTTTGTTGGTGTTCCCCGGAACGATTGTGCCATTAAACCGTGTCATCGCACCCTCACCGTAATTAGAGACCAGAGAGATGGAGCAGCAATGAGGCAGATTCCGGGATGGTAAGGTGTTTGTTTCGAAAGACTTCTCTCGTCGTGTACTCCAGATGGGAAAAGAGAAGATTGGTGTAACTTAAGGACGAAGGCAAGAGGCCGTTTTTCTTGTATCCGGCGAAATTGGCATACAGGAACAAGGATGGAAAGCTTATTTTGGCTTAATCAAGGACAACATGATCTTGCCATTAGCTAACTTTAATCATTGAAAATACTCCTTTTCATACTAACTTTATTGTCAAATATATGTTTGTTACAATTCTATGAAATTTTCAAATCTAACCAGCAAGATTTCGTGCCTCTATGCACTGTCTAATATCTCCTTGTTTTCTACTAATGTGTTGGTTGTTATTTTTGCACATGTTAAGACTGTTTTTTTTATTTGAAGTCTTGATGTTTTTGTGCATATGCGCTCAACGGTTTTTGCCTCTAATGTTTTGCTATATTTCATTTTCATTATTTTTTTTTTTTTTATTTTATTCTATTTTGTTTATATCTTTGTGACAAGAAAATATGTTATATTTCTATTGTTGTTACTGCTTTCCAAACCATTATATAAACCTGTATCAATATGAATATTATATGCTTACATGTATATACATTCAAGTATGTCCAGTGCACTGTACTCTTGATGATGATGAAAATGATGAACAGCATTTGTATGGCGCCATATATCTGTATATCAATAACATTAGCATTTAAATGTCTGAAGGAAGATGTGAGTTTTTAGTGAAGCTTTGAAGTTTAACTTACAAAGGATGGAACTCTCATAATGATACGTTTTCAAAACAATGATAGTTAAAGTGAGCACCTTCAATTGTAGGGGTTTACAGGATTATGTCAACAGAAGAAAAGTCATCCATTATTTAATAAATATTGAAAGCGACATTATATTTCTACAGGAAACCCACTCTGATAAGAATGATGATAATATTTGGAAATGACAATGGGTGAATTATGTTGGTTGCAAGTTGCTCTTTAAACAGTCGGGGTATAGCAATACTTATCAGAAACTCTGTTTCAGTTAAAGTAAATTCTTTATTTTATGATCCAAATGGTAGCTTTCTGATATTAAATCTTTTAATTGATGATATGTTGGTGACCCTAGCTAATATTTATGCCCCAAATAATGATGACCCATATTTTGCATTGGAAGTGTTTGCTGAAATTGACATACTTTATAATTCTGCTTACTTAATTACTACTTCTACCTACTTCTACTATCATTGGTGGAGATTTTGATGCAGTGAGTGGGCCTTTGGATTATCAAGGCACTAGACAACGCAATTCTAATATTGGGGTTAGTAATATGCTTTCAGTTATTATTGAAAAATACAATTTAATTCATGTTTGGCGACATTTTCACCCAACATCGAGACAATACACGAGGTACCAAAAAATGCTCAAGTTGTATCAAGACTTGATTATATTTTAGTTTCCAGTTACTTTATGAGTAATTGTGTTAAATCTTTAATGTATCCAGTTATCTAATCTGATCATTCAGTAGTATCAGTCCAATTTACAGATAATCTTCTTTTAAGAGGAAAAGGCTATTGGAAGCTTAATTGTCACTATTTACACATCATGATCCAGACTTTATCAAATTGATTAAGGAAAAATAGTAGAGTTCAAAGAAACTCATAAAGAGTCTGACTGTAACCCTAATATTCAATGGGATGCCCTTAAATGCGTTTTAACTGGATCTAGTATAGTATTAATGACTGCTTTGAGAGAAATAGTTGTTTTTATACGCTCAAGGGAAGGTTAGAATTGTGCTATTACCCGAGGGGCATACACATCAATAACCAAGAAGTAAAGATTTCTTTATTCGCTGACTATTCTGTCTGCTTTGTAAATGGGTCTGGAGATTCCTTTAAAACAATTTGTAAAATTTTGAATATATTTGGTGGATGTTCTGGTTGTAAGATTAATTTTGCTAAAACAGAGGCATTTCAAATCGGATCTAAGAGAGGATGTCAAGATTTTCCGTTGAGAAACCAAAGTATAACATGGAACATCTCTTAATTAAAATCTTTGGGAGTTAATTTCTCA
This sequence comes from Strongylocentrotus purpuratus, assembly GCF_000002235.5. NCBI lineage: Eukaryota > Metazoa > Echinodermata > Echinoidea > Camarodonta > Strongylocentrotidae > Strongylocentrotus > Strongylocentrotus purpuratus. The sequence continues at coordinate 2,141,962 of NW_022145597.1, forward strand.
CTGAATTTGGGTTTGATATTCGATCTTAATTATAAAGAAAAATTAAAACGAATAACACAGACTATAAATTGCTGGCGGAGGAGAAACCTTTCTCTAATTGGTAAAATATGTGTAATTAAGTCCCTTGTTCTTCCATAAATATTATATCTTTTTTCTTTTCTTAGTATAAAAATACCTCAGAAGTTATTTAATGAGTAGAATAATTTGGTTTTTTAAAGTTATTTGGAGTGGTGGTAAAGATAGAGTTAAAAGAAAAATATCGTGCAATGATTATTTTCAGTGTGGTCTCAAAATGATGGATCTATGGGCATTTGCTCTTGCTCAAAAAATTGCATGGGTCAAGTATTTATTTAATACAAATTATGATTCTGTTTGGAAGACAATTGAACTATCAGGCTTGGGAAAATTTCATAGATATCCCCATATTCTTTGGAAATCATATGCCCCAGAATCAGTCTTACAATCTTTGAGTAACTCTCAAGTGGCGGATTCTCTACGTACCTGGTATATCTATAGAGAACATGCAACTTTAGAAACTTATGATTGTAAATATTTTGAGATTGAGGCTTGTGAATTAAAGTGGTTTAATAGATTAATTCGTTCGAAATCCAAAAATCATTTTTATTTTGAAACCTGGTTTGATTTCTGATCTGTTGAACCGTCCCTTCCAAGTTTATAAATTATTTGAAGAATTGTTATTAGATTTTGGCATTCGTCAGACGGATAGAAGAAAATTCAATTTTTTAATGAGCAATATTCCCAGTGAATGGTTAGAAAATGTACGTTGGTAAAATTTGGATATTCATGATTCCTTGGTGAATAAAATGCTGCAAACAAAAGTTCTCAGGCTTGATTATAGTATAATAAACGTTTCCTATCCACTTGACAACAGATATGAATATTGAAATAGTAAAATAAAAGTCCAGGATCATATCATTTGGAAAGAGGTACACAAGGCTAATTTCACTTGTACAATTGAAACTAGGTTGCATTCTTTATATTTTATATTGTCCATAATAATATAGCTTTATATGCTTTTCTGTTTAGAATTAAAAGAAAAGATTCACCAAATTACAAATTTTGTGATAACCAGGAGGAATCAATTACTCATTTTTGTTTGTGATTGTGAGAAGGTTACCCCAATATGGACATATTTGTTAAACATAATAAAAACAACATATTCATAATTTTAACCTCACCAATATTGAAAAACCTTTTGGCTCTTCATCAGACAGATTCAATACATATCTCTTGTTAGTGGCAAAATACTGTATTAATATTTGTAAGTTTAAGGGGGATTTACCAAGAGTTGATCTTTTTTAAAGTTTTATAAAGAAACACAAAGATATTGAATATTTCTCAGTGAAAAAAAAAGTTACAAGCTTGTTTCGCATTTTAAGAAAAGGCGATTTGATTTTATACTCATGTTGATTTAACTGTTATTCCTGTGACCCCTCATTCCGTTTCATGCACTGTAGTTCACATTATGATTTCTATGTGTACATTGTATACAAAGTATCCATCAGGGGCGCATACACAATGCATGATTTGATTCCACAAAAACTGATGGTGTGGTGACATTACTAATATCAACCATGCAGTTTAGAATGTTTTTGTTTTGGCTATTTTTTTGTTGTCAGACAATCTTGAAAAATTAAAACTACTTAACCCTAATAAGGCCGGGGGAGGGGGGGGGGGAGGCATTATGCCCCCCCCCCCTCCACGATTTTTCCGATTGCTCGGGAACGCATATGGATGGCGCCCCGCACCTCGTTGATTTTTTTCTTTCGAGTATTGCGCAACTTTTAAAATAATTTTTTTGAAAATTGGACCTACGGTTTATAGGTAACGTGACCTTTTGTCTTTGCATGTCAGCCCGAAAATCGCTCATTTTCGTGATTTGTGTACAAAACATATGGAAAAGTCATTTTTCCTAAAAACAGATAAAACATGGGTTATTGGGTCTGTTTAAAGTTTAGGTGCTTGTTTTGGGAGTCTTAATAGTTGAATTGTAGTAATAAATGAAATAAAACAACAAAAACAATGTAATACATAAGTTGAAAAAAACAATGAAATAAATAAGAAATTATCAAAACAAGGGATAACATAAGGAATAAGCTGGCCCTTTCAAATTTTTTTGTCGTATTATTATTCAGAATGGTCTAATGAATATACGTAGTGAAAAAGAATGCTTAAATATGAATAATATATGATGTATGGGTAAAAATGTGATTTGTATGACTTTATTTGCATAAATTATCGTAAATATGCAAATGAGTAAATTTTTCAAAAAAATGAAATTATCATATTATTCTATTCTATACTTGACATGCATGCAAATTTTCGCGGCGATCAGCCGCTTCGCGGCCGAGATCTTAACATATGGAAACGTTGTATCATCCGCTCAATTTGACTTGCGTGCATAGAACAAATAAGCATTTTTCCATGAAAAAGTGAAGTTTTCTAAAATGTGCGTTTCTTTCCAGCATTGGGGCGCCCGGAAGTCACTCGGGTAACATTTCATAAAGTATAATATAAAAAGACCATATGCAAATTTTCTGTACTTTCGTCGGAAAAAATACATTTATCCAGCACAATGTCGATTCTTTTTGCGTTGAAGAATAACAAATAGCGAGTTTCAATCACACTTTGGCCGCTCTCGCAAGCTCTCACTCGTTTCACTTTGGTCAAGCGACTTTGGGGCAAGCGGTTAATGAAAATACTAATCGTTAGCTTTCTTTTGGCATTAAACTTGTTTTCATTGATTGCATAATTATGTCGGAATAAAGGAAACAAAAAGGCTCGACCAATAATTTATCAGAGTCTGAATTGACCTTTTGACCTTGAATTCCCTGATGCACGCGCACTAATGAGGTCATCTTCGCTAAATCGGTGTCTTTTATCGTAAAATGCGACACTTTCACAATGTTTATATATCTTTTTTTAATTATTAGTAAGATATAACATAGTTTTTTCTGATATAACTGAAGTTTTGGGTTTTATTTAATGAGTAATTTTAAAATAAGAGCCATTTTACTGTTTTAATTTACTGGATCGTACCATTAAAGTCGCAGGGTAGAAAGATGCATTTCCAAACGCGCCAAATTTAATTTACGTTCCGACATTCTGTTAAATGGGTTCGAGTTGTTAGGAATCCACTGCTTTCTGCTCCAACAAACATTCACATGCGGAGTCGTTTATCAATTAAATTATTCCAATTGATGGATGCTTCCTAGCTTCCCAGGTTTTTGTGTTGCTGTTGAAGCATGTTTATTCACCTGCTATCATTCTTTATACTCCAATTGCCAGAACGCAAATTTCATTTTGGTTTTATAGTTTCATCGGAGTCGTTTATCAACTATATGTATTCAAATTTATGAATGCTTCCTCCCCAGGTGTTTGTGATGTTTAATGCATTTCATTCACCTGTTATTATTCTTTGTACTCCAATTGTTAGAATACAAAATGCATTTTGGTTTTATAGTTGTATGCAATAAAAGAGTATGTTCTGCACAATAAAAACAATGTGTGTCCCTATTCTACAATGTGATGTGTCCCCTCATTTTGTAATAGTTAATTTACCCATTCATATAATGGAACTACCTGCCCGATGAAGCAAGTGGCCTGTGACCCCTGAGCACTCAACACCGTGTGGAAGTCAGTTTGTGGTCAAATTCTTTTATGAGAAAAATACAAGCAAACGTTTCCATATGGGGGCCATAATGCCCCCCCCCCCGGCCGTACTAAGACCTCAAATAGCCCGAACTTTTTAGGGTTAAGACCATGTTCGTTTCCGCCAGTGATGAATGTGTTGGGTGAATTCAAGGTCTTTCTTTACTGTAATGGTTTTGTATAACTTTCTTGTCCTTTCATTGTTGTTATTATCATTATTATTATTGTTATTATTATTATTATTATTATTATTATTATTGTTATTATAGTTACTATCATTAATATCATTACTATATTAATGTTATGCTTTGGGATATATGTGTATTTATTTTTTACATATTGATTTTTGTTTGTTTGTCTAACTATTACCAATGACTTGTAAATATATAATTTGTATATGATTGAAAGTTTAATTAACACACACATATTGATAAAGAGAGGTGACTCCAAAATAAGGCAGGGTATATTTGTTTTATATCCTACTTGATCAACAATTTATTTAAAATCCCGTACGCTCGCTTAATTTTCAACACGACGTATATTGCAAGGCTCAGCGACGTGACAGCGTGGGATTTGGCCGCTGGAGGCATTTGAAATCCCGCACGCTCGCTGAATTTTCAACTCCCATATAGTCTTCCCAAATAGTACTCCCAAATAGTTCTTTTTCAGAGCAACCTTAAAATAATTGAAGTATTTCCGGTCACGCGAAGAGCTCTCAACCAAGTAAAAACCAATACATTTTTGATGCAGGATATAATAGTACATGTAATTATATTCATTATTATTGTAACTATCATCAGTATTATTATTAATATTATCATTATTATTATTTTCATTATCATCATCATCGTCATTATCAAAAATATATTTGTTTATATATTATGTGAAGGGAAAATGAATACTGCCCCGAAAACCTTGGCCTACATGCAAATATAATTATGCCACTTTTTTCAATATCTATATCACAGCAATGGATCTATTTGCATTTTATATGTATGTATAAACATGAATATATATTACACAATTCTGTTACATGGTATTTCGAATAAACTAACCCTGTATGTAAAGTGTTTAAAGACGGCATTCCAAATTAAGCGCTTTATACATCATGACAAGGAGGCGTGATAGCTCAGTTGGTAGAGCAGTGGTCTCGTAATCCGGTGACCCGGGTTCGAAACCAAGTCGATGCGCTAGTGCCAATTGGTAAGACATTAATCATCAATACCAGGTCCCTCGGAGAAGACCTTAAGCCGTCGGCCGTCTGGTTGCTTACTTACAAGCATTTATGCTTTCTTAGCAGTTATTTTCTTTCCCTCTTGTATCACTTGTTACACATGTGTATATGTTTGTGTGTGTATATATATATATATATATACATACATGTACATAGTTAAAGGTAAAGACCTGTTTTGGAAACGCCCCCTTCTCAAAAAATGAAATGGTAGCTCTTATTACCAATCATGTGAAAGAATATGTTTTGACTAATACGTGATTATACAAATTTTGCCGAGAAGCCGCCTACTTATTGATATATTTAGTAAATTAGTTTCTCTATTGAAATGTGATAGATAATACGCACGTGCGCACACATGTGCGTATTCCCATACACATCTTTACGTGTACAGTGCTTGTAACTTTACCAAGACTGGGCCAAATTTATTATCATTTTGATGATTCCAGAAGCTTACCATACACATTAATACTTATATGCTAGATGATCAACCTTTTCTGATCGATTCCACAACGTTTCTTTCACAATGTAATCGCATGGCCCGAACTGATCTTTATCTTTATCTACTAAATTATTCATACCGCTAACAAGATTTTTTTCTTCTCAAACTGATATGTGAAAAAAGTATCTATTCCGATTTATATTTCTTGAGACTGTGACATATCAAAGCTTACAGTCTTACATCCAAACGTATTCATTAAAGGCCCTTATTCAACCATTCCATCTTTCATTCTTGAATTACGATCTAAATACGAAGGCTTTTGATAGTGTTAATCATAATTTTCTGTTCCAGACATTCAAACATCGGTGATAAATTGGTGATAAATACAAAAGTATCGAATTTAAAAGGGGTATCAACAATTTAGATGTATAATTTTTCAAAATAAAGCGACTATTTCTTTTAAATTCTGGATAAATTGATGTAATTGATGGTGGAAATGCAAACAGTTACAAGGCTTTATTCTTTTCTTCCAATTTCTCTTTTATCTAATGTTAATTTCTTCCTATAATTAGGACATCGAAATGGAGGAGGAGGAGCTTGATTATCGGATGATGGCCCCAACACAGAAAATGATCGTGTACTGGAGTAAAGGCGAAATGAAGATCAGATGCGAGGTCGAGGGAGGTCATTTCTTTGAGAAGAGAACGCGACATGGTTCAACGCTACTACATACAATCAAGGTAACGTTATGTCATAAACTCTATTAATTTGGGAAATTACATCGAACATAATACGAACGCATTTCTACATGCAATGCAATAGGCTATTCAAATAATTTTTTGGTTAATTCTTAAAAGTGTTTGCTGCATATGTTTGGTTTCCTTATTTTTTTTTGTGTGTGTTTCCTTTTCACAGATGAAAACCGTATCGGTAGATGATCTTCGTTTTTTGGATCTACACATTCGCAATTTCTTCGTGAAAGCGACCGGCGATGACCATGTCGGTTTTATGTTCAAATTCTATCCCCATTGCGACGAACCACAAGTATTCCGTGTGAAATTCTCTGGTACGTACCTTGGTCTTGTTGCATTACACTTACCATTAACGGTAACTTTGCCATTAACGGTAGCTTCCATAGAATCGTTGATTTGATTGACTCTCGGGTAATGTTGCCATATGATGGTACTAAATATCGATAGAAACGTTTACCACAAATTGTAAGTTTTATGCCACGGAACCTTTTATGTGCGTGAATGCTTACGATTTCGTGTAATATTCCCTTTATTCCTTCTTTTGCTTTCTTTTTAATCTGAATCGTTTTGACCCATTTTGACAATTATTTTATGAACCTTTGTGACCTATAGGTCAATGATGTTCTTAAATCGGACCACCCCCCGCACACACACACACAGACACGCACACACACACAAACACAAATACACGCACACTCACTCTCATTTTTACTAAACTACGTTGCAGTGAACTCCCCTTTATTTCTGTGTCTTTTTATTTCAAAATTGTCTACCTTGTACAGATGACAGGTGGTCACTCTTTTAACATATTCACTTGCGAAATGACAACCTGTTGTACCCTATCTTTGTAACTGTTTTTAAGTGGAGGCAAGAACGGATCTCCGAACTAAGACTTTGAGGCTGCCTCCAACCCCCCCCCCCCCCCTAACCTAACCATCGACCTTATAACGGCACACGAGGGAAAAACATAGGGAAAATGTCAAACCTGTAACAATTTATCTGTAATTTCATCATATCCATTGATGTAGTTGATTACTACATAGTAAAAACGCTGCTTAAAAAAAGTGATGTTCACTTACATAACAGTTGAACAAATTGTAAACAATTTTGCTCGAAACGAAAGTAATTTTGTTAAACATTCGCTGTTAAAAATTTAATGACTGCTATGTTTACTATACGAGAGCTTTTAGACAGTGTTGTTTACATATGACGTGATGTGTCACGTGCCAGTAAAGTGCGCTTTGGCTTAAAGCTTTATTTCACATCATGGCCGACCAAGCTACCGACGCGCTTCTAAGTGACTTGGGATTCAATGGCTTAATTGAAATCACTTTACTATTAACCAATTTGAAGTTTTTAACTTATAGCGTAAGTTCACAGTTAAAATGTTCATTATCTGCACACAAATGTCAGAATATAGGTAGACTTAAAATCGTCGCGTCATGCAAACCCTAGTTGTTTTGATAGGTTCATGTTGGTTACAAATTTTTTTTTTTCTCCAAGCATTCAACGTTACTTCGATTGGACCATCGTTAGTTAATTGAAATATCTCAGCTGATTTTTTTAGAAGCAAAGGTCGCTGTAAGGTTTCCCTTTGTAGGTGCACCTTTTTTCTCCAGAAAATAACCTTTTTATTGGTACACCAACCCCCCCCCACACTTTGAAAGATGCTTCGCCGCCCCTGAGTGGTAGTAGAAGTAGTAGTAGTAGTAGTAGCAATGCGATATTAGTGGTAGCGTAATAGTGGTATAGTAGTATAGTCAAAGAAGTAGTAGTAGTACAACAGTAGTAGTAGTTGTAGTCGTATTAGTAGTAGTATAAGTATTGATAGTAATATAAGTAGAAAATGCTAGTGAATGCATACACGTACGAGCCATTTTAATGTCGAGTCGACTCACTTGACAACATTAGCTGCTGTGTTTGAACCTTCAGAATCGTAGAACTATATAGTCCCTCCACCCTTCCCATTTTTATAATCAGAAGAGAATGCCATTTAGTGACTGCGCAAAATAAGAATTTTAATATACATATTTGAAGAATATAATACGTATATGCAAATTATTAAGAAAATATAACTCAACAGGATAAAATATATGGAGATAAGATTTAATATGAGGAGATATATAAAAAGTGTTCTAATAACTGGCTTAAAGAAATTGGAATCCTTCCCATTCATTTACTTAACAAAGTCATTGTTGTATTCATAATTATCACTACCTTTAATGTGAAGAATCTACCATTTGAATAATTTGCTTAAACGCTTTAGTTATTGCCTCCCCCCCCCCCCCCCCCACCGTGGTTGTACTGGTGTCTAATCTTCTTTTCAGATGGCATACTTGATCCTCAACACACAAATAAAACTATTTTCATCAAAGTGTTCTATGTCTAGCTTAAACCAGAGATGCAAGAAACGAATTAACGACGCTTAATAACCATAAGCATTTGGGTTTTATTCTCAAAATATTTGGTTAAATTGGAATATGGATTTACATAATAATCAGAGGGGCAGAAAGGCTTTTACAAATGTAAGCGCTATGCGAATTTTACCTTTAAACTAAATGGCATAATATACACTTCCTGGCGTTATCAACATTCGTGAGTCAAACGATTTGTACAACATGTGTCGCGGACTACGTTTCTTCCGAGCTCAAAAAATGAGTACGTACAAAGGGTTACAATTCCAAAAGATAATATCGTCTTGTTTGAAATGTTCATTTCTATTTTTCCCCTCCCTTTGAATTAATGATTCAAGCTTCGAAGAATGATAGTTAATATCATGAAGTATTTTTAGAATCAATCTTGAAACATATAACCATTAATGACATATTTTAAAAATTAATTAACCCAATTGAATTTGAAAAGCGCCCTCTCTGTTTGCCCTACTGATATGAGATCGGTAGTTGCTACTTTCAACTTCATGGTCACACTTTCTTTATAAAATCGTCTTTTGCTGAGCTTCGCTGTGTTGGATTTCTTTGATTATGTTTTGATACTAATACTGCTAAAGTAACTTCACTCGAATATCCATCACCATTAACTAGAAATGTGGATTCATGAGGTGTTCGACAGAGCAAGCTCACTTGTTAAGTATAGACCAGTTTTGGAAACGCCCCCCCCCCTCACAAAATGAAATGGAAGCTTTTATTACCAATCATGTGAAAGAATATGTTTTGACTAATACGTGATGATACAAATTTTCCCGCCTACTAATTGATATATTTGGTAAATTATCATATCGATCCGGCCTGGATAGATATCGCGAATGATATAGATATGCACTCCATCACTGAATATTTTGGCATACATTTCTGTTTTTTGCGAATTTAGGTTTAAGTTTTGCCATCTAAACCTGAAGGAAATATTTAAACAATATTTGAATGGATAGTTTGCACCCAAAACCCTTGAATCGCAATTTTACCACTACCGGTCTATACCTTTAACAATAATTTCCGATAAGTATATTCTTTCGACCATGGTCTCTGGATAATGTGTTTTGTAACCTTTTTTAATACGAGACAGAAATACCAAATGAAAGTTATGAGTTTATACACAAATTTCCTACAAATTGCTTAGGGATATATAAAACGAGGGAAGATTACAAAAAGTATAGATAGAAATGGGTCATAATGCAAAGGCAAAACAAATTTGCTATTTAGTATTTTAACTTGGCAGTGTATTTGATGCAATGGAGGGGAGAGGGTTACTAGGAATTGACCAAACCAATCACAAAACTTTTGTTCGGAATAGAGGCCTGAGCTTTATAACTTGTCGTGAATAGTTTTTAACGGAACTGTTGTAAAACATTAAATGTGTTTCTGTAATTTACATTGTCTGTTCAGAGCCAAAAGGACATTAACACTGAATCAACTGATTTGAGTTTCACACCTTCTCTGGCTCTGAGCAGACATTCTGCTCTCTTAGACTCTCCACCACTTCGTCCAAATACCAGCAACATTTCAAATTTCACCAGGACCATTCACTCTACACTCTCTGTCACACAGCCGGGAACAATAACACTTAGAACATGACGTCTTTCGCATAAAATCAATACAGTATATCTCACAGAGTTTTCAAAAAATAATTGCATTGATTAAAAAGTTTTATTAAAAAGGTATATTCTGAATTTGAACAATTATTATATCTGGCATCTTTGGAAACTAAAACAATAACAGTGCATTTATAACTTTGAGCAAAAACAAAAACAAAACAACAGATGATGATAATAATATTCTGGTTTTATATAGCACTTACAGGAGAAATCCACCCTGACTGATATTAATTGGGTTTTAATAGAAGCAGAAAAATGAGAGGATCAGGTCCTGATTTAAAATAAAAGAAAGTAATCAATCAAACAAAAATTGGCAATTCTTTGGCGAATCGTCTCTCCTCCCATTTGTTATGTACTACAAAAAAAAATCAAGACATGTCTATTTTCTCTAAAGAAGTTTTTCATGCACCCAAGGGCGCGATAGCTCAGTTGGAATAGCAGTGGTCTCGTGATCCGGCAACCTTGGTTCGAAACCAAGTCGATGCGTTAGTGTCCTTGGGTAATGCATTAATTCTCATTACCAGGTCCTTCGGAGAGGATTTAAAATGTCGGTCCTCTGGTTACTTACTAACAAGCATCTATGCTTTCTTAGCAGTCAGGTAAAATAACCACCACTAAACCACTACATTATTGCGAATCTGTTTCTATATTCAACCCCTGTATGGACAAGTCTATTCCATCATCAATAATGAAGAAAATTAAAATTTATGACATGTTATGTACAGAGCGAAGGGTAGGAGAGCTCACAAGAAATGTCACAGAGATGCCACTATGCGTTTGATGACAATTTCCAAAATTCATAAACTTTCTTATTTTTAAATCAGAATTTCACTGACCTGATCCTCTCATTTTTCTACCTCTATTATAGAAACAAACTTAACATCAGGGTAGACTTCAATTGAATACTTAACATTTCTGATGTCTCTAAGTGGTTTACATACATTACCCTGGTCACTGAGAAAGCTGGGGGATAGGACTACCTGTAGTATGAGTATATTAATTAAAATATAGAAGAAATTGCTTCTTTAAAACAACTTTATTATAGCTTTTTACATTATTTACTTCTCCGGCGCAAACTCAAATTATATCAAAACACAGCACCTAAATGCAGACACCACTTTTACTGTGCAAACTATAGCCAACCATTAGGAGCTATCTTATCAGTACTCAGTTTTAAAAATGCTACTTAATGTAAAAAAAAAAACTACAAGAGACTTTTCATCCCTCCACCATATTGAAATCTTGGGTGATTCAATGATGCATAAACTAATGGATTATTACATTATGCAGCAAGTATTATGAAGCAGCTGTAACTTATAAACTGCTTCAAGGATACCTCTCTTTCAATGAAATTCGATGAAATCAGAGGGTTATAACATGCAAACACCACTACTTTAAAACATAAAAGGTAAAGTCCGTTATCCCCCAAATCGATGTACAGTGTATTACAAAATAGTCAATACATCAAAATTAACATCAGGTTAATAACAAAGTTATTACATCATGCAATATACATTATGAAATATTAAGAAAGAAAATAAGGTTCTTGACAGATACACACCTAAGCGATCTCCCCAAATTCATCAGTTACCAGATGAAAAAGCCGAAAATTAAAAATATTGTTTAGCCCTACATCCAAATCCACTTTTACAAGTCCAAGACAAGGAGCAACATAACATGTACGTCATTGCACAACCTGAATATAATTATATTTTTCTATATCAATTGCACAATTTAAATGGCATGCACTTTCTTCATGGAGGAGGTCTGTGTTCTCCTCCCATCAAATGGGGAAAAAATCTTGAAGAAAAAAGCAAGAAGCAGAAGGAGATGAGACACAAGTGTCCTTTCAATGACTGGACCAATATAATGGCACAACTGATCAATTTTCTTGAAAATCAAATCATGAGATAAGATCATAATTTGGAAGTCCACAGCTGTTAATTCATGCATAGAGTTACATGGTGGCATAAATTAATTTGCCACTGTAATGCACTATGGGCTTGTTTGACTGTGCATCTACAGTATGTAAACAAGAATAAAAATCATTACAAGTACAATTGAATATGAACAATAGTTTTACACGTTCTATAGAAGACGGTGCGAATAACCAAACTACAATGCTTGCTGCACAAGAAAACTGGTAAAAATGATAAGCATAAATACAAACTATCATCAACATAATGCCCATTAAATATGGTTTAATTTTCGTTATCAAACAATGTAAGGCCTTTGAACCAAGTTTTTATTTAATTGAAATAAAACAGATGAAACAGAAAGAGGATACAATAATGACAAGAGGATGTATGTGTGTGAGAGACAGGGATGGGGTGGAGAGAGATGGAGATACCAAGGGTGAAAGACCAATGAGAGATAGATGGAAAGAACAATAACACACAATTTAATTAGAAATAGCAATTACATGGGGAAATGGCTTAATCTGTCAAAAACCATTAATAAGGCTTAATTACAGATATTCATTTTATCAAAGGTTAAAATGAGAACAGAGATCTGAAGAAATAGAGAGAAGGAGAGAGAGAGAGAGAGAGATAGATTGAATGGAGAGAGTATACAGTTTAACAATACCTTTTCTGACCGTACAAGTAATTCACAAGTCTAGATTGAAGAACCAATTCAAAGAGATAAAAACATGTGGTTGTAAATCTTAACCAGATAGAACAAGTATCAGTTGAGGTATGAGAGGGGGGGGGGAGAAAGGCAATTAAAGTGGAGAGTGAAACAGTAGAGAGAGGGAGAGAGAGAGAGGAGAGGGGGGGGGGGGGGGGGAGGTTACCCCACCTGGTCCTATCATATACTGTTTACCTTTTTGTAGTTTGCGTATGAAGATGTTACATAGTCTGAGAAAGTTCAATGAGAGGGTCTGTATCAAGATATTGATACCACTGGATATTTATCCAGGGCTTTTGAAGAAGTTGAAGAAGCTTCGAGTTGGGCAATGATCTTTCGAACTTGTGGCCTACCATCTTGCCTGTTTGTTTCAGGATTGAGGGTGACATAACCTAAAGGTTTCAACATCGCTGGTGTAACTCAGGCCATAAGTAGTTTTGCGTGTCTTTTTTCTGAACAAGTTTGATGCACTGTTTAGTCATTCCAGAGGATGATATGCACTGCTTTTCTATGATCGATGCAACAAGGAAATAGAATTTCGGATTCAACAGCATAAATATGCTTCATCTCTCTTCACAGTTGAACTTACATGCAAGTGGAAATGCCATTTTTTGTTCAAAGGAAGATTCCTCAAACATGACTATGCTGACACACTTGATGTGATACGACAGGCTGGAAATTTGAGGTTCAATAACAGCAAGATTGAGCAGGTAAGGAGACAGCAAAGGCCGTCTGGAGTTCTGGACACTAGGTAATGTTAACATTGTTGCGTTATCCACCACAGCGAGGAAAACCACCTGGCCCATGTTTGTCTCGAAGGGAAACCGGCATTTCGTTGGGTCTACTCAGAAGTTCAGAACTCTGGTTCATGTGCCTGACAGTGTTGGAGGTTATAACATTGCTAGTAGCTCTGTCAAATAAAAGAAACAAAAGATAAAAGATATTTTTCATTTAATTTAAATAAAAATTCCAGGAATCATGAAATGATAACTTATAGTGGACGAATACAAAATTAATCAGGACACTTATTATCCGTGATGGTTATTATTTCTACATTTCTCATGGCTACCTGTGGATCCTTATTAAGCAATGTCCATATTTGAGTGATGCAATCTCTCGTTTTCCTATGTTCTCTAATTAAGACCTTAAGACTTTGCAAGATTATATTCATATTTTAATAGATTGCAGTAAGGTTGGTTGTAACTAATTGTTAAAGTAATAATTAAAAAATCAGCAGAAGGCAAAATATAGCTTGATACTTTTGAAAAATTATCATAATCATCACTATGCACCTGTTGGACAAAAATTCTGCCAATATATATAATATATATAATATATAGAAATAGACCTAGGTGTATATCAATGAGACCATTGCAGTGCTATTTTTGATGAGCCATGGGTGGGCATTACAAGGCATTATCTTACTAAGAAGCCTGAGAAGGCAGGTGAATACAAGTGAATGTACACATAGCTTTTATGTCCATGTCACATGCACGTACCCGCTTGTGCATATTGCTTTACTGTCACAATATTGAAACAAACGAAAATAACCTGACAAGCTACATGTACGCAATATGTATGTGGGGTCCTATTCATGGAACTACATGTGCATGTACACACATTTATCTCTTTAAAATGCTGTGTATATTATGGCCTCTGTCAACCGCATATATTAACAAATAACTGTGCCTGAATCATCAGCAAAAACACCCAATTTAAAACAGGGTGGGGGTGAAAGTGGCAGACTCTTACAATACTTGGATGATTCATACTATACATGTCTAACCTAGTCAAATATATTCCCTTCAATTGGATCTGTACATACTCCCTTGATCATATTCTTTTTTCAGGAGCAGGCATTGGCCGCATACTATGCATAGTAAATCTAATACATTTTTTGTATGCCTATATTCATATATCTGGGTTAGCTATAGGTCTTTATGCACAAAGAAAAGCTATGTGGTGATTTCCTACAGAAGTGTACTACAAAAGGCAAGGAATAAAGTAAACATTACCATTTTGCTTATGGGAGCTCTTGTAGAGTCGCAAAAAGTGTTTTATCAATATGTAAATGCAGAGATCTTAAGTTTTTTTAAGTTTTAAAATTTTAATCAAAGCTCTTTGGGAGCTTTCCAGAGCATCATGAATCCAGAGTTGTTGTTTGCTGATAACCAAGGTGCCAAACAGTTTTTAATGCAAATGCCCCATTATTTAAAAAAGAAGTGCAGTCTAGAGGTAGGACTAGGAAGAATGTAACATTGAATCATCCTTTATCTACAAACTACACCAAGAAACAAGCCGTTTTCCCCTACTTATTATTCTGACTCGGTTAGTTCTGCCATTGAAAAGTTAAATTTGCAGTCTGAAAGTCGATACGCATTACAAATAAACATCAAAGTGTAGGCCTATGGCCATACAATGTTGATGTGTATACGTCAATAGTCCATAAGCTATGCTACCACCCCAGTAACCCACAAATACAAGTACACACAATGCAACATTTAAATGTACTACTCCAACGTTACTGAGTAACAAGAAAATATCTGGGCCCTGTAACACTCACACTAAGTTTTGCGTTCGATTGCATATATTCTGATTGGTTTATGGTCAGCAAATTGAACAATTTGTGCATGCCACAATGATCTAGACTGGTCCATTGTCATTTTGCAACTAGCGTTAAACTTATTGTTAGCACAAGGCCCAGATCATTACCCACTTGCCTTATTTTCTTATTTCTTGTTACCCAACTTGCCCAAACTGCACTGGCACCGCACTGCATGGGCCGGGCCGGGATGGGATTGTCCACGAAATCACATGAGGTGGATAATCTCTATTTTAACATTTTTTTATATTCTTATTTTATATCTAGGTTATACAAAATGGTGACTAAGGACTTACCACTGGGATAGTAGCGATGTAACCCAATAAAACACAGAAAAACGCGGTCTTTATGAGGGTTTTTTTTACCTCCCAAGTCGACATGAAAACAGGTCACTGAATGCCCTGCCGGCCAATTCATGGCCAGCGCTAGCTAGCAGCGAGTCGCCCAGCCCAGGCTATATATAAGTCTAATATAAGTCTAGCAGCCTACATGCGAGGTGCATGATGATACACAGTATGTACATCGTGCAAAACTGGCCCTAGTAAATGAGACGGCCGTCGCAGCCAACGGGCGAGGGAATTCAAAAATTTAATTTATTTTAATCTAATTTAGGAACTTGACATTAATCTTGATCTAAAGAGACACGAATGAACGAACGTTCAGCTAGAAAGGCTAGAAAGGCTAGAAAGCAACCAAGATTAACTGCGGTAGTGCATGCCTCTAGTAGGCTTTACCACCAGCGCCTTTTTACGAGTATTACGGCGAAACTGGCCAGTCCAGCAGGTAAACAAAAATATTCTCCTCCAGGTATACCTCCCCGCATTTTAAATCGAGCGAGGCTCCTGAAATTACTTGTCTTACGAATTGTAATATAATTTCTTGCTAATATATGTAAGTGTGATGAAGGCCCAAAATGATAAATTCCGCCAACGAGCAAATTAATTTGCTCGATTTCTGTTCATGACCGGGGGGGGGGGGGGGGGGACGATATGCAATTTTTTTTTTTTTACACGGATGTTATGCGAGGGAGCGAGCATTTTTTGCAATTTTATTAGTCTAAACGCTGTACTCTTTGGCCCTCCGGAGCCTAAAAGTGTGTTCCAGTCATAATTCAGTATATGCTATACAATTTTGTAAGTAATTTTTCAAATTTTCCGGGAGGGGGGGGGGACAATCCCCCCCCCCCTAAACAAATGAGGGGGAGGGGACGTGTCCCCCGTCCCTCTTGGGATCGCCGCCCCTGCTCGCCACCAAAGAACACGGTTTCATTGTATATTTAGCTGTGGGTGAAATTTTTTACCAATGTTTGAAGCCAACTAATTACCAAGCACAAAACTATATATGTACACTACGGAAACCATATATCCGGGTACCGCAGTCAACAAACGCCTACAAAGGCGCAATAAACTGGAACATGTTTACATAACGCTATCGAAACGCGATAGATTTATTTATCCCTATGCTATCATTACTCCATAACGCTATAAACCTTACTTTAAGACCGCCACCAATAACCCCCATAACTGAGATTACTGATGATGATCTGCATATATATACCCTTACAAAAATGTACCATAGCAACCATGGTACTTTTGTCCAAATTACCATCCACCATGGTAACCATGGTTACCAAAACAATGAAATACATTAAACTATGACGCAAACGAGCCCTCGATATCTAACATTTGAAGGTAAGACACCATTAACATAAAATAGACGTACATAGGAAGGGCAACATGGGATTGGGTTCGCACCCTACTTAAACGTATTCCAAAGCACCTTAGCCATATCTCGGATAAAAAGGGATGTTTCGGCCTCCGACAGATGTATCCCATCGGGACGAAAAAAGGTGTTGCGAGGTATGGATTAACTCGGGGTGCTCTATAACGATGCCGTTGAACCTCCTAGCGAGGGACCTGCCGTACCTATTCAATGATCGCCTCTTGCAGTCGACGAGGCCCTGCTGTTCATCGCTAAACTCCCTATAGCGGAATCGAGGTAGAATGTCCGACCAAATGATGATGGACCCCTGGCCGCTCACGTATTCAAAGAACCGTTTTAGCTCGCTTGAGAAGGCGCTCTTGCTCTCTGACTCTAGATCGTTTGTTCCAACGTGCTGAATTATGTGGGATTGTATTGACCCCTCACCGGTGAAAAGGGAAGATAAGTATTCCTTGGACTGGCCTAGATCAAGGTCCCTTCTGCCATGCCAGGCCACCGGCGCCCCACAGCCAAGATCTCCACTGCCCTCCTGCTGTACCCGCCGGGCTGCCCAGTACACGATAGAGTCACCAATGATCCATGCGGCAGGGTCTGCAAAATAAAATAATGTATCTTTGGGAGTATCTTGCACTGAGTACATGTAATCACAATCACTTAAAGGTAAATAAAGCTCATTATTATTATTATTATGTGGAATTCGTGTAAAAGAAGTGTAATTTGCCAGACACCTAATATTGATGTTTACGAGCACAGTCTTCTGGCTACAAGTAACCAGGCATACGAAGGAAAATTATGAATCTGCGTGTACTTCATTATGAAATGATAAGGCTGCCTTTAGGTTAACGTGATCAGCCGTACCATAATCACAAACGACTGTGAATAAATGCCTGTATTTTTTATTTTACAATGTAAATATCAATATGTATGCATGTATGTATCAGTATGTATGTATGTACAAGGCTCTGGAATATTGCAATTGAAATCAATGAATTGGGGCAGCTTCAATTAACATATTGCTAAAATAAAAATTCTCTGCTGTTAGTGTTACTAATAGTCGATACAATGTAATGACGGCACAAATGACTGAATTTGATTAGGTAATGAAAACAACCGAGTCTGATTAAATCAGGTTAGAACCCACGAGCATGTCAATGCGGACGTAACGCCTGTACGCATTAGAAGCCCAACGCCCCATATACTGGATTTGCCTGTCGGTGCACCCAACATAGCGGCAAACGTTGCCGCCCCGATACGAAACGAATGGGAAGAAAAGCATTCAGTGTGCAAGGAACACAATTTCATGCACGTCTTGATCATTTTAGTGAACTTGTAGTGAGTAAGGGGAAGGGCACCAAATGTCTGAAAGAATGCATCCCCAACAGAGGGGCGGCATGACATGTAAGCAACCACCGCTCTGACTGGGCAGAATTCTGACTGAACCTCAGGAATATTTATCAAGCAACCCCTCCCGCTCTGATCAGTTTTAGAAGAGCGAAGGCGCAAAACCACCTTGCGGTTAAGGGCTTCTCTCCTGACAATAGGGACTTTTAGATTTGCGTGGACTGATACGCAAAAAACCCGCAAAAAACCATAAAATGTTATCAGAAAGGCCGCGGAGTACATGTGCACCTCATAGTCGCTCTTACACACATTACTCAAAGCCCTCAACATCTGACGCAACAAAGATAGTGTAATAGGACATTTAGTATCCCGTCTCATCACGTTCCCCCCTTATGCACCCTTCGAGTAGGCATGAAACAACGAAACCCTTTGTGACGTCATCTAGACTCGCCACCTGCAAATGAAATGATAGCCCCGAAATGTAAGTCTGAACTGTAGACAGCGAATATCCGCGCCAAGACAAATATGATATAAACTGAGCAATACGCTCAACATTCGGCGGCATTCGATTATCATACTGATACTCTGAACAAAATTCGGTATAAACACTCATCGCTGTTGCGTAAGTGGAATGAGTACTGCTGGCCCGTGAATACAGTAAAAGCCCCGACCGCTCTATGTCCAGCTGCTCCTAAGATGGGTAGGCATTTCTTCCCCCTTTTCGGCGGCCAGAGGTGACAGCTTGTGGAATATGTCCTCCTGAAAACGAGACAAGGCATCAGCAATTCCATTATCAACCCCAGGCACGTAACGAGCCTTAAATCTAATGGGTGGTATTCGCGAAAGCGGCCTAAGTTAAATCAGTGGCCTAAACCTGGTTTAAACCATGGACTATCTTTTTTGCTATTCTCGAAGGTGGCCTAAAGATAAGCCAGGCTTAAATACGTCATAGTTCGGCCTAACTTTAGGCCGCTCAGAGGGCAGGTTTAAATACGTCATAGTTCGGCCTAACTTCGCGTGACGTCACTTTTTAAGTTAATCGACTGTCCGCGGAGAGTGAACGGTAAGTTTTGCATTGAATTTCTATATTTGATAACAATTTACACTCTTTTGTATGGGATAAGTGCTCATGAAAGTTACACCAGCTAATAAAGTATTTTTGTTACTTTCATGTTGCTGTAGTGGTGATAATCTAAAATGCTTTTAACTGAATAAATTTGGAAGAAACTTGGTAAATGTTCACAGTGTTCGCAGACCAGTCCCATACGTGCAAATAATTGTCGGTTAACATTTTCGTTTCCTGAGATTGAGCAATTTCTTACCGGGTAATTCTTTTTCTTGGCACTATTGTCCTTTCGTACGCATATACCACCTTAACACCACCCTAAAACTATCATTGCTAGACGTAGAAACTACTTTTATAGTGGATTTTCGAGACGCTGTTGCCTAAAAGTGGACTAGCACTAGGCCTAAATCTAGATCTAGCTGTCTCTTTTGTTCGTTACCCTCTGATTTGGGTAGGGTCGGCTCCTCTCTTTCAGGAGCCGACCCTACCCAAATCAGAGGCTAACGAACGAAAGAGAGAACAATTTCGGTCTGGTATCACCTCTGCCTGAGCTGCAGCGCTAGTTGTGGCTGTTGGTGCGATAATTTTCTACAGGATAATGATGATTTTTATAACCACCCATCCCCCCACCACCCCCCCCCCAAGAAAAACTTAAAAAAAATAAATATATATCACTAGACCTAGATTCTAGATCTAAATTTCATCAATAAGAGTCTAGTCTAGACAGGTCTAATACCAATTGAAAGGAAATGGACAGAAGCTTCCTTTTTTGACAAACAGTTGCTGATGTTACAGTAGCTAGTAGTTTAGGCTTATATTTTGTAAACTACAGAGAAAAAAATTGTTTGTAAACTACAGAGAAAGAGAAATTGTAATTTCTTATCAAATATCAACATATTTTTCATCTTGATTTTCTGCTATTTCAGGTTCTTTTCAATTGATGCATGGGGATGAAAAAAGAAGGCCTCTCCCAAGCTATGGTGTCCCGCCTTGTGAAGTCCATCTCAATAGCCATTGCCAGGAGATGGGAGCAATACATCACAATTCCTTCAACAAGAGAGGCAGTCCTGCAGAGTGCAGACCCAACATGAATGTTATAATTACTGCCATTTCCCTGGCGTTAATATGGTCGGTGCTATTGATTGCACCCACGTAGGCATCTCCAAGCCAGTTGGCCCAACGCCAGTTATTTCCTGAACAGGAAAAATATAAACTACATTTTTCTTGGAAAGTCTGCTGGTGAGTAAAGCTGTAATTACGCCTAAATTGTGTAAACTAAATCATGTTTATACAATTAAAAAAAAAAAGATCTGCTGAATTTATGAATCTGCAGATGTGTCTACAGGTACATTATGAAGTGATTTAAAATTGTTTTGTCTGATGAATGTAGGTGCAATCTACACTCAAACTTTTATTCATTTGACATGGGCACGAGCTAATATTTTCAGCTCGATTGTCATGGCTACCAGTCACTCCTGACAGTGACAGCTTGGCCGAGACTTTTGGGCGAACTATCTGAAAATAAGACACAAATAATCAACAGTTGATTAACTACTTTCAAATTTGGGTCAGAAGAAAATTCAAACCTACCACTAACAATTCTGGACCATATAAGACTTAGAGACCTACAGACTGCAGTACAGTACAGTGCATTAAATTTTCATTTTACTTTTCCCCTTTCACGAAGCTTATTTTGGGAGATAACATCACAAAGACAATCATTGGTCTAATGTTAGATTGAACTAAAACGGAAAAGTTGGGCTCTTACGATTAGGGCCTTGTAAAATCTCCATTCCAGGCTGCGTTTACATCTAGGTTAGGCCAACTGTCAGCTGGTTATCTAAGTAAGATGTAGACCTCTAGACTTAATTTTAGGAAAGGGACTAACTTGGCTATAGACTTTAACTACTTAGGGATTTCTTAGGCCATGACATGGCAAGTAAAACTTGGTGCAAGCATATTTATGAGATAGTACTGCAAGAATGTGTATGTTTGTTCTTGACTTTAAAAGAGATACCGGTAGTCATTCTGTAAATCAATGATTACTAGTAACTGAGTGGGGAGGGGGTGCCTAGTCACTGCCTACATGAAAGGCGCCTTAAGTTTTTTTTTAAAGTTAGAATATGATTGACACTATAACTAAGAACAATTATCAATGGAGTAGATCTTTGATATTTTAATGAGGTCTAAACCTTTTTATTTTTGTTTCAGGATGATGTTTTTCTTCAGTAAAATAAATGAAGGCAAATTCCCTGATAACTGAGACAAATTCAGAGAGAGGAAGGAGAACTACTGAGCTGCTGAATTTCTGACAGGTAGGCTGTACGAATAAGTTGTTGTTTGTATTCCCAGGTACTTCAAGGATGGCATTTGTTCATTCACATTTGTCCATCAATACTTTCATTTAATTGATTATGCACTCCACTTTTACCACAATGTACATGCAAGACCTTTTTAAGGTTTAACAGAAATAGGTTTCAATGTGCTTCCTTTCATTCTTTTCTCTTTTCATTCAACAGACATACTTGCAAGGACTATGAAGTTCTACTTAGCCTCTTCAATGAACCAGACTCCATCTGCTGTAACTGTGACTGCATGGGGATCAAAACCTTTGTATTATAATCCTCATAACATGAAGCTATGGTAACAAACAAGCAACCATTGATAAAAAGCCTGATATGTCCTTGTTGTGTGTGTGAACCACAAAGCAACCATCACTCATAAGGATATTTTTATGTACATCAGATGTTCATTGTTTCACTGGAAAAATTGTGATTTTGATTCATTTAAGAAATCTTGTTTCATAATGTGTTTTATAATATAGTGCAAGTCATGATATAACAGATTCCCTGCAAAAGAAACACGGCTCAAAAGTAGACTATGCTTAATTTGTTTTAAAAAAATGGGAGAAGGTAATGTAACAAATACATAACATTTAATTCTAATAGTTTCAAGTAGCAGATTATGAGGCTATTGGAGCTTAATATTTGATTTTGACCTTCAATTTTATAATCGTATTCATCATGAATTACAATATTTTCTGTAATAAGAAAAATAAATAAATTGAACGTAATTGTTGATATGTTATATACAATATTTCTTTCATATCTTTTGATTTTAAGTGTGCATATTGTTGGGTTCATTAAATTATACATGGAAAAAGTCTTGAAATAGAACAGTGGGAGAACAGAGAGCGAACGAGAGAGAGAGAGAGATAGAGTAAAAGAGAAAGGGAACCAAATGAGAAAGAACAATTTAATGGTGAGAGAAATAAACAATGATGTGAGATAGTGTGTGTGTGAGAGAGAGAGAGAGAGAGAGATGGAGATAGGGAGAAAGAGTTGGGGGGGGGGGGGTGACAGTGCCCCTTTTTTCAAATGCCCCTTTTTATATAGGAAAGTTCCCTTTTAACTTTGTAAGAAGTGCCCCTTTTCCATAGGAAAAGTGCCCCTTCCCCTTTTCACCTCTGATAAGGGCCCCTTTAATTTTGACACGCGCCCCTTTTCCTTTGACAAGTTTTCATTTTCCTTTGCAATAAGTGCCCCTTTTCACTTTCGGGAAGTACCCCTTCACCTCTGATTATTGCCCTATTTAAATGTGAGAGGTGCCCCTATTAACAAAATTATCGGTGCCCCTTTTATTTCAACAAATGCACATTTCCTTTATTATAAGTGCCTCTTTTTCATTCTCATAAGTGCCCCTTTTAAAATATGTTCAATGCCCCTTTTCAGGTGCGATATGTGACCCTTTTCATCTCTGATAATTTCCCTTTTAACAATGATACAATTCCAGCAAGTGCCCTTTTTGTTGGTGCTGCCCCCCGCTTTGGAAGTCGCTCTGCCGTCCCAGGACGTCATATTGCTCAAGTTGTCGAGGTGATGCATCCTCTCCACACTCAGCGCGCATCCATTGTCTTAGCCCATTGTCTTAGTGCATTGTGACGTCATATTGCTCAAGTTGTCGAGGTGATGCATCCTCTCCACACTCAGCGCGCATCCATTGTCTTAGCCCATTGTCTTAGTGCATTGTGACGTCATATTGCTCAAGTTGTCGAGGTGATGCATCCTCTCCACACTGCGCGCATCCATTGTCTTAGTGCATTGTGACGTCGCAGCTTCGGTACTGAGCATGTGCAGAAACTGTAACCATGGTGAATGATCCATGGACTAAGTTAGGCCAGGTTTAAACCATGGATCAGTTAGGCCACCTTTCGAGAAATGAAAATGACTTAGGTCAGCGGCCTAAGTTAAGCCTGGCCTAACTAAACCACGGACTAAGTTAGGCCAGGTTTAACTTAGGCCGCTTTCGAGAATACCACCCAATGTTCCTAAGCAAACAAATAACGACTAACTCACGAACTAACTTCATTAACTCACTACAGCACGCAGACTGACTATTAATCACCGACACCACTGTCGTATTATCAGACCAAATCAACACACGCCTGTTGCGAAAGGACTCGCCCCACAACTGAAGGCTTACCACAATAGGGAACAGCTCGAGAAAAGCAATCGACCGACCAGCTGCATTAAACTGTACAGGTCATTTCGATTGGGCCCATCTCCCACCGAAATAGATTCCAAACCCACAGCTGGCCGCCGCATCAGTAAAAAAACTGGAGCTGTGAACTATAATTGTGCCATGCCTCACCGCCTATCATGACTCTACCATTGAAATGAGTGAAGAACACCTGCCAAACCGCCAAGTCTGCCTTAGCCCCCTTTCCTAATCTAATCATGTGAAAAGGACGCTGTACCCCTCGAGTTAAATATATCAGTCTCCGCATAAACGCTCGGCCGGGGGCGATGGCCCTGCACATGAAGGTCAAACTCCCTATTATATATTGCATAAAAATAATAATAATAAACAATATTTATAAGGCGCTTAATACTGGTGTCTCTAAGCGCACCATATTCTGACTTAACAATTATTTACCAAAACTTATAATAAACACACAACTTATACATCTGTTCTTTATTCAATAAGTCATGCATATACAATAATAAAAAAATAAGATAAGAGTGAGATCAAACATACATACGAGAGGTCAAACATAGGATCAAACATAGGATCGAACAAACAAAAAATAAGACGGTGTGCATCACAACTGCAGAATATTATTTATGAATTAAAAAGGTGCGTTTTCAGCAAGGACTTGAATTGGTCGAGAGAATGAATATTATGAAAGTGCGCTGGTAATTTGTTCCAAAGGTTAGGGGCATTTACTGAGAAAGCTCGATCGCCATATTTTGTAACGGTACGAGGTCTGAGGGTTAACTGCAAGGTTGATGATGATCGAAGAGGTCTTAAAGAACTAGAAGAACGTAAGGAAATCAAATCTGAAAGATATTTAGGGGCTTGGCCATGGAGAATTTTGTATGTAAGAAGAAGAACTTTAAATGTTATACGATGGTGTATGGGAAGCCAATGAAGAGAACGCAATATTGGGGTTATGTGCTCAAACTTTCTTGAGAGAGCAACAAGCCTTGCAGCAGTATTCTGAATTCTTTGAAGTGGAAGTAGGGACGATTGTGAAAGACCAGAAAAAATTGAATTACAATAATCAAGGTGGGAGGATACAAATGCATGGGTTAATTTTGCAGTTGTGGGCCGGTCAAGTAGTTTCCTAATTTTCCCAATTTTGAAGATTCCAAAAGATGCCGATTTACATACGTTTTTAATGTGCTGTTGAAATGTAAGATTTTTGTTGATTAAAACACCCAGGTCTCGAACGTATTCACTGCCCTTCAGTGAGCCATCTCCGGTAACCAAGTCGGGGAAGGAATCGGTGTTTCTGAATTTGGAAGTAATGTGGATCATTTCAGATTTTCGTTCATTAAGGCAAAGTCTATTGTTAGAAGACCAGAACCTAATGTCTTCAAGGCAACTGCTGAGTTTCCGAGTCGCATCATCCTTCCCGTTAGGCTTAAGAGTTATATAATCTGAGTGTCGTCAGCGTACATCGCATGTTGAATCCCCTGGTGAGAGTTAATGACCTTAGACAGTAGGCTGGTGTAAAGAACGAAGAGAAGTGGGCCGATTACGGAACCTTGAGGAACGCCGCAGATCAGTGGAAATGTTGCAGAAGGCGTGTCATTGATGATCACACGTTGACTGCGATTGAGGAGGTATGAGCGTATCCAATCAAGCACAGTTCCGGTGATGAAAAAGTCATTTTCCAGGCGATGAAGTAACAGGGTATGGTCGATGGTGTCAAATGCAGCCGTATAATCCAGGAGGATGAGCACGACTTCATTACCCTTGTCTATGACCAGGAGAAGATCGTTCAGGACTTTAACCGTAGCAGTTTCTGTTGAATGGTGGTTCCTGTAAGCAGATTGATGAACAGGAAGCATGCCAAATCTCTCGAGGGGGGCCTTCAGCTGAGCAGCCACAATGCTCTCCAAGACCTTATCTAGGAAAGGTAGATTTGCAATGGGCCTGTAGTTGTTCAGTCCATTTGGATCAAGGTTCGGCTTCTTGAGAAGAGGAAGGAGTAGGGATGTTTTAAATGATTCCGGGACATGACCAGAAGACAAGGAGAGATTAAACATCTTGGTGATAACAGGGAGGAGTTCGTCAAGGGTGTCCTTCGAGAGCCACGTGGGAATTGGATCTAATTTACAGTGTTTAGATGGTAGTGATTTGATGAGCTTCCTGACTTCCGAATCAGATACAAGACATAATTGGGAAAGTTCATGATCAGACGACGGAGCGCAATATGTGACTGCTGGCACCGGAACTGAGTCAGTGAAGGAAGATACCAAATTGGATACCTTCTCGCTGAAGAACCTAGCAAACCTGTTGGCAAGTTCACTGTCAGATGAGTGATCCGGAATAATTGATGATTGATTTGGTGATGAGAGTGACTTTACAATGCTGAACAGTTGTTTGGTGTCAGCATCTGCAATAAGATTCTTGAGATACGTTGACCTAGCATTGTAGATGCATTCGTAGTAAGAATCGCATTCTCGACGATACAGTTCCCTGTCAACACAAAGCCCTGACTTGATCATACAGCGTTCCGCCCGGCGCCTTCGTCTCTTTGCCTGCCGCACGTCTTCGGTAAACCAAGGCGCTTTAGATCTAATTGTGACGGTTTTGACTTGAAGAGGAGCATGCCTATCAATCAAAGAACTCCAAAAGGAGTTGTATTGATCTGCAGATCTAGAGGGACATACAGGTTCAGAAAGTGGATGGAAGATCAGTTTAATGTCGTTGCGTAGAGAGTCCATATTGATGCTTCGAAATTTTCTGAAGCTCACTTCCTTCTTCGGGTTCTGGGGCCTGGTGAGGCTAACTGTAGCAACTAGTGCACAATGATCGGAAGGGAGTGAAGACAACAGCTTCACATGGTCGATGTCGTCTGAATCTCTGGTGAATAATAGGTCAAGGGTATGGCCTGCTCAATGCGTAGGTTCATGGACATGCTGCTTAAACCCAAGAGAATCAACTCCGCCCATGAAGGATTTTGCAAAATTATCATTGGGATCGTCAACATGTACGTTCAAATCACCTAAGAGTAGAGAGAAGTGATCGGTTACAGCAGCACCTTCAAGAAGAGTTAAAAAAATCCTCCCGAAAGGTGCTGTTAGAGACAGTGTTACTTGTGGAGGGAGGACGATAAATACAGTACAATCTAGCAGCAGAGGATGGGGTAAGGTTGATTATTAAATCAAGTAATTCAAAGGAAGAAAAATCATCATTGGAATTTACAGTACAACGAGCTGTGGATCTATAAAGTACAAAAATGCCACCACCCCTAGAAGACTTACGGGGTCGGTGAGTAAAATCATAATTAGGCAAGCATAACTTCATATCGGCCAAAGTGTGACCGTCCCTGTTATTATCCCCAGATAGCCATGACTCAGTATTGACTAATACATCAAGGTTATTGTCTACAACTAAATCAGTAACTGCATGTGTTTTATTGGTCAAGGATCGTGCATTCCATAGGCCAAGTTGGAGACCAGTGGATGGCACAGAAATAGGTGCAGAGTATTGTGACCTTGGGACCCTACGCTTACGGGGCTTATGTCCGCGGTGAGTTTGACGTCGGCTACCGATACCCAGCTCACAAACCCTGGTCCACAGGCTGAGATAGCAGCTGGTAAGGCTGTCTGTTCAACTGATAGAGAGCATTTAAATCATAGCAAATACGACTTGACGGTGCATAATCAGTATATTGAGATGTATGAACATGATCATGATCTAAGTTAAGACCATCGAGGTTATGTGGGCCTGGGTTAGGCTCAATATTGCCAGAAAGTAAGGTACTCAATTGGAAACTTGCTGTAGTATTATTATAATACAATATTGGTCTACTACAGAACTTCAAACTGCTTTTAACAGGAATGTGTGGATTCAACCACCATTTCCTTACAACAAAAGACAGGTCAGAACCACTGTGAGTTCTCAACACAGCTGTAACAAGTGTTACACACAAGAGCACTTTCAAAAGTCTAATACCCTCCATTGTAACAGGAAAATACCTTAAGAGGATTACACAAAAGGAGTATGTGTGCACAACAATTCATTCAGCTAGAATACAAAGATCACAGACTCAATGAAGTGTACAACAAGATATGCCAGAAAATGTACAGTAAAGTGAATGCAAATGGCAGAACATCAGAGTTCAAGTAATACAGAAACCAAGTACAAAAATGAAAACATAAGATAATCAACATTCAAACTAAATTACTCCTTGTAAGTCGACTAAGCTGATCCTTGACCTATAAGAACTCATTTAACAGCAACAAATAACAAAATTAAGCAATCTTTAAAGTGAAATTAGAGCAAAAACACAGAGCGTAAATGAGAGAGGCTACCCCTATGGAGGTGCACACCAAAATTGCAAATTCCTTAGTGAGATTTTGCTCAACTTCGAAACCTCATGCAACCTATGAACCAACTTAATAACTAGCTTATCTTGCGAGACTCGCACCTCAAATGCCTTGGAATCAATCTCGAGCCCTAAATAAGTTATGACCGAGACTGGGCCCACCGTCTTCTCCTCTGCAATTGGCACCCCGAAGCGTTCGCACACGGCCATGAAGCTGGGTACCCGCGAAGAAAAATTCATCGAGATAATGCAATGTGGTATTGGATTCTGCCACACGCCGTGCACAATACACAATACATTGGCATGCACCGGTCAAAAAAGTACTGACCGTCCACGCACATCCCTAGTAATTCGGAATCTTCCGGCCTAACCGGCAGCAGACGAAAGGCGGACTTGATATCTGCCTTCCCCATCAAAGTACCCACGCCTAACCGCGTCACCAAATTCAACAGCCGCGTCGAAAGATGAATAATTGACTGCACATTGAGATTGAGGAATGTTTTCATTCACCGACCCCCCCCCCCCCCCCCCTATTGGAGACGATAAATGCTGAATCAACCGAAATTCCCCAGGAGCCCTCTTAGGTACTAGACCAATGGGCGAACACCTGAAATAGAGGAATGGGGGGGGGGGGGGCAGGGGCGGATCTAGCTTTTTGCTAAGGGGGGGGGTTGACCAAAATAATGACGATGCGGAGCATCGTCCACGAGCCGCGAAGCGGCGAGCCGATTTTTTTGGGGGTGTTTATTTGAACCCCGTAAGTGATGTTTTCCTGGCATCTATTAACACAATGGAGACCATAAAAAGCAGTGCATGATAACGTCTTTTTAAATCAAGTAACAGTTTAATACATAGTTATATCCAGAGTTATCATGTGTTTGGTTAAGTTACCAGATGAGTTGAATATCTTCTCACAATATTTGCACTTGAAAGGGTTTCTCTCCAGCGTGCGTTCTTTTTTCTTTCTTTTTTTTTTTTTTTTTTTTTTTTTTTCCCTTTTTTTTTGTTTTTTTGTTTTGGGGCCGCCCAAGGGGGGGGGGGGGGGGTTGCAACCCCCCAACCCCCCCTGGATCCGCCACTGGGGGGGGGGAGCAAATGGGCCAATAATCCTTCCGAATTCTATTTCAACTAGCAATTTGTTCAACAAGACTGATTTATTGTCATGAGCAGACCTGAGATTCCTTGATCGGAGTGGAACCCGATCCCCTGTAAAATGTAACGAAAACCCGAATTAAAAAAATATCTGAAACGGAAACCGTTAATTAACCGACGGGCGTGTTCAAGATTTGGATATGAGGACAACATAGGAAACATAGCCTCCAATTTGACTGGAGTGGGGGCCAAGTCATACTTAGACGAGGATCTAATTCCTGTTGGTAGGGGTTCTGGCAATAGGGGTTCTGGCAATGGGGGTTCTGGCGATGGGGGCTTGGGTCTGCTGGGAACACGACTTAACTCCATGCCCGAATGCCCGACAACGACAACACCTGTGGGCAAAAATGCAGATCCCCCCCCCCCCCCCGGAGCAGTTTCCCCTGTTGAAGGCAAAGCACGTACCCTTCATCTCTCCTCGCCTTGCCTCGTTCGGAGTGAAAGCTTCTCTGACCCGCGTCTGCGGGCGTTGCATATTGCTACCTTGAAATGGGCGAAAAGAAGAGCTCCTCGGCCCGCCGCCAGCAATTAACAACAACCAAAGCTCCCCGTCGATGCTCGCCCATGATCGGCCTGGTCTTCGTGCCTCCCGGAGACGAAATTGGACATCATAGTCCCTCCACCCATATCCGCCATTGTTACGAGCCGCCTCCTCACCATATCCATGTACTTTAACAATTCTACCTCCCGTCCTGGATGCCTCTCCAGGTAGATAGACATATAGACTAGGAACACAGAGGTCCACTGCTCGATGCTTGTAATCCTCTGCTGCCTAGGCCGAGGTTGGAACTGAAAGCCGCCTGTGGCGGGCAACAACTGGAACGTGGTTCCAGTAGTAGGGCTATAATCGTTAGGCCTAATACTGGAAAGGAAGCTGTCCCTGTTCTGCTTCTGCAACAAAACGAGGTCGATATAATCGCCCTGCCAAATCTTTTCCTTCATCCCGGGTCACAGACGTTCACCACAGGCTGAGACAGAGTCTAAAACCCGTTAGATCTAGGTATTGGAGGCTCTAAAAAAATCGAGACCATCGTCACTAATCTCTACAGGCCTACTGTTGAGGCCAGCCATGCTGGAGGATCCAACCTCAGTCACCACTCCCTCCCCTAAGCCTTGCATCACCCTAGGCCAGGGAGCCCCAGGCCCAGGCCTAGTAAAATCCCCCTGACTACTATTAGGACTAGGTCTATTAGTACTAGTATTAGTAGGCCTACTAGTAGCTATATCTCTATCAATATCATTCCCGACTCACCGGAGACTTGGCCGTGGTCCGGAAGGTCCGCTTCGGTTGCGAAGCAAGCAGTAGTAGCACAAGTGGTAGGCCGACTTCGTCCACGGGGTCGCTCGCGTCGCTCCGTCTCCTTCGCCTTCAAAGTTAAACACGTCTTCTTCTTAGGCCGACCGGTCTTACTCTGAGCCTTAGCTTTCGGCATGATTATCCAAACAAGGCTACCCTCTACAAAAGCCACGAGAGAATAAAATATATGAGAATATCTCCGAGGTATATGTAAATCAATCAAATTGGAAGCCCTGAAGATCGAGAAAGACGAGTAGTCTTCCCTCTACAAAAAGCCACGAGAGAATGACATAATTTGCACGTGAATACGCTCCCGCACTCGCGTATCGTGTGTTCCGTGTGCAAAAGGGCGCGAATTCCGAGACACGCCACAAAAGCACGCCTTTTCTAGAAGGCGCGAAATACTTGACCAAATTGTAAACAAGCTAATTGCTGAGTCACCATGGTCAGCAAAACCAAAACAAAGCAAGTGGCTAACCAGCCGTGAATCAATATTTTTGAAAGCGTTTTTTGTAACTCTTTAAAATTCATTAGGTTTAAACCATTTATAAACTTTACACAAATCAAAATTAGCATTGCGTTCTAAATCTAAAACATTGGGTTGCGTATAGAATAATGTTGTATCATCTGCATACATTGTAAATTGAAATTTGTCAGAGGATTTAACTATATCATTGACATATAATAAAAATAGCAAGGGGACTAGGATAGATCCTTGGGGCACACCATTCTTAACTAGGGAACGACCAGAAGAATATTCATTAAATACAGTATATTGATAGCGATTATGTAAATAACTCTGAAACCAGTGAAGTGGTATACCCCTAACACCATAGTATTTAAGCTTATATAAAAGTATGTCATGATCCACAATATCGAAAGCTTTGGAAAGATCCATAAATATGCCTATTTCAAAATTATTATTTTGTATGGCTGTAATTATTTTGTCCTGTAAATCTACCAAAGCATGCAAAGTTGCATGATTTGAGCGGAATCCATATTGATTGTTGATAATATAATTATTGCTACTCAGATAAGAATAAAGACGTTTGTGCATACATTATTCAAGTATTTTAGACATAGAAGGTAAGATTGAAATAGGCCTGTAATTTTCAAAAGCATGACGATCATCTTTTTTTATAAACAGGGAACAATTCTAGCGATCTTTATTTTATCTCGAACAATTCCAGTAGCCAAGGATTGATTACAAATATGTGTTACTGGTTTGAAAATTGCATTGATAATTCTTTTTAAAATGACAGAGCTAATAGAATCCAATCCACATGAGTTGGTATTTTTCAGGTTTTTTTTTTTTAAACAATTTTCAATCATTTCACTTTCATTTATAGATGTTAGATATAAAGAGACAGCGCTAGGATTTTTCAAATAATCTTTCAAATCTGAGGATACAAAACTATCATCTTTGAGCAATGAAGCAATTGATTTGGCCGCGGTACATGAGTTAATGAAATGATTATTAAATTAATTTGCAATTTGTTGTGGATCATCTACACATTTAGCATCATGTATAAAATAATTGGGAAGAGAACTTGTTGATTTTCTCAGTAAATTATTCAAAACAGACCATGTGCCCTTAACATAATTATGCATACAAGTATTCTTCAATTTGTTAGAATAATACAATTTGTTAGGATGTCGTAGAATTTTGTTCACTTTGTTCCTATGAGCCTTGTATTTATTCGCATGAGAAGAAGAACAATCATTCAAAAAAACTTTCTGAAGCTTTTTTTTTCTTTCTAATACAACGTAAAATTTCTGGCGTAATCCAGGGTTTACGGATAAGTGGTTTCTTTGCTTTACGTTTAATATATGGTAAGTGTTTATCGAATGCATTAAGTAACTTTGATACAAAAAAATTCATAAGACTCGTTCACATCAGAGCAAAAATATATTGAGAACCAATCTGTAACATACAGTTCCGCAATCAATGCATTAATGCCATCATTTGTAATTTTGCGAGATAATTTTTGAGTATTTGATACATTATTTACATTACATTTAGTTTGAGAAAGATGAAAATAGGCAGGTGGTCTGGAATGTCCACACACAAACTTCCACTATCAACTGTAGAATTAATAACATTGGTAAATATATTATCAATTAAGGAAGCGGTATTTACAGTAATACGAGTAGGATTTTTTATGAGGGGTACGAGGCCATACGAGGAATTGATAATTAAAAAATTAGCAGCATCAGAACTACTTAAATGTTTAAGGATATCAATATTAAAATCCCCAGTAATGTATAAGTTCGAATGTTTACATTTGAGCTTACATAACATATAATCATAAAAATTCAAGAAATCATTAATATTACCACTTGGCTTTCTGTATATAACACCAACTGTAGTTTTGGTGTGACAATGATTTATGATATCAATAAGCATATATTCATAATCATTTATCTCATTCTCATTATAAAAAATATGATCATTTCTTACTCGATATTTTAACTGATTTGATACAACAAAAAAAGCTACACCTCCTCTTCGACCAACAAGTCTGTTGGAATTAAAAAATGTATAACCTTCTAGCTTAAAAGGTAAAAGTGGTACATCAGTAATCCACGTTTCAGACACTGCAATGATTGAAAATGAAATTTGAATTGATGATATAAATTCAGAAAATCTTTCGAAATTTTTCTGAAGGCTACGAGCATTGACATGTAATATACTGAGACCACGATGTTTATGAAACTTTATGTTAAACTCATTTGGTGTGTAAGAGCAAGAATTTGTATTCAATAAATTATATAAATTTAAATCTGGATCAATATCAGCTAACGGATTCATAAATAAATTCAATAATATTCATATTTTCCAATGCATCAGGGTATATATAAAGATTAAATTGTAAATACATGAATACTGGCTGCTGAAAGTTACAGTTAACAGTATAAAATTGATCCTGTTCCTCTGACATACGTTCAAACATACAAAGATAAAAAGAAAAATACAACATACTTTGTAAACAAATTATTAAAAAAAAGAAAAAGATACAAGCAATTTAATTATTAAAAACAGTGCAATAAAATAAAGAAGAGGAATATCCGAGAATATTCACTGATCAAAGTCCAGTTAGGAGGATAAAACAAATAACTGTGTATCATCCATCCAGGTAAAAGTTAAAAATGAGATAACCCTATTATTATTATCCTTCTTATCTCCGCTTCCTAATTAAAGTCACTTTAGTTGATCTTTGTTATGAATGACTTTAATGCCCAAATCTTTATCTTTAAACAGGGCAAAGATGCGCCCGTCTGAACTTCACACATTTTGTACCGTGGGACAAGCTTTTGTATGATTAAGTAGTTCCTGGTTACTAGACGTGAGGTCCTCGACTATTGACTTATTTTGACATTTCAGTCTGCGCCCATTCC
This sequence comes from Strongylocentrotus purpuratus, assembly GCF_000002235.5. NCBI lineage: Eukaryota > Metazoa > Echinodermata > Echinoidea > Camarodonta > Strongylocentrotidae > Strongylocentrotus > Strongylocentrotus purpuratus. Next base: position 2,176,156 of record NW_022145597.1, read on the forward strand.
TAAGGATCTCTTGCCTTTTCTTGTATCCTTTAAGCTTTACTATATTACCACGTGGTATCTGTCTGCCTTCTTTCTCCTTCTTTTTCCCTACTCTATGACTGATATCGATGTCTTCTAATCGAAGGTCTACATGTAGAATGTTATTCGCTATGTCAATTACGATCTTATCAGTGTTTTCTCCATTTCTTTCAGCGCAACCAAATACCCGAATACAGTTTCGTATGGAGTATTGTTCCTGAGCATTCACCTTGTTGTCTATTCTAGCAAAGTTATTTTGATGAGTGGCGACTTTCTCTTTGAGAATTGTGATTTCCTTGGATTTGTTGTCGTTGCTAGTCTGCAAGTCAAAGATATCTGCTTTCAGCTTATCAATAGACTCTTCCATTTCATTCATTCTTTTTTTAATAGATTCCTCAACCAGTTGAATAAAGCCTTCATTCGGTAGAATGTCTTTGGTGATGTCCTGCACTAAAGCAGGGTTACTACGCTCCTTGGTAGATCTAACTCTGGTGACAGGTGCTTCCACATTGCTTGACATTATTTGAAGAAATCAGGTAAGGGACCTCACATGAATGATCAAGAAGGGCGTCAATGGTACAAGACCAGCTGGAACTTTGGAAAGTAGCAATAGCTTTCTTGAAGAGACAATACACAAGTTACATAAACACATACCAAAGCTGGGAGTATAATAGAAAAAAATTCAATCCAATGTAGGCAAGTAGAGTCGTCGCCACAGTGCAGATGTGTACAAACTTTAGGGAAGATACACCACAACTTTGAATGCATGGGACTGTAGTAAACACATCACTTAGAGAGTAAATCTCAAATATTAAAAAGTCACCTAAAATATGACTCCAAGCGGTGACATCATTATTCCAATATATTTCTGGAGGATTTCAGTTGTGCAAAGAACTTTTACATGGTAAAAAGTAATCCAATATAATATCCAAAAGGTAGAATTTACAGAGCAATAAGAGAACACAGTAACAGGATCCGTTGACAAAGTCAACATCTGTCTTCATCTTACGCCAGTGTCTCTCTGATAACAGAATGTTTTTGTTAACCGACATATTTAATGAGACACTGCCCTCAGACATAGTAATGATGTGTTTTGTCATAGCAACGCGTCATGTGACTACGTTGTACGCGTTCATTTTATGAATATGCAATACTTTGTTATACAAACTGGCCCGTGTAATGCGCATGTAGGATATCGGCGCCTTTGCTGAATATTCAGTGTTTCATTTATCGCGCATCCTTATAACGCTCATATATTCATATATTCATATATTCATTATGTGTGATGTGTAGAGACGTGTTCCGATCTCTACAGTTTGTGGTTCTTTACAAAACACAGGCATTGTGTCTGATTAATGTCCTGGTACTTGCTTACAGGTTTGAGGAAGAGAACATATAATGTTTTCTATCGAAGTTGTTTTCCTTTTTCTGCAGTTTGTGTTATGCTATTGAATGTTGGAATGAAAGGACTAATCAGTCTGTCTTCGATATTAGAAAGATGATCTTCATGCTAGCTTTTAAATACTTTTTTTGTGTGGTTACTTTATCACCTTTAGATCTCACGATTATTGTTCAGAAGAAAGTTATAATTACTGATAGAAATTCTCTTTTATGGGAGAGATATGTTACGAAAATGCAAATTAGATGATTTATGAATATGCTAATTTTCAGACATTGCTCAAGTTGATTATAATAAACAACGAATTCGGATCAAAGGTAACCAATCACTCTCGATTTTCTTATCATCTTAATATGATACTAAGTTGTGAAAGGGGAAAATTATGAGTTAATTGCCCCGACCCTACAGTATAGACTTTTCGGTTCATTTTTAATTACACATGGTTGAACATAATAGTAATACAAAAAATTACAAGTCAAATGACCCCTGTGGTTGAAAAGATCATCTACCTCCTTAGAACTAGTAACCATTGTTAAATCGATATTGATACCCAACTTAAACTTCCTTTTTCTATCACTCCCAGAATCAAACTCACAAATTACTAGGAAAGTAAAGTAATGTTTTTACTAGTTTAATAGTATATGATGTTATAAACCTGACGTCATAAGAAGAAAACGAGTGAGGCATTTGTATAAGGATGGTAGAGTTTAAATGACAGATACTTTCATACATATAAAAACTTCCTTGAGATATCATGAATCAGAAGGTTTATAAATGACTTGGCAGACGAAAACTTTACTTGTCATATGTTTCTTTTATTTTAGCCTCCGTGGTATTATCCACAGCTATACATTGCGTCTCGGAAAAACGAAACCGAGAATTATCGATGTTTTATCATAACTTAATCACGATTATAATTAATAAATGACACATATTTGTAAGGCTTAGATCCTCTTCTTTCATTTGATGTCACTCATATGATACATATTTCACGCATGAGTGATCAAAATCAATTTGAAGAGAGGGAACCAAAAGGTCATTTGACGGTATTTGAGTTTCAAAGAGAAAATTACATTTCTAGAAAGTTCAGTTTTTTCCCTTTCATATGACACTTTTTCAATGCTGGTGTTGTTAAGTGAAATATCTTGTTGATCCTCTGTCATGACTTTGCATTTGTTGCATTGATTTTCATACCCCATCTTCTACAAGCCTTCTCCAGTTCATTTGTTGAAATTTGGAGGTTTTCAAATACGACTTCCATCAGGGTGGTGTCATCTGCATATCTGATGTTGTTGATACGCATGTCACCCATCTGTATTCCACTTTCTAGTTGTTGGATGTCCTTCATCACATATTACAGGAATAGGTTGAAGAGACTTGGAGAGAGGAGGCAGCCTTGTCTTACCCCAGTTATGACATCAAACCATTCAGTTATCTTCCCATTCACCACAGCTGAGCATTTGGTTTGTTTGTACATGCTCTCTATGAGGTCAACTAAGGACTTGTCCACTCCAATGGAACGCAGACATTTCCAGAGAGCTTCTCGCCATATGGTATCAAATGCTGCTTTAAAGTCAACAAAGTTCAGGTGGATTGGTATCCTTCTTTCTCTGGCCTTTTCGATGATCTGTCTGACGACAAATACAGCATCTGTGGTGCCCCTACGGCTTCTGAATCCACATTGTTCCTCTGTCAGATGATTCTCGATGGTTCCTTGTATTCTCATGAGGACCATTCTACAGAAAACTTTCCCGGGTATGGAGAGTAGAGTTATAGCTCTGTAGTTGGATGGATCCAGCTTGTCTCCTTTCTTAAACATTGGAGTGATGAGACCCTTGCTCCAGTCTTCCAGGGTTTCACCTTCCGACCACGCTGCATTTATTGTTTTGAGCAGGAGTTGTCTTATTGGTTATCCACCAGCCTTTACAGTTTCGGCAGCTATTTTGTCCCACCCGCAGGCCTTGTTGTTCTTCAATAGTTTTATTGCCTTCTCTACTTCTTCAATTGTGAAAGGTTCACTTGGGTTATCTGTAGGTTGTGGGTCAGGTATGGTCAGAAGAGCATTTTCGTCCCTTGGAAATTGCGTGTTAAGGTGAACGCTAAAATGTACTTCCAGCATTTCAACACATATGCGGGAGCAGTTTTTAAGATGCCTTCCTTGTTCTTTACAGCAGGTTGCATTTTGTCTCTCTCACCAGATAGTTTCTTCACCTTCTTGAAAAGATCGTGGCTGTTGTTCTTTGCGTGAGCTAATTCCATCTCGTCCACCTCCGTGTCAAGAATTTTCTTCTTCCACTGCTTCACTTCATACTTGACCGCTTTATTGAGTTTTGTGTAGATTTTTCTTGTTGTGGGATTGTTCATCATGAGGATTCTGGCTTTCCTCCTTTGTTCACAGGCCTTACAAACCTCCTCTGGGAGACCTTTAACTTGTCTCGACCTTTTGAAGCATACAATTTCCTCTGAGATATTATTGGTTGTATCTCTGAATTTCTTCCACAGCTCATCCACATCTGTGTCCGGGAGCTGAAGTAGTGGTTCAAAGGCACCTCCAATCCTGGCTTTGAATGCTTCTACAATGTTAGAGTCATTGAATCTGCCCACATCATAGCTTTTTGGGAGGCTCTTCATTCGCTTGGTCTTTGTAGGTGAGAACTTCACATTAGCCACTACTAAATTGTGGTCTAATCCAATGTTAGCTGAGCAGCACGATCTGCAGTTCTGGAACGTCTTTAAATTTTTTAATTGGGTGATAATGAAGTCTATCTGGTTTATGTAATGTCCACCTGGGGATGTCCAAGTTGCCCTTCTACATTCTTTGTGTTGGAAGTAGGTGTTACACACTGCCATTCCGTCAAACATGCAGAACTCCAAAAGTTTCTCCCCTCTTCTGTTGATCTGACCTAATCCATACTTGCCCAAAGTTGGAGCCCATACTCCATGGTCTGTTCCTACTTTCGCATTAAGGTCTCCTATGACAATTATGTTCTCCTTCCTAGGTACCTTCTGGATATGCAACTGGAGTGCATCATAGAAAAGGTCACTTTCTTGTTCACTATGTGCAGATGTAGGGGCGTAAACCTGGATGATATTCATGATCCCTTCTTTCATGTTGAATTTCGCTGTAATGATCCTCGGTAAGACTGCTTCGTAGCTCACCAAGCAATGCAGGGTTTGCTGGGAAATCATGATGCCGACTCCCTCCCGACTTATGTTATCTTTCCTGCTTGATAAAAGGATTGAGTACTCCTCTTTGTTTATAAGCGTCTCTGTGCCAGTCAGGTGTGTCTCACACAGACCTAAAATATATCCAGATCAAATCTCCGGGCTTCTCCAAGGAGTATATCCCAGTGCCCTGCTCTCTTCAGTGTTCTCACATTCCAGGTTCCGATGTTCAGCACACCAGATTTCCTTGTGTTGTAAGAGGACTGTAGAAGGAATATAGTAAGTAACATTTTATACAAAAATTAAGCATTTTTTTTTATCAACCTTCAACAATGTTACCGAGTCACTATAAGTCTTTTGTCAATTCCGTTTGTTGCTATGGCAGGTAGCCAGTGAAAACGAGTTCGTTTAATCAAATTATGGAAATGCAAGAATCACTTTAGACAAACAGAACTGTGTTATTCCTTGCTCATTTTTCCTGATTGAGGTGTCATATAAAAAGGCAGAAACTTAACTTTCTAGAAATGTGATTTTCTTTTTGAAATTGAGATACCGTCCGCCAAATGAATTTTGGTTCCCCCTTTTCGAAACGATATTAATTACCCATGCGTGAAATATGAAAAAGGAGGCTCTAAGCTTTAGAAATATGTGTCATTTATTAAATTAGGATAAAACATCGATAATTCTCGGTTTCGTTTTTGCTGGGACGCACTGTATATGGGATTCGAACATTACAAACAATTGGCCATTGTCACGCCTAATCTATTTTGAAAAGGGGTGCTTTTTGTCTTTTCAGATCTGGTTAAAATCAATGTAGATAATATTGCATGTCAGCCACTTTGGAATAATCCCAGGATTAAAGTGAATGATACAATATATTTTAATTGTTGGTGTATGAAGGGGGTACTCTTTATTAATGACATTTTGAAAGCGGATGGTACGTTTCTCTCGTATTTTGAATGTCAACATAAATTTGATACACAAATAGATTTCCTTCAATATTATGCGTAATGCAATGCTATTCACCCGGTTTAGAAAAGAGCGTTTTTCCCAAATTAATTGAACCTACATGTATTATACCTGAAGCATAACTTTTAATATTGAAAATGAAAAGAGGATCTTCTCATATTTACCAGTCATTCTTAAAACATAATGTGAACGAATGTAACAGCCTCACTAAATGTAAACAAAGTTCTCTGCTATAGATCTAGAAGATAAATCATGGTGTTCATATTGTCTGATTCCCTATCGGTCAACTGTTGATATAAATATGTGGTGGTTCCAGTTTAAGATTTTAAACAGATTAATTTACAGAAAAGATGCATTGCTAAAATTCCAAATAGTTGCTGATAAACATTGTACATTTTGTAACAGCAGTGAAGAGACGATTATGAATATTTGTTGTTACGGCCCATATAAAAATATAATATGGTCAAAACTTGAGCAATGTTTTTTTCATTAGACTAATATAATGGCCAAACTCACAAACTAAAATAAATTGTTTTGTTTGAAAGGAGCTCGTAACAACGCTTTAAATTGTGTCTTAACGATTGTAAGAAAGAAATCTGACACTAAATATAGGATTTCCCGTCCAAATTCGCGAGTTTGTCATTCGAATTCATTTACTTTGCATTTAAGTTAGCGCAGATCAGCTTTGCCATGCCAATTATCATTCAATTTTCCCGATTTTGTATTCAATTTAGGATTTTGGTCGAAGGATTTCATAGATCTGTCATTCAATTTAGAAACTGCTCAACTAGCATTCAAATTAATCGTCACTTGTCGAGGCGTCAATTTTATCATTCAAATTAACACCTGTCATTCGTATTCGAAATATTTGTATTCAAGTTAGGAATGTTAGGGGGGAGAAATGCAACACACGTTTACAGTTTAAAAAATAAAATAAAAAGCATGACCTACCATTGGGGTCTATTCTGTTATTCCATTTATTCATTTTCAGGACAATGCATATGGGTAAAGTCAGACATAAAGTAAAGAAGGGGCGAAATCAAGGGATATGGCATTTCTGCACGGACATGTTTATATACCCAGGAAAGGTGGGGGTACCCTCAATCGCCCCTTTTAAATACAGATTTGGAATGTTACAAAAGTAATTCACATCGTCTCTTACACTAGCTAGCACACCCCTCTGTTTTTCTAAAAGAGTTTCATAGTTTACTTGTCACTTCGCCATTTCACTTCGCCATGGAAGGTCACGTAAGATATAAGCGCATATCTGACGAGGACCGAGAGCGACTGATAGAAGCTTTCGAGGGTCACCAAGCTGACTATCTAGTGCTGGCCGATACACTGGGCATTAAGCGGTCTACTGCCAGATCTATCGTGGCGACTTATCTACGGACCGGCAGGCGACATAAGATGGCAAGGGGAGGTGTCAAAAACCAGAAAATAGACGACGAGATGAGAGCTCGTCTTCAAAACATTGTTGACACCAACCCTCTGGCCACGTTAGAGCAAATGAAGAGAGACATGGAAGCGGCATTGCCGCATAAGCCAGCAGTTTCCATTTCGACCATATCACGAGCTCTAGATGGTATGTTTATTACCCTCAAACTGGCTGAAGATGTGCCAGAGGGGAGAAATTCAGAAGCAACACTTGATCGTCGGGTGGAGTACGCTCAGTGGTTTTTGGCAGAAGGCGTGGTCGCCCACACAGTTTTCATTGACGAAACCGGCTATAACATCTGGACTCGTCGATCCTTCGGCAGGGCACCCCGCGGTCAACCGGTTCGAAGAGTTGTTAATGGACAACGTGGAAAGAGATGTAATGTCACGTTTGCGGTTTCAGGGGAGGTAGGCCTGATGCACCACGTCATTGCATGCGAGACAACCACTAGAGCCACCTTTGAGGACTTCCTCGCCGAAACTGCACGTCAGTGTGCAATAATGTTTCCTCCAGGTGAATCAGTCGTCATGATATACGACAACGCCAGACCGCACGTGAGGGCTCAGCTCCCCCATGACGTTGATCCAATCATCCAGGTTAGGCTCCTGCCTCCCTACTCTCCGTTCCTCAACTTCACCGAGAACGCACACTCTGCATTTAAATCCAGAGTTAAGAGGGATTTGGCACGTCCTGAAATACAGCAGGCGATAGGCGATCGGGAAGCTGCTGAGCAGGCAGGACTGACGATGGAGAGGTGGCGAGTAGACATCGTTTGTCGTGTAGCCAGGAGGAACGTCGACGCCATCACACAGCAGAAATGCATGGGATGGTATCGCAGAATGCAGACCTACATCCCCCAATGCCTTGCCCGCCAGCAGATCGATGGCTAAAGACTTGGTTAAAATGATGAATCATGCTCAAAAATTGTGTGACTCTAGTCTCTACCCCTATATATTGTACACGTCCTCCATAATGAAATTATGATAAATTTATGATGAAACACAAGACAAACAACTTCCTGTCATGAAAATGTATAAACATAATTAGTGAGACCATCAAGTCCGCTGATGCAAGTATATATAGTTTTTTTCCCTTAACAATCAAACTTAAATGCCGATGAATATCAGACAAATCTAATAAGTCTAAGTGTATAAATGCCATAAAATAAAATATGATGAAATACACATGAAAAAAACAATCTTGAAAGAAAAAAAAAGAGCTATAAAAGATGTGTAAGAAACAAGAAATATATATTGACCATCAATTTAAGTGCACAAAGTGCTAAATTGAATGCAACAAATGAATTAGAATGCTAGAAGTACACCGTCGCGATGTCAGAAAATCGTGTTGCGCTAAATCGAATGACCAAATGGCGAAAGAAGCACTTTGTTCATTAATTTGAATGAAACATACATAGATTCTAACGAAAACTTCATAGATTTGAAATATAGAAAAAGGAATATAAAACCGAGATATACCCGCCAGCACTAAAACCGTCGAATTTGAACGCAAGACAAATGAATTCGAATGACAAACTCGCGAATTTGGCCGGGAAATCCTATAGTACATGTTTTTATTTTTTGTGTGTCCCAAAATTTGAAAACAAATTGGTCGACGATATTTCATTTCGTTCGAGGGGGGGGGGGGGGGGGGGGGGGGGGGGGGGGGGGGTGGTAAGGTCAACTTTTTGGGTCACCTATTATTACCATTTAAAAAAATTTTTTTAAACAAAATAACAAAGGGGGGGGGGGTTCCTCAAAAACACACACATAACAGAAATTAAAGGGGGATGGTTCAAACCCCAAATTCCCCCCCCCCCCCCCTGCGTACGCGCCTGCGTCAGGTATACGCTAGGGACACGCAAGAAGAACGTTGGGCTGGCTAAAGACACGTTCAGTACGCGTGATCAGCACGCTCATATTCGATGCATGTTGGAGGTTGGACATGCGTTTGAAACGCGCTAGGTACGCGCTAGGTGTGCACTGGGCGTTTGCTAGACAGCGGCCGCCGAACTCGCAATAAATACACATCGTGTGCTTCGCGTATGTCTGGCGTTGGTCTAGTGCGCTTCGCGCATATCTGGTGTCCTTTTGGCTTTTACATGCTTATCAAATGCTCATAAAATCCCGACGCAAACAGCTACTGACGTCGAATGCATAGCGTTGGTCCAGCCCGCTCGACACACGAGTAACGAATGATGACGCACTGACCAAAATTTCAAATTTTCAATGCGAAGGCCGTGTGTCCCCATGTGTGTCCTTTATGGCCCGGTCACACATAGAAGACGCATGGCCGGCGCATTGAAAATCGGAAAAAAGTCGTGAGCCCGACCTTTTTCAGGATTTTGGAGGGGTAAATATTGGTATATAAATGTGTGAAAATTAAAGTTGTATTAAGAACAACACACCCTCATATAAGAATATTTAAAAAAACTGAGGAATATACAGCACTTATTTATAGACATTATGTAACAATATTATTTTGATATCATCAGAGTTAAATGCTCATTGTTGACACATTTTCAGTTCCAACTTTAGTTTCAACCAGCCAAGGCATTATTTCAAATCAAAATGTTAAATGAAATGATAACTGGTCGTGAATATATTCATATCTTTATGATTGTCAAATTGTCATGTTTTAGTAAGTTACAAAGTTTCAAGCCAAACACTTATCATTTAGTGCTAATCAAGATTCATGTTTCAATTCACCCTAGATGCAGTTCTTGAAGAAGTGGAGGAATCCGATGAAGGTGATTGGGCAAATATTTGTTCTAAATATAGTAATTCAGTTAGATAAATTAATATCTTGCACTGATACACTGTCGCTCATAAAGGTGGAATTTTTTTTTTATCCCAATTTATGGAATTATTTTAACAATAATTTTAAAAAAATAGATCTAGATAATAGTATACATTCTCAGATTTTATTGAATAATAATTTGCCAATGTGTGTTTTGCGTGACTGCTAAAGCATGTGTATGGTACTATGCTTATCAACTAGGGGACCTATATGCCTTTAAGTCATAAATGATAGAAATGAGGATTAATGCCCCACAAAAGGGCACTAATATATAGCACATCGACACGGTTGATCCTGGGGCCTCACAGTTACGAGGCCATTGCTTTGTCACTGAACCATGACTGTACGCAGCGGGGGCTAGGGTAGGGGGCAGTTTCCATAAATTAAAAAACAAAACAGAAAATGCAATACATTTTCAATAATTTATTGCATTTTACCCCGGTCCCAACATAAAAAAATCTTCTGTGTGCCCATGCCTTGATCCATAATGCATGGCCGTCCCGAGGATTTTTTTTTATGTTGGGGGCCGGGGTAACATGCAATAAATTATTGAAAATTTATTGCATTTTCTGTTGTTTTTTATTAATGGAAACTGTCCCCTACCCTAGCCCCCGCTGCGTACTGTCATGGTTCAGTGATAAAAAAAATGGCCTCGTAACTGTGAGGCCCCAGGATCAAAACCGTGTCAATATGCTATATTAGTGCCCTTATGTGGGGCATTAATCCTCATTACTGTCATTTATGACTTGAGGGCGTAGGTCCCCTAGTTAATAAGCATAGTAGCATACACAAAAGCTTTACCAGTCCGGAAAAACACACATTGGAAAATTATTATTCAATAAAATCTGAGAATGTATACTATGATCTAGATCTATTATTTTTAAATATTTTTTTTAATAATTCCATAAATCGGGGTAAAACTAAAATATTCCACCTTTATGAGCGACAGTGCATGTAAACAAAACGAATTCTGAACGAAGCGATGTATCTAGAAGAACTATATAATTTGACAGTATTAAATATTAATCGATATGTTTCGCTTGATTTGATCATGAGATTCCAGAATAATTTTCATTGATTTACACAGTTTTGAATAACCAGCGAAAACAACTATCTATCAAAAGAAGCGACAATTTTAGATTGTTTTAAGATAAGTATTTATCATTAAGTGTGTTAATCGAGATTTAATTTTGTTTTGCGCCGATTTTACAAAATATATGCACAAATCTTCAGCACTATGAGCACTTATCTATGATTAGTTTCCCACGATGAGTCACTTTAAATTGATTTATCGCCATTTCAAAAAAATTGTAGATATACATAGGACATTCGATATCAGGATTTAGCTTTATTATACAAATATACCAAGCTGTGAGAAAGAATAGTGAAAATTATTTATCTGAGGAGGGACTGGCAAAGATAGTACGATTGCAGTCCCTCCTACCTGAAAATCTCATAGAGCATGCGCAGTTCTGCCCATGAAAAAATAGTATACAGATATACACTGCCTTGAGAGGTTCTGATTAAAACTATGCGCAAGAGGTGACTACAAAAGTACTTTTTGAGTCACTGAGGCTCATAGTTTTAACCAGTACCTCGAATAGAGGCATGGTATATTTGTTTTATATCCTGCATTAAAAATTTATTAAAAAAAAAAAAAAAAAAAAAAAACAGTTTGGGAAGAACAAAAATTTAGAACAAAAACAAATTAAATTCTTATCTAAAAAAATTAAAATGTTTTATCTTCAATAAATTGGGATTTAAAAAAAAATCAATACACCAGTTTACTGTTACATCAGTGCGGATGAACAGACATGGGCGCCATTTTAATTGACGAGTAAACAAAGCCAATGACCTAGAGGTCAGTGGTATTTATGCGTAAATTAAGATTGCGCCCATGCAAATGATGATGTGCGCGCACAACGCAGCGCGCAGGCAGTGATTGCATCATAATTTGCATGGGCGCAATCTTAGTTTACGCATAAATACATGACCTCTAGGTCATTGGCTTTGTTTACTCGCCAATTAAAATGGCGCCCCTAACCGTAAACTGGTGTATTAAAAAAAAAAAAAAAAAAAAATCACTTTTTTTTCACCTCTCAAATAGTAAACCCAAGTATTACTATCATATAGTACTTTCTAAAAATAGTTCAAATAGTTCTGGTCATGTGACGGGCTCTTAACCAATCAAAAGCCAACAAATTTTTGATGCAGGATACAATGGAAAATATCCGGAGCTCTGGCAGACATTTGTTTGAAATAGTGAAAGTATATTTTATCACGTGACCACAAATTGACTAATCATGTATTTAGAAAACTCATGAATATTCATAGAAGGGATATAAATACGTATATATATCATTTTCTTTTGAATTCAAATTATGTAGAAAAAATGGTATAATTTGCTGTTAATAAAAAGTTTATTATGAAAATGTAAATCGATTTATGTTGCTTGATTTGATCACAAGATTCCAGAATAATTGTTCATTGATTAAAACAGTATTAAAAAACCCTTTTATTAACTTTCTATCAAATAAAGCTAGGGCTATGTAACAATATATTGCTACTTAATGTAAATTTCAGGGGTCCCTACATTTTTGATGGGGTGAGGAATATACATTTTAATTGATAGGAGAGGGGATGGAAGGGGGTAGGTGCGGTCTTGAATATCAAAAACCCAAGGTATTATTTCCTACCACAAGGGTAAAAGAAATAATAACTGGTCGTTAATATTTTCATATCTTTATGATATTAGAAATGCCGAAAACTAAAAATGTTACTAAGGCACCCCAAAAGAAGGCGCCAAAGACAGCGAACAAGCCGAAATTAACACAAAAGGAACCTCACCCAGCAGCTCCAAAACGACAGATCATCCCTATTCCTGGTCCAGCTCCAAAACGACAAAAAGTGACGGCATCAAGACCATCTACATCGAAGGGGATCACCTCAAAACTGAAAAAAAGTGCTACTACTCAGCGTAAGTAAAAAGCAAAAACTTTCTATCAAATGAAGCTAGGGCAATAGAGTGTTGCTAAATTGATATTTCTGTGTCCTTAATTTTTGGAGTGGGATGTGGAACGTACGTTTGTATTGGGGTAGGGGCGGTCTTTGACCTCCATGCCTAACTTTAGTTCTCCCCCTCTCTCTCTCTCTTTTACTCTCCCTCTCTCTCTATATATATTATTTTTTCGAGAAATCTTTTATAAAAAGATACTTTGTAATCCATAGTCAGCATTACAGTTATTGGTTTATCATGCTTTTATTTTGTAAATTCACAGATGCACCGTCGGTTAGTCGTTCAAAAAGAGGGTGCAGTAAGTATTATTATTCATGGAATGGATAATAATAATTTTTAAAATAAAAGACCATCAACATAAAAGTCATTATGTAAAGCTAGTCTACGTAGACCTCATTGATTGCGTTACCTTGTATAAGAAATTTATCATTTAATGTGGCGATTATAACCTGGGGATTTTAACAGGTAGTGTAGATCAACTTTCAACTTTCAACCTGTAAAAGACAAATTATCTGTAATCTACCACGAAATGCCCATACTAAGAAGGATTTTTTCTCCATTTTTGAGCGTATTCTTTTCATAGCAGCCAAAGAAATATGTCGACTCCTCCCTCAATCAGCCATGGATGAAGTCTTTCGTCTATAGCCTCGGTCACAAATGCCATTACGAACTGCTACGAACGCCGTACGAACGATTTCAGGCAATGGAAATTCGGAAAGACAAAGGAAAAACAGGGAGATTTGTACGAAAGCATCGTTCGTACGAACCTTTGTGACCGTAGCTTAAGTTTGATCGTCAACGAAACGGAGCTAAGTCTTTTTTAAATTCCGTTTCTTGCTACGGCAGGCAGCCAGTGAAAACGAATTCGTTTAATCAAATTATGGAAATGCAAGCATCACTTTAAACAAACAGAACTTGTTATTCCTTGCTCAGTTTTCTGATTGAGGTGTCATATAAAAGGGCAGAAACTGAACTTTCTAGAAATGTGATTTTTCTCTTTGAAATTCAGATACCGTCCGCCAAATGACTTTTTCGTTCCCTCTCTTCGAATCGATTTTAATTAATCACCCATGCTTGAAATATGAAAGAGGAGGCTCTAAGCTTTACAAATATGTGTCATTTATTAATTATAGTTGTGATTAAGTTATGATAAAACATCGTTAATTCTTGGTTTCGTTATTTCTAGAGGGACGCACCAGATACAAACCCTCACGAATCAAGCCATGAAAACAATATATTGAAATGGCTCATAGTTACACCAAATTTGAAAAGAAGAGAAGCACTTTAAAAAGTAGACACACGAAGAATACAAAGTGTTTTGAATTGATACAAAACTCTTATCATTGCGAAGGAGAAGCCTCACTGATCAAATACAACAGCTCTCCTCTTCAAAATATGTTTGGGGCCCGCAGTAATCGAATCTCAAAAATGTTAGTTTTGAGATCCAGATTTTCTGCCTTCAGCGGTCCTTTGTAGAGCGTCCATATTTGTGACGCCACACACGGGACACGGCTGGCTATCTGCAGACTAAGACACGCGCGACTCCGGTACTGAGCTGTTCGCCCAGTATGTGCCGTCACAATTCAGAGCTCGCTACGCTTGTGTGTTTGGCTTACGTTCAGGGGCGTTCGGGGGTCTAAGAAGGGTCTTGAAAAATTGCATTTTACGCCTTTCCATGATATCTATATGATTTCTCAGCAAAATATTTGTGTTTTTCAACAGAAAATCTTTCCATCCATATGTAATTTGTTCTAATTATCAGTTGTAGTGAATTTTTCTTTGTGTAGCTCCTTTAAATGCAAAGTAGGAAATAGAAACGTATTTTATCATGCATGCGTTAGTTCTTAGTTCTGTCTTTATATTTAAATATATTAGTCTATCAGTAATGTAAGGTATTGACGTGATATTTCAAAATGAGATGACAATTTTTCCCTATTTCACATTAATGTATTTAAAATATTGTAAACTCGTGAAGTGTTTTGAAAACATGCAAATGCGGTGTATAATTAGGCATTATTATCAATCACGATTTGAAAGAAATATTCTGTTTGTATTGAAAATCTGTAATACTAGCTTGATCTCCTTTCTGCCTCTCTATTTTCTGGCCGGAAGTATGTAATATGATCTAAGATTTGCATAATGTACATAAAAATGAAAAATGTTACACATACAGAAAGTTTTGTATTCTCTTCACGCGAGCAAGCTACTGTTACTCTGCTCCTTGCATGATTGTACGCATTCGTAATAGCAGTTATTGTTTATGCACATTGGACTGTGCGTAGTTTTTTGCACGCGCTATTAGTAGTACTATCGCGTTAATCCGAATATCTCATTAAACATTTGACACTGGGGGGTTTGTGGTTTTGCAAAATGGGGATTAGCCCTGTAGCAGGATAAGAGCTAATAAGATAACAATGATTAACGACGGCATGACCAAAGGTCCCTCATTACCTAGATGTGTAGGTAATAAGGGACACTTACAAATCAAGACATTTTGAATACAATTTGAGTGAAAATGGGATTGTTATAGTTAGTATCATTTTATTTACTCTTTATTCTATTTTTCTTTTCTTCTCAACTTCACCGTCCGGCCTTCTACGTCTCTAGAATCTCGTACTATACTACTCCGTTTTAATCTACTATATTGTGTTACTCAGTTCGGGAGCCTATTCACATACAAGCTATGCTTTTGATTTATGCTCCTCACATTTTACTCCTTTTTTTTACCTTGCCTGTCTTATCTATATATTTCGAAATTTCGTACTTATTTGCCGTACATTATATTTGATTTGAATTTTTTTTTTGCTTGTGTGAAATCTACTTGTATACGTCTGTGTAAAAAAAAAAGGAGTTTAAGCTGTTTTTTTAATGTAAAATGTGGAAGAAATAAACTTCTATTAATCAACCAGCATCGAGTCATTGACTGTATTCGGCATACTCGACATTCACAACAAACGACCCCTTCTTGGACCTGGTGTCCCCCATTGCCTACACACATTTCTGATCAGACACCATTCATAATGTGCATTGCAACACCCATTCACAACATACAATGGCCATAAGTTTTCTGTGATGGTTGGCACACTTTATAAACTTCCTTTTAAAACTACTTTTTAAGAGCCACCCCTAAATATCTGCATACACCACAACATTGAGTGAAATTAAAAAAAAAAATATCTTTATATCAGAGCAAAATGTTACGATCAAAATTGCTTCCCTTGGTCAATTTTGCCAATTTTCTCGGAGAAGGAACGCATTGTAGTCTTCGAAATGAATGGGATATATGCAGTAATGTTGTTAAATGCCACAAATGGCGCAATAAAATATTGGAGCCAACACGGACATACAGTGATGGGTTCAAGCTTTGTGGTCTCCAATTCCCTACGGTCTCCCATTCCCTTCACCTACCCTAATTATAAATATCCGATATCTTTAATAAATCTGGGGGATTTATTTTGTTTATACTAGGCCTATTTAATTACATTAGGTGTGTTAATGAAAACTTTCGACCGAAGTGAACGCTAATGAAAATTCAATGATTGGTATTTAAGAAAGGGTACTATACAAATATATTGATTAGTATCATTATCATTATAACTACTTTTTTATGATAATATTATTGCTATTATTATTATTATTATTATTGTTTTTATTATTATTCAGATATAGTCCGTATCCGTTTCTCGGCTGGATTCATTTTATTGATCCTATTTATTACAGAAGTACACTAATTTGAAGATTTTAGATGGCTGACGCTTGATGCTTGACACTTGACCCTACATAGATTAAACGTAGTAATTTTTCTTTAATTCAATTCCTTTCAAATGTGTTGCAATGTAATCTACAATTTCGAATTATCTTCAATAAACAATTACATTAAAAAAGTATTTAACAAAAAGGCCATCAAAAACTATTAGAAAATCACTTAAAATACAATAAAATTTATCAACACAATTGTATATGAATACAGACAATTTTTTGTTATAATGTACCAAACACCTACAATATAATTTGTGTGAAGCTATACCGTATAAAATCATCCTAAACATACCTCAACTGGCATTTTATGGGTTAACTGTTCAAACGTATGAAGAAGAAAAAATAACATGAACATAAGATAAAGCGTGACGTACATATTCATAGTCGGAAATACATACCCTATTCTATATGGGGAGCACGTACGAGTGCGTCGCTAGTCTTTTCGCGAGCCGTTTTGTGCATATTGCATGAGAGTATTTACATGAACTTGCAAGATCTCTTTACAAAAGCGAAAGTTGATGCTCATATTTTGATTTTTATTTTCGGACATGAAATTCCTATCAAACAGAGCAAATTATTTTATTGTGATTGTTACCCTTTGAATTTCAATACCCAGGAACAGACGTGGCTAGTAAGACGATTGACCCTTCAAGAGGAGGCACCATCCAACTACCGCACTATGGAATCAAACTCTGCATACCCCCCTTGGCTCTACAAAAGGAGTGTAAGATTACTCTAAAGGTAATTCGTAAGATTCTCCCCACCCTTTCTCTCTCTCCGTCTGCCCCCTCTCTCTCTCTCTATATATATATATATTTATTCCTATCTGGGCTATACAATGTATGGCGTAGCCTTGCTGGACGCGCTATACACCGATTCGGGCGACTTCTGGTGGAAGTGCGCCCTCATAAGGTGACTCCATAACTGGGGGGCGTCTGACTGCAGCTAGCTAGCTTACATTGCAACGGGTATGCTATACCTATACCGAACCTCGCCCAAGGGTCGCTGCTCCGCTAGCTAGTAACCGCTCTCGAGCTCTCTGTACTGTCAGCTGGATCGGAGAAGCCCCCCAGTTATAGCGCCGCCACCGGCGGGCAGGTACATAAAACCCCCAAACCGAATCGGTGTATAGGCATGAATGGGAGGTGGTTCCCCCTCTCTCTCTCTCTCTCTCTCTCTCTTAATACTGATCTGTGCTCCACAAGTTGATTTTAGAATTACCCTAAAGGTGAGGTGTAGCCTGGATACTAGTGTGGGTGTGGGGAAGGGTTGGGGGTAGGATGGAGGCGGTTTATCACTTGGATCTGGGGAAAAAAAAAAAATAGTTTATGACAGAAAGAGTTCGTGAGCACCCTCGTACTAGCTAGCATTGCTAGAGATTTTTGTCATAAAATGGCTGGCATTACGTTTACTTTCCGGCAGCCAGTCACAGCCCGTTTTTGCGCTTTTTGTTCCTTTAGTTTTCGGATATATTGTCTTGTTTAAATGGAGTTACAGCTAGCAATTTTACGACCAGAAGTATTACGCAACGCGCGAGATAACGACCGACATCAGAGTGCCGCTCGCCGGAATTTGCCCGAAGGCGACAGCTAAGATGTACAAGCTTCCTAGCCGCCGTCCAAACCCATTCACATTGAGTGGAGTAAAGATTCGCAAACGAACAAAGCAACTGGGCGTGCGCAGTACCGACCTACTAGTCGTGAGCATGCGCAGTTGTTGTTATTGAATTCCAATTGTTTTTCTGATTCCAACGATGTATTTTTCGTCAAAATCTATCCAGAAATGGGCTAGTTATGATACTTTTTATAACTCAATATTAAATTTTGGTACTAATTTCATAATTCGTTATAAATATGTTCCGATCATTTGCGGAATTTAGATTGTATTTCATTCGAAAGAGCATGTTTTTATCTTTGAAACCCATCCTATCGGAAGAGTGCCCAGGGGTGCTCATGCGTTTAGATTTGCACGTGAAGATGCCTATGCATTTGGTCAGCTTGGTTTGCGTCGTCTGCTGGGGAAAGATATGCCAGCCCTACGCGTTTAAATTCGTGTTCTGTGCACCTAGTGATTCTGATTTTCTATTCGGCTTGTTTATTTTTTTCTGAGTGCAATCTAACGAATCACTCTAGATTTCGATCTCCATAATTTTACAGGGTCTAACGTCTATGTAAATAAAAGTTAATCTTTTTATGAACAATTAAATTTAAAGTTAGTCTAGTCTACTAGTTTAGTAGGGTCTAGAGCCTAGTTATAATATTTAGAATCTATAGTGTTTGGACTTTGGATCTCGACAATGATAAATCGAGTCTAATTTTGCTAAACTCGCTAATATAATAATAATAGAAGTTTTTGAAAATAATCCTTGATCATAGTCTTAATTAAAAATCTAGATTAAAAGTTACTCAAAAGTAAAAAAAAAAAAAAAAAAGAAGTAACTTAAACGTTACAGTCATCATATGTTTGTTTACTTTGTTGTTTTCAGGACTGTCCGAGTGTCATTTTTCCAGGGCAAGGCTAAGGAAGGAGTAAGGTCTAGACCCTATAGACCTAGTTGATTTTGATGGAGGGGGGGGGGGGGGGGTAGTGTTCAGGAAATAATAATGGCTGTATTTTTGTTATAATAAATAGGGGGGTCTATATTGTTTGGTCTTGGATCTCGACAATGATAAATCAAGTCTAATTTTGCTAAACTCGCTAATGATAATACTAGAAGTTTTTGAAAATAATTTCGTTGTTCATTGTCAAAATTCAAAATCTAGATTAAAATTTACTGACATGCATTACATCATTCATGATGGTTTGAACTTCATTTTCAGCCATCATGTTTTTTAATTGTGTTGTGAACAAAGAGTTGCTCCTCATTTAGATTATATTTAATTCCTAATAGACTCCAGAGGCGTCTATACATAGAGGTCCTAGGCTACGACCCAAGGGCAAGGTTATAGAGAGTAAGGTCTAGTATATTAGTATTAGACCCTAGTTGATTTTGATGGGGGGGGGGGTAGTGTTAAGGAAATAATAACGGCTGTATTTTTGTTAACCACTTCATTCTGTTTAATCAGGCAATGTATATGTTACTTAATGATATGATAACCATTGAAAAGATATGTGAAAAGCCTGTCATAATCGCGCAAGGCTATTTCCTCAAAACATTGCAAAACCGACACGGAATGCAACGTATGGGACGGAAGACGAAGTCATTACTCAAACGTGTGTGCTTCCTTTTAATAGATCTAGTCTTAATCGTAATAATACTTCAACAAACTCATTATGAATTCCGATTTTCGAATCATCAGGAAAGAGTTTCAATTGACAGATTTCAGATAACAAAGATAACTCGTCATTTAAATCGAAGTCGTACTCGGAATCGGTGCTTTCAGTTATTGTTACGATTGTCAAAATAGTTAGTCCAAGAAAGCAAAATACGAAAGTAGCAACTGCGCATGCTCACACTGCGCGATATCGAGAGCGAACCCAAAACAGCTGTCGTAAATCATCTTGCGAACACCCGCTGAGTTTACGAGTCGGCTTCGAAGCTCGCTCAGACGGCTCTCGCTAGCTATTACTCCATGGCTAGTAACTTCTTGGTTTGAGCTTTAAAGATGGACGATTTTTGAGAGTGAGAAAAAAAAATGAAAAGAAGAAAATATTTTTTTTTTTAAAGAAAAAAAAAAGAAATACGAAATTAAGAATGATGATAAAAGTAATACATAAAAGGGAGTGTAGCATGGTAAATACTGGATAACGCCACATACGTCGTCTTTTGGACAACTGCACGTAAACAAATGAACTTGATTAACTGGGTCAGTACGCGCTAGCTTTCGCGAAACACACCAAAGTTCTCCTCACGCTTTGGTTTCGTGTATGTTGTAAGCACGTGAATGCTGGGGTCGCGTCGTCCGTAGTCGTAGTAGGGCTACGAGAAAGACACATATACCGTGTTTACACAGTGACTCGGCTCGAGGGTTGAATCCGCGAGCCGGGTTGAACCCTGCGCAGAGGGCAACTGTGATTGCGTTTATACGGAAACACTGAAAAAGGCGAGTTCAACAAGGACCGCGGATCACAATTACGTCACAATGCGGGGAATTGCATTTACGTTTCGCACATCAGGGTCAAGTGCGTTATTTGTTTTATAAAATAGCAACACAAAAACAAAAGTTTAGATCTTAAGTTAGAGTCTACGAGAGTTCGATCTAGAGTTATGTTGGTTCTAGACTAAGACCTTGCAGGCTTACCAAAAAGTCCACGAGATTCATTGCCTTGGTTAAAAAATAAATTCCATAGGGGGTCTAGAAACGAGTCTACATCAGACAGCTGAAATTCCTGGCTTCGTTATAAAATCCAAAAGTCAAAACAGGCCTAAATCCAAGGCAAATGTAAAATAAAATTTTGCTTTCTAATAATACCCCGCTCTATATAGCTAGCTAGCTATAGCTAAGCTAAGCGTACCGCTGCGCTGGTGGAGCGTACAATATTAGCTACGCTTAGCTTACAATGCACTCGAGGGTGCGTACTACACGTACGCGCTGGATATCCATGGTAACGTGCGATATAACTTTTGTTGCGCTTTTTTTTTGGGGGGGGGGGGATCGTGCATGCATCAACAATTTGTGCATGTCATGTGACGCGTATTGTCTAATCACGATGCTTAAAATACTAGAGCAATTTTATAAACTTGCATATTATTAGCTACGTCGGCCGATCCTTTAACTAATCAATTATACATGAAGTATGCAAGTATTGATCAACAGTAAATGAAGAATGTTTATCAACAAGAGCATATGCTTCTCGTAAAACTAGTCGCTCATTCAGAGCAAATCCACATTATTAACGATATGGAAGTGATTTTTATATACTCAATCGTCAGAAAAATCATAAATTATTGAAGATATGAACGAGAGAGAGAACGTGAAAGGTAATTTTCATAAATTCGTCACAATACTGGTAATAGTCTATACAAGCAGTGTATTAAATTCACCTCAGATACGTGTTAACTCTCATGAATCTAGACTAGGCCTAAGGCTATACTGTTCCATTAACACTGTTGATACTGTTAGTAATACTAGTATTAGTATACTATTAGTAATAGTGTAAATTAAATTGGCTAAATTCAACTTATATTTATAGTACTTTAAGCAAACTTACTTCTTTTACAGGAAACATTTAATATGGTATCTTTCATTTCAATGAAGTGAAAATATATTAATCATGATACCAAAAGACCTTAACAGATGGGAGTTGTTGCTACCCTGTTTGGCGTTCAACAATAAGGGATAGAGCAACGTCGATCTGGCGCTGCTCAGTGGCTGCCGGGCTCACGATCAATTGGGCAAAAAGAATTTCCGTTTCGGTTTAATAAAATTTGGAGTAGACTATTAGGCTATTATAATTATTATTATTATTATTATTATTCATGAAAAATTAAAGTTATATCCATTCAATGCAATAATATCAATAAATCTAACGGAGATTGGATCACTTTTTTGGTTGGAGACCGATCGTAAGCAGGGGCAACAAGAGCAGATGAGGTCTAGCTAGCTAGCTGGGTTCGACACGACTCGCGGATCATATATCCCGTTTACATGACATAAAACTGCTGGGTTGAGCACGGCTCGCGGGTTGAGACCTGCCATTCTGGTGGATTAAAAAAGGCGGGTTCGACACGACTCGCGGATCACTGAGATCCCGTTTACATGACATAAAGTTGCCGGGTTGAACACGCCTCGCGGCTTCAACCCTCGAGCCGAGTCACTGTGTAAACACGGTAATATAGTCTCGTCATGCTACACTCACTTTTACTCCCTTCGCATGTTGCAGAAAACAGGTAAACCCACAACTAAAACCGGATATTCGATGCCGCAAGAAAACAATGAACTGAGACTTACAATTATTATGGATAGCGCAGATAATCTTCAACGATTATCGTTACTGTAGTACCCATCATCTATTTTTGTTTGTTTATGTTAATGATTTAGACACTTCATATTTTGATTAGCGCATTAAAGAGAGTGTACGATTGGAAAGAAATACTAATGAAACCTAATCTCATGCACTCAACTTTTTGCCATTTTTTCTCAGGTTCTGCCACGGCCGTCAAGTGCCCTTTTCACCGAAAATGAAGCTATTGTCTCTCGTGGTGTAGTGTGTGAACCTTCAGGGACCACTTTTGAGATGCCCATCAAGTTGATAATTCCTCACTGTGCAGTGTTAACAGACCCCTCCAAGGCCAAAGTCAACATCAAATGTACTCATGGCGATACTAAAGGTGAGTGTAATACCTTAAAAGCCACCAACCCTTCTAATAAGTTAATTTGAATGAAAGCAGAAACATCAGATAAACAGAATGGCGAAAGTTTAAAATAGATCGGACCAATATTAAGAAAGTTATGAGTGTTTGAAATATGAGATCACTACAGCTGTGCGAATCTCAAATCTGCAATTTTTTCAGTGAATTGTGACGTAGTGACGGATTACTCTCCCGTTTTTCGTGTAGAAAACCATTACTTATTTCTGTTTTTGTCCCGATTGCCTTCACCCTCGGGGCACTATTCAAAATGTATTATGAAGAGTACATTATTACAGGTCCTCTAAAAAGAAAAGACCATTCCGAGTCATAAATTCATGAAAAGTTGCATTTTAGTCTTTTTGTGTATGGGAGCAAATGAGAAAGTTTTCCGCCACTACATCTCACATAGACATGATCAATTTAGCCAATTTGAAGAGCCTATACCAGTCCTTTAGTAATTGCAACTTTCAAAAATGTGTAACTTTCTAATTATTTCTCCTATTTCTTTAAAACTTTCAATAAGTATGCTTCTCTGTTGTTGTTTGTTGTGATTTATTCTAGACAAGTTTGCTATCAAGGTTGGATTTCCCTTTATCTCTAAATTGGGGGAAACAATAAACACACATCGTGTAAATGTTTTGAAGACAAAATACGTATGGAGCAGAGGGAGGGAAAAACTGTACTAATGTGGATAACAGGGAGAGAGAGAGAGGGGGGGGGGGTAGGGGATTAGAAACAATGGGAACACTCTCTGCATACACAAAGTTTGGAAACAATGAAAATACACTGCGGAGACATTAATAAACCATTGTGAAGAGAGTGAAAACAAAGTTTGTAACCAATAAGAAACAGTATGGAGACACTAATGATACGTACAGTGCGTATACAGTCGAGAAAAACAAAGTGGGGACACAATTAGAACATTATTGTTGGACAGAGCTACCATACTGTCATTGCTTGTGCTACATACGTAAAAACATTTGCGAACGTAGCGGAGTTACTGCAACATGGTCCATTATGTTATTATTATTATTACAATTTTTGTGTAAATGATGATTTAATGATTATGTTTTTTTTTCTTCATGTCTATCTTTTCTTATCCCTCTCACTCTTTCTCCGTGTACCTCTGCGGCACCTTTGCAGTCACAAAGAAAGAACTGTCGTCAACTGGAACACCTAGGTGCGTAGTTAGAGAAAATGACCTTGAAGTCTACATTAACCATTTCACAACTATTGAAGCGTACATGCTCATTGACGAAGAAGGAAACTGCATTGGGAAACGTATCGCTTCTACGCCGTACCTTCCAAAATCAATGAATCACCTCCAACCGCAAAACTGCCATCTACGTCTGCATGATGATACTCCTGGTCTAAAAACTGTGAGTGATTTGGTAACATTTATGATATTGTGAACCATATGCATTCAGGATAAAACATAAATAGCAATTAGATAGCAATAGCAATAGATTTTAGGTTTTTTTTTTTTTTTTTTTTTTTTTTTTTTTTTTTGGGGGGGGGGGGGGGGTTACACACATAAAAATGCCAAAGGGACGGGGGTTAACCCCCACTTCCTCCCCCCCCCACCCTGTGTACGCGACTGCAAGAAACAATAAATCACTATTATGGGACCCAAAAGAAAGCTAGACTCCCCACAAAAGGCGAAATCACCTCCCGCGAAGAAGGCTAGCACTGATGATATGTCGACGGATTCGCAGGCCCCTGAATACGGCGGCGGAGACGCTTCACTCCCGACTGTGTAGTTCGCTTAATTTTTGGAGAAGTTTTATATTAAAGCTGGAAGAGCGGATTGATTCTTTGTTAATAAATAGACTCGAAGAAATTTCATTGAAAGCTGAAGAAAACGAACAAAATATTGACGCTTGCTGTATCCAGATGAATGAAGTAGTAAGCGGAGTTAAATGAGAAGAAAGAAATTCTAATGAAATTAGATGATCTGGAAAACCGAGCCAAGCGAAGCAACCTTGTGTTGCAGTTTGGTACTCTCATAATGATACCTTTTCAAAACAATGATAGTAAAAGTGAGCACCTTCAATTGTAGGGGTTTACAGGATCATGTCAAAAGAAGAAAAGTCTTCCATTATTTAAGAAACGTTGAAAGCGACATTATATTTCTACAGGAAACCTACTCTGATAAGAATGATGATAATTTTTGGAAATGACAATGGGGTGAATTATGTTGGTTTGCAAGTTACTCTTTAAACAGTCGGGGTATAGCAATACTTATAAGAAACTCTGTTTCAGTTAAAGTAAACTCTTTATTTTATGATCCAAATGGTAGCTTTGTAATATTAAATCTTATTATCAATAATATGTTGGTGACCCTAGCTCATGTTTATGCCCTAAATAATGATGAACCAGATGTTGCATTGGAAATGTTTGCTGAAATGGACAAATTTGATCATTCTACTTCAATCATTGGTGGAGATTTTAGTGCAGTGAGTGGGCCTTTGGATTATCAAGGCACTAGACAACGCCATTCTAATATTGGGTTAGTAATTTGCTGTTAGTTATTATTGAAGAATACAATCTAATTTATGTTTGGCGACATTTTCACCCAACATCAAGACAATACACGAGGCACCAAAACAATCCTCAAGTTTTATCAAGACTTAATAATACTTTAGTTTCCAGTAACTTTATAAGTAATTGTGTTAAATCTTAAATTTATCCAGGTATCCAATCTGATCATTCAGTAGTATCAGTCCAATGTAAAGATAATCTTACTTTAAGAGGGATAAGCTATTGGAAGCTTAATTGTCACTATTTACACATCATGATCCAGACTTTATCAAATTGATTAAGGAAAAAATAATAGAGTTCAAAGAAACTCATAAAGAGTCTGACTGTAACCCTAATATTCAATGGGATGCCCTTAAATGCGTTCTAACTGGATCTAGTAATGCAGGAAAAAAGGGAAAGAACCAAGGAAAAAGATCTACTCATGAAAGAGATTGACAAAATAAAAATACAATTAAGCAGTGATGTTTCTAAAAATAAACCTCTTTTATTAAAACTTGAAGAGCTAGAAGACCAATAAAATAAAATGTATGACTTTTAAACTAGAGATTTGATGATAGGTAAGGTGGTTAGAAGAAGGAGAGAAGAGTTCAAAATATGTTTGTAATCTTGAAAATAGAGCCTGGCAAAGGAAGACAATTAGTAGAATAACAGATGAAGAAGGAAACTAAACCTCTGACCCAGATAAGATATTGGGTGAAATACACACATTCTAGAGAAAATTGTATTCTAATCCTTGCTGTCAGTAAATGACAAATGGAAATTTTAATCAAGACTTGTTTAATGACTTGGATATTTTGAAATTAACCGATGATAAAAAAAAAAACATCCTGGAAAAGTCTCTCTCAAAACGAGAAATATCTGATGTCATGAATATGAACGAAACTTCCGGATTTGATGGACTTCCCACTGAATTCTATATAACCTTTTGGTCTGATATAGGTGATATGGTGATAAAATTCTTTTAATCTCTCTTTACAAAACGGGATAATGTCTGTATCACAAAGAAATGGTGTTATAAAATATTAGCAAAGTGTTTTGCAAATCGCATAAAACGCTTTATGCATACACTTATTCACCCAGATCAATCTGTTTTTTTTTAAAGGCAGAAATATAAGTCATAATATACGATTAATATTTGATATTATTGAATACACTCAAACTAATGAAGTTCCTGGAGCTACAATATTACTTGATACTGAGAAGGCTTTTGATAGTGTTAATACTACTACTAATAATAATAATAGTGACTACTTGTATAGCGCACAGGTCCACCTTTCGGTGCTCATGGCGCTTAGAAAATAGTACATGTAACAGGCATAAGAAAGAAAATCATAATTTTCTGTTCCAGACATTAAAACATCGGTGATGAATCGGTGATAAATTTATTGGATGGATAAAGACTCTATATTTTGAACGAAAAACATATGTAAAGAACAATAGTTTTTTAACTGATCGCATGTCTATGCAAAGAGGTATTTTTTAAGGTTGTCCTATTCCTCCAGATCTTTTTTTCGTTTGTTATTGAGATTTTGGCTTTATCAGTTAGACAAAATGAGCAGCTTAGGGGCATAAAAATCAATAACCAAGAAGTAAAGATTTCTTTATTCGCTGACGATTCTGTCTGCTTTGTAGATGAGTCTGGAAATTCCTTTAAAACAATGTTTAAAATTTTGAATATATTTGGTAGATGTTCTGGTTGTAAGATTAATTTAGCTAAAACAGAGGCAATTTAGATCGGATCTAAGAGAGGATATCAAGATTTTCTGTTGAGAAACCAGGGTATAACATGGAACATGTCTTAATTAAAATCTTTGGGAGTTAATTTCCCACTGAATTTGGGTTTGATATTCGATCTTAATTATAAAGACAAATAAAAACGAATGACGCAGACTTTAAATTGCTGGCGAATGAGAAACCTTTCTTTAATTGGTAAAGTATGTGTAATTAAGTCCCTTGTTCTTCCATAAATATTATCTTTTTTCTTTTCTTAGTATAAAAATACCTCAGAAGTTATTTAATGTGTTGAATAGTTTTTTTTTATAATGTATTTGGAGTAAAGGTAAAGAAAGTTAAAAGAAAATATCGTACAATGATTATCTTCAGTGTGGTCTCAAAATGATTGATCCATGGGCATTTGCTCTTGCTCAAAAAAATGACATGGGTCAAGTATTCATTAAATAAAAATTATGATACTGTTTGGAAGACAATTGAACTATCAGGTTTGGGAAAAATTTCATAGAGATCACAATAATCTTTGGAAATCATATGCCCAAGAATAAGTCTTACAATCTTTGAGTAACTCTCAAGTGGTGGATTCTCTACGTACCTGGTATATCTATAGAGAACATACAACTTTAGAAACTTAAGATTGTAAATATTTTGAGATTGGGGCTCGTCAATTATTGTGGTTTAATAGATTAATTCGTTCGAAATCCAAAAATCATTTTTATTATGAAACCTGGTTTGATTTCTGATCTGTTGAACCCTTCCTTCCGTGGTAATAAATTATTTGAATAATTGTTATTAGATTTTGGCATTCGTCAGACAGATAGAAGAAAATTCAAATTTTTAATGAGAAATATTCCCAGTGAATGGTTAGAAAATGTATGTTGGTAAACTTTAGATAGTCATGATTCCTTGGTTACTGAATAAAATGCTGCAAAAAATGTTTTCATGCATGATTATAGTATAATAAACGTTTCCTATCCACTTGAAAAGAGATATGAATATTGGAATAGTAAAATAACAGTCCCGGATCATATCATTTGGAAAGAGGTACACAAGGCTAATTTCATTTGTACAATTGAAACTAGATTGCATTCTTTATATTTTATATTGTCTATAATAATATAGCTTTAAATGTCTTTCTGTTTAAAATTAAAAGAAAAGATTCACCAAATTGCATATTTTGTGATAACCAGGAGGAATCAATTACTCATTTTTGTTTGTGATTGTGAGAAGGTTACCCCAATATGGACATATTTGTTAAACATAATAAAAAAATCATATTTATAATTTTAACCTCACCAATTTTGAAAAACCTTTTGGCTTTTTCATCAGACAGATTCAATACATATCTCTTGTTAGTGGCAAAATACTGTATTAATATTTGTAAGTTTACGGGGGATTTACCAAGAGTTGATCTTTTCAAAAGTTTAACAAAGAAACAAAAAAGATATTGAATATTTCTCAGCGAAAAAAAAAACAAGCTTGTTTCGCATTTTAAGAAAAGGCGATTTGATTTTATACTCATGTTGATTTAACTGTTATTCCTGTGACCCCTCATTCCGTTTTATGCACTGTAGTTCACATTATGATTTCTATGTGTACAGTGTATACAAAGTATCCATCAGGGGCGCATACACATGCCTTTTCATTTTGATTCCACAGAAACTGGCGGTGTGGTGACATTACTAATATCAACTATGCAGTTTAGAATTTTTAATTTTTTTTTTGTTAGACAATCTTGAAAAATTAAAACTTCTTAAGACAAGGTTTTTCTTTACTGTAATGGTTTTGCATAACTTTTTTGTCCTTTCATTATTGTTATTATCACTATTATTATTATTTTTATTATCATTATTATTATTATTATTATTATTATTATTATTATTGTTATTATAGTTACTATCATTATTATCATTATTATATTAATGTTATGCTTTGGGATATATGTGTATTTTTTTTTTATACATATTTTTTTCTTTGTTTGTCTAATTATTACCAATGAATAATTGTAAATATGTAATTTGTATATGATTGAAAATTAAAAAATATATATATAAAAAAGAGGTGACTCCAAAATAAGGCAGGGTATGTTTGTTTTATATCCTACTTGATCAACAATTTATTTAAAATTCCGTACACTCGCTAAATTTTTAACACAGCGTATATTGCACGTCTCAGCGACGTGACAGCGTGGGATTTGGCCGCTGGAGGCAATTGAAATCCCGTTTTTTTTTTTATACATATTTTTTTTCTTTGTTTGTCTAATTATTACCAATGAATAATTGTAAATATGTAATTTGTATATGATTGAAAATTTAAAAATATATATATATATAAAAAAGAGGTGACTCCAAAATAAGGCAGGGTATGTTTGTTTTATATCCTACTTGATCAACAATTTATTTAAAATTCCGTACACTCGCTGAATTTTTAACACAGCGTATATTGCACGTCTCAGCGACGTGACAGCGTGGGATTTAGCCGCTGGAGGCATTTGAAATCCCGTAAGCTCGCTGAATTTTCAACACAGCGTATATTGCAAGGCTCATCGACGTGACAGCGTGGGATTTGGCCGCTGGAGGCAATTGAAATCCCGTACGCTCGCTGAATTTTCAACACAGCGTATATTGCACGTCTCAGCGACGTGACAGCGTGGGATTTGGCCGCTGGAGGCATTTGAAATCCCGTACGCTCGCTGAATTTTTAACACAGCGTATATTGCAAGGCTCAGCGACGTGACAGCGTGGGATTAGGCCGCTGGAGGCATTTGAAATCCCGTACGCTCGCTGAATTTTCAACACAGCGTATATTGCAAGGCTCATCGACGTGACAGCGTGGGATTTGGCCGCTGGAGGCATTTGAAATCTCGCACTCTCGCTGAATTTTCAACTCCCATGTAGTCTTCCCAAATAATACTCCCAAATAGTTCTTTTTCAGAGCAACCTTAAAATAATGGAAGTATTTCCGGTCACGCGAAGAGCTCTCAATCAATTAAAAAACAATACATTTTTGATGCAGGATATAATAGTTCATGTATTTTATATTCATTATTATTATAACTATCATCAGTATTATTATTATCATTATGATTATTTTCATTATCATCATCATCGTCATTATTCTCATTATCATCATCATCAACATTATATTTCTACATTTATTATGGGAAGGGAACATGAATACTGCCCCGAAAACCTATATGCAGATATAATTATATCACTTTTTGTTTCAATATCTTTATCACAGCCATGGATCTATTTTCATTTTATATGTATGTATAAACATGAATGTATATTTCACAATTCTGTTTCATGGTATTTCGAATAAACTAAGCCTGTATGTAAAGTGTTTAGAGACGGCATTCCAAACTAAGCGCTTTATACATCATGAAAAGGAGGCGCGCTAGCTCAGTTGGTAGAGCAGTGGTCTCGTAATCCGGTGATGCGCAAAGTTGATGCGCTAGTGCCCTTTTTGTAAGACATTAATCCTCAATACCAGGTCCCTCGCCTAAGACCTCAAGCCGTCGGCCGTCCGGTTGCTTACTTACAAACATTTATGCTTAGCAGTTTTTTCTTCCTCTCTTGTATCACTTGTTACACATGTGTATATATATATATATATATATATATATATATACACATGTATATATTTTAGGTAAAGACCAGTTTTGAAAACGCCCCCCCTCTAGCTCAAAAATGAAATGGTAGCTCTTAGGACCAATCATGTGAAAGAATATGTTTTGACTAATACGTGATGATACAAATTTTGCCGAGAAGCCGCCTACTTATTGATATATTTAGTAAATTAGTTTATCTATTTGGACGTGATAGATATTACGCACGTGCGCGCAGATGTGCGTAGTCCCACATACATCTTTCTGTGTACAGTGCTTGTAACTTTACCAAGACTGGGCCACATTTCTTATCATTTTGAAGATTCCAGAACCTTGCAGTACACACCAATACTTATATGCTAGATGATCAACCTTTTCTGATCGATTCCACATCGTTTCTTTTACAATGTAATCGCATGACCAGAACTGATCTTTATCTTTAACTACTAAATTATTTATACCGCTAACAAGATTTGTTTTTCTCAAACTGATATGTGCAAAAAGTATCTGTTCCGATTTATATTTCTTGAGACTGTGACATATCAAAGCTTACAGTTTTACATCCAAGCGTATTCATTAAAGGCCCTTATTTAACCATTCCATCTTTCATTCTTAAATTACGATCTTTACAAAAGTATCGAATTTAAAAGGGGTATGAATAATTTAGATGTATTTTTTTGTTCAAAATAAAGCGACCATTTCTTTCAAATTTTGAATAAATTGATGTAATAGACGGTGGAAATGCAAACAGGTTCAAGGCTTCTTCCTTTTTTTTCCAATTTCTATTTTATATAATGTTAATTTCTTCTTATAATTAGAACATCAAAAAGGAGGAGGAGGAGCTTGATTATCGCAAGGTGGCCCCAACACAGAAAATGATCGTGTACTGGAGTAAAGGCGAAATGAATATCACGTGCGAGGTGGAGGGAGGTCATCTCCTCGAGGAGGGAACGCGACGTGGTTCAACCATGGACTTACAGGTAACGTTATGTCATAAACTCTATTAATTTGGGAAATTACATTGAACATAAGTAATACGAACGCATTTCTACATTCAATGCAATAGGCTATTCAAATAATGTGTTGGTTGATTCTTAAAAGTGTTTGCTGCATATGTTTATTTTCCTTAGTTTTTTTTTGTGTGTGTTTCCTTTTCACAGATCAAAACCGTATCGGTAGATGATCTTCGTTTTTTGGATCTACACATTCGCAATTTCTTCGTGAAAGCGACCGGCGATGACCGTGTAGATGTCAAGTTCAAATTCTATCCCCATTGTAACGAACCACAAGTATTCCCCGTGGAATTCTCTGGTACGTACCTGGGTCTTGTTGCATTACACTTACCATTAACGGTAACTTTGCCATTAATGGTAGCTTCCATAGAATCGTTGATTTGATTGACTCTCGGGTAATGTTGCCATGGTACTAAATATCGATAGAAACGTTTACCATATACTGTAAATTTTATGCCACGGACCCTTTTATGTGCGTGAATGAGTAAGACTTCGTGTAATATTCCTTTTCTTCCTTCTTTTGCTTTCTTTTTAATCTGAATCGTTTTGACCCATTTTGACAATTATTTTATGAACCTTTGTGATCTATAGGTCAATGATGTTCTTAAATCGGACCACCCCCCCGCACACACAAACACACACACACACACACACACACACACAAAACACTCGCTCACACGCACGCGCGCTCTCTCTCTCTCTCTCTCTCATTTTACTAAACTACGTTGCAGTGAACTCCCCCTTTATTTCTGTGTCTTTTTATTTCAAAATTGTCTACCGTGTACAGATGACAGGTGGTCACTCTTATAACATATTCACTTGGGAAATGACAAACTGTTGTACCCTATCTTTGTAACTGTTTTAAAGTAGAGACAAGAATGGATCTCCCAACTAAGACTTTGAGGCTGCCTCCAACCCCCCCCCCCCCTTAACCTAACCATCGATCTTATAACGGTACACGAGGGGAAAACATAGGGAAAATGTCAAACCTGTAACAATTTATCTATAATTTCATCATATGCATTGATGTAGTTAAATACTACATAGTAAAAACGCTGCTTAAAAAAGTGATGTTCACTTACAGTTGTCAACTATCTTCAACAACAGTTGAACAAATTGTAAACAATGTTTCTCTAAACGAAAGTAATTTTGTTAAACTTTCGCTGTTTAAAATTTAATTACTGCTATATTTACCATACGAGAGCTTTTAGACAGTGTTGTTTACATATGACGTCATGTGTCACGTGCCAGTAAATTGCGCGTTGGCTAAAAGCTTTACATTATGGCCGACTAAGCTACCGACGCGCTTCTAAGTGGCTCAATTGAAATCACTTTTCTATAAACCAATTTGAAGTTTTTAACTTATAGCGTATTAAAGTTCACAGTTAAAATTTTCAGTATCTGTACGCAAATGTCAAAATATAGGTATACTTAAAATCGTCGCGTCATGCATACCCTAGTTGTTTTGGTAGGTGCATGTTGGTTACTTATTTTCAAAAATGTTTTTTTCCAAGCATTCCATGTTACTTAAATTAGGACCATCGTTGGTTAATTGAAACATTTCAGCTGATTTTATATAAGCAATAAATCGATTTTCATCAAATGATTTATAATCACGAAAACGACAAGTTTTATGTTGCTTTCTTTCCATGATAGTGTTAATACAAGTATAAATCATATAATGGTCACTCATGGATATTTTTGCAACCTCACATATACTGTGCTTCTGGGGAATTGAACTTAACAAATGGACTATACAAGTTGATGATGAAGTAGTTACTCTAGTTGGCATATTTATCATTTGTGTTAGAATGAATAGGTTTTCTATGATATTAATAATGGTTTTCATGGAGTGATTCGTCCATTTTATAATGTAGTATTAATGACTGCTTTGAGAGAAATAGTTGTTTTTATACGCTCAAGGGAAGGTTAGAATTGTGCTATTACCCGGGGCGTGCCGAGGGCAATAGCCCAATTGTAACCTTCCCGAGAGCGTATAAAAACAACTAATTCTCGAATATTAAAGCAGTCATTAATACTTTTATATGCCGAAAAAAAAAAACTTTTGTTGACGATGGGATTCGATCTCTGGCGTACAACCACCGCCTTAAACCCCTCGGCTATCGCGCTCTGTTACCATACATAGCAGTTTTTTCTTATATATACATTAAAATGGATTGAAAACGGCTTCGCGTGGTGGGTGCTTCGCGGCTGCTCCATTAAACAGGCCCTTCTTTTGCTTTTGCAATGCATATTGGCACGAATTTAGATCAAGATCTATCGGCAGATGTTGTTTTTTTGTTTTTGGAAGTTTATTTTCGTCTTCATGTCAACAATGCAAGATAAAATTGTCGGTAAGATCGATCGAGATTCAATTGTATTGAAATTACCGACCAATTCTTCGCACACGTACGGTATCCTCGATCGCTCAGACCATTTTTTAACATGTAAACTTATGGGGTTACCATGGAGACTGAACTATTTTCCCAATAACCATGGTTACTGGGATTATAGAACTATTTTAACCATGGTTACTGGGAATTTTACAGAAATAGTTGAAGTTTATGAATGCAATTTCGACCAATCAGATGGCTGGATTTCTTAAGTGAGGTATATAATTCATATTAAAGTCCACAATCATCAGTAGATCAGATGGTTCATCAATTGCATCTAGCATGTTATTAAAGTACTCAATATTCGAGTCAGGTGGTCTGTATAGGCAACATAATAATAGTTTCTCAGATGAGGGTAACATTAACACAATCCATATTGCCTCCAATGAGGTATCACTGAGATCATAACGTTCAATACATGATAATGTGTTTTTTGCATAAATACAAACACCGCCTTCACGGCGACCATCTGCTCTATCCCGTCGGAATATTGTATATCCTTCTATTGAGATCAGATTATCACTTTTACTTTGAGATGTTTCTGAAATACACAGTTTGTCAAGGTTAATTTTCCTCAAAAATAATCGCAATTCATCCAATTTTCTATACATACTACAAACATTTAAGTGAGCATATTTAAGGCCGTTGCATTTTTTTAAAGTTTTTTAACACAAATATCATATTCGTTGTTGTCGGAAATTGAGGTATTGCTTTTGAGTCTGAGCTAGATTCTGAGGCTGGATCTGTGTAACTTAATTGTCGTTCATTGGCCACCAGTTTCCCGCCGAGTTCATCCAGTCGCGGGAAAACTCGCTGCCCTTTTTCGGTGTCGGCCAATACTTGAACCAGGTGGTCTGATTCTTTATAACGATAATATACTGGTCGATTTTGATCATCATGAGTATTGTTATTAACACCACTGGATAGTGGGTTGCCATCATCATTAGCATATTCGCCGTCTACATGGTAGTCTGTTTCATCGTCATCAGTGTATTAATTGTAATATTGGAGTTTTGGATGGTTCATTTCGTTTATCCTGTTCAATGTCTTCCAAGGGATGGTCGTTAATTTTCAGGGCAAAGTACTTCAGAGTCCGAACCGTCACACTCTTCCTGGCCGAGATGTTAATGTTGGTAGACAATTGGACAAACCTTAGCTTTATGTCCGCATAGAAAACATTGACGACATTGGATCATGGTGTTATGTCTACAGTTTTCTGTACTGTGGGTCATTTCACCACAGTTATAGCAACCTGAATAATCTTCAGTTTGTGTTTGTAGGGCGTATTGTGGTGGGCGTGTCTCGTTTCTCACTATGTCGCTATTAGAGATTGCGAGCTAGCATGGGTCGATGGATACTGGTTCTAGGCATGCCGGAGTCATCTGCTGCGGATGTCACTTCCCTCAGGTGACTGATGAGGTTGCTAGCAAGAAACAGAACTCCATCTTCGTTCAAGTGTATTCCGTCACGGCCAACCTGCAGATCTGGACGAATGTTGCCGTTATCGATTTCTCTCCATCCATGCTTATCTAGCATAGATTTTATAATTGTGTCGATTTTCACAGCTTGTTCTGGACATGATTTGTTTTATATTATTGAACTCCAGCTAATTCGTTTGACTGATGGGCAAGATTTCATCAGATGAAGCCCCGTTGACTCAATCATTGTCACGATGTCTTGTGGTTTATTCAACACTATATTGTTGGTCCCCACATGTAGGATTATTTCTTAGGTTTGAGATTGTTGGCGATTGGAACAGTGACGTCAAAGATCTGCTCAATTTTGGCACCTGGGAGTGTTTTGCAGACCACACGTTTAAAGTTTGAAAGTCTTCGGGATTTGACTTAAAGCCATAGAATAAATGGAAAGGCGACTTAATATCCGAATTATGGCTAATATAAACGAGTAATAATATTAGGATGCGCTTACATTTTTTTTTTCACCCCATAATCCAATAGCTGAGAAGACTTGACTAATTTCAAACAATTAATCCCTAAGGAAAAATGTGTAGTAGTTTTCTTAATGAATAGTTTCCAATGTTGCATGGTAGAATATTGAAGCAAGAGATACTGCCACATATACAGACACATGCATATACCCTCACGCCGACCTACAAAGGGCAGATTCAATCAACCTAGAGCTAGATTATAAGACTCAATTTTTAATTCAATTTATTTCTGTTTTTTAAGACTAGTCAAAACTTGTGGAGGCCACTTCACAATTATTTACTTTCCAATTAGATAACAATAACAAGCATTAAACAAAATATTTAAAAAATGTATTATTACATGAGCAAACTTACGAATTTGATTTGTTTACGAACCAATTTTATTCATTCCTGGATGATAACTTCAAATTGGCTATTAGCCTAGTTGCTGCAGAAATAGTGAATTAAGGTCATCATTTAACTATACCACTTGTTATTCAACATTTGCCTATTACTAAAAATGTTCATAATCGTCCATTGATGGTTGTGGAAAATCAATTACAAATATTTTGAAACTAATATATATTTGTCATGGATACTCAAACATAAATACGACATTCATGTCGTCAAATCGGCCACATTTGTCACGCTTGGGTATGTAATAAACAACGTCTCAATGGTATTAAGACGCTACCTATTAAACGCACCTTGAAAATTTGGTAAAAGCATATTGCACCATTTTCCTAAAATATTTCAATGTGTCATCGCCTAGACATACTTGTTAAGCATGTTATAATTAACAAATAGGCGAAACATATAGATTTGCTGATAATGTTATGTATTTCTTTATAAAATGGCTCTAGTATTTTAAGCATCGTGATCGGTCAATACGCGTCACATGACATGTACACATTTTTGATGCAAGCACGATTTTGCAGAAAAAAGCGCAAAAAAGTTATAATACACGTTACCATGGATATCCAGTACGCGCGCGTACGTACTAGTAAACTCCCTCGAAGAAAAACAAACAGGTGGACAGGTGGACGTATTTTGTTGAGCTCTCCGATAAATTGCCTTATTTGCAGACATTTTACATTTTCACGCGAATTCCTATACTTCGCTGGATGGCGTACGTGATGGTGATTATTTTCTGAAAATTTCTCGTGAAATCAATAATTTTTCATCTCAATTTTGGTGACTTTTGTGACTTTCGTTTCGTTTTTCGCTCAATAAGAACTTTTGAATATCAACAAGGAATAGGCCCTACGCGTATCTACTCAATTTTTATAACAATAAAAAAACATTCCGTTAACAACCATCACTTTCATCTGCTTATCTTACTTTACGCGTCCTCATCACATCTTTGGTTGCAACGCTTCATCATTCGCGCATCTCTATTATTACGCCATAGCTTAGACACCTGTTAATTTGTTATGGCGAGTAACTTTCACTTACTAGACGATGAAGTGTCTATGAAATCTACTGTTAAGGACTCCGTCTCGGAAGCTGTTAGTTATGCCTTGGTTACTGGTGCTAGCACAAAGAAGAGGCCGCAGTCTTCGACAACGCCCAGGACACCGGGACCGAAGCTCAACAACGATCTCGTCGCTGACCTAGTGCGTCAGGTTGTTGAGGTTCTGCAACCCATCATCATCAAGACCGTGGCGACTGCTGTAACTGCAGCCATGGTTTTTGTGATGGAAGGCTTGAGGAAATTGACTCCTCCTCCTCCTCCTCCTCCTACTCCGTCAGCAGCATCATCCGCCCAGACCAACGTTCTAAGGTTTGAGGTGGACCGTCTGGAGCAATACAGTCGTCGGGAGAATATCAAGATTTATGGCCTGCCTGTGACAGCTGGGGAGAACACGTCCGATGTGTTGGTGAAGCTGGGGAGGGAGATTGGTGTGGAGGTGACGAGAGATGACATCAGCGTCTCTCACCGTCTACCTGGAGGAGGATCTGGTAAGCCGGCGCCAATCTTGGCCAAGTTCGTTCGCAGAGAGAAGAGGACGGAGTTCATGAAGAAGAAGCGACGACTGAGGGAGACGAAGCGGGATGTCTTCATCGCAGAAGTTCGCTCCGTGCCAAGATGCTCAGGAAGGTCAAAGAAGACCGTGAAAGTATCGAGAAAGTCTGGACCATCGATGGCAGAATCTTTTGCCTACTGAATGGCGGCACGAAGGTAATCATCGACACGCCTGATGACCTCATGAAGATCGGGTGGTCCGAGGACCGTCTTCGTTCTTCAGGTCTTTTCTTGATGGGGTAGGGATACGTCGGCCCGGTGAATGTGACGAAGCACGCTAATTTTTTAAGTTTAAACGTTTGCGGGTTAAGAAAAAAATTAAATGATGGAATATTGGAACAGTACATTAAAGATTTTCATATTGTATGTTTGAGTGAAACTAAAGTTGACGATATTAATGAACCTTTTTTTACCAGATGGCTTCAAATACCTCTTTAAAGACAAACCAAGTCAAAGCAACTTTCCGTTTGGTGGCGTTCATGGACTTGGTGTTCTACTACGAAAAGAAATATTCAATTTTGTGTCAATTATTAAACAGGCTAAATCTGAAACAGTATTTTGTTTAAAGATCGGCGAGAAGGCATTTGAATTATACTTGGTGCTGTTTACATTCCTCCTGAAAATTCTAAATATTTTAACGAGTCTATGTTTGATGACATTGCTTCTGATCTTCTCATGTTAAAAAATGTACATAATATGCCATTTTGTCTTCTTGGAGATTTTAATGCAAGAACAGGTGTTGAAAATGAAATCTCTGGTTATTCTGAGGATTGCGCCAACAGTCATTATGTGAATGATTTTGATTACGATTATATAGACACTGATATTTTCCAGACTTATAACATAAGGTTGAGAAGATGTAACAGCGACGCTGTTATTAATAACCACGGAAAAAGATTTCTTGAACTATGTAGACATTTTAAACTGATTATTGCAAACGGTCGTGTAGGCGTGGATAAACAAGGTGATTTTACATGTGCTACCACAAGAACCATTGATTATTGTGCCGCATCGCTCGAATTATTCCATGTTCTTAATCATTTTGCGGTTGATATATTTGACCCTTTTTTGTCTGACAAACATAATCCCATTGTATTAAGATTGAATAGCGAAAGCAGTTATGAAAAATGTAAAAGTGAAGGAAAAGTGAAAAAAAGTTTCGGGATCAACGACAAAAATTAAATGGAGTGTAAATTCTGCTAAAGATTTTGTTGATAACATCGATCAAAGTCTAGTTGAAAATATACATCATGCTGTTGATCGTTTGGAGGGTCACGACATCCAGATTGATCAGGAATCAATCGATAATGTAGCTTGTTTATTAAAAAATATTTACCTTACGGCGGCCAAAAAAAGTGGAATGGTAAAAACCTATGGAAATTATAAACCTTGTAAATCTGGTCGAAAGCGGAAACCATGGTTTGGTGCAAACTGTGCTCGGTTAAGGGCTCAGTATTTTCATCTTAAAAATCTTAGGAAGATTGATAAATCTGATAGTATTGAAAAGGAATATACCAAAGTTAAGAAAATGTATAAAAAAGCTATTCGTTCAGCTCAAAGCAACTTTGATATAAAAATCCACAGTGAATTAAGAAATCTTAAAATCAATCAACCACAAGCATATTGGAGAATTATTAATTCAGCTAACGGTTAAAATAATGAAAAAACCCCAATTGAAATTCATTCTCTTTAACAACACTTTCGTAGTCTGAGCCAAAATCAAAGAGATAATGCAGATATATTAGAACCTGACCAAATTCTTTCGAGCAATCAATGTATCAATCGTTCTATAAGCAGGGAAGAAGTAACACGTCAAATAAATAGACTGAAAAACGATAAGGCACATGGCGATGATTTAGTTCTAAATGAATTTTTGAAGTGTAGCACAAAGTCTGTTTTATCAGTAATCGTTAGGTTATTTAACATTGTATTAGAAAGTGTAATTGTACCATCTGAATGGACAATAGGGTTCATTCACCCTCTTTATAAGAAGAAAGGACATCCTAATGATCCGAACAACTATAGAGGAATAACATTGCTTAGTTGTCTTGGCAAGCTGTTTACAGCAGTCTTGAATGAGCGACTTACGTCTTATCTCGAAGATAATGAATTGCTAGGTGATGAACAGGCTGGTTTTCGAAATGGTCATTCAACGCTTGATCACATTTTTGTTCTTCATTCAGTGATCGATTTATATCTCTCTTCAAAAGAGAGGGTTTATTGTGCATTTATTGACTACAAGAAGGCATTTGATTTGGTTGACAGGAGTTCTCTTTGGAATAAATTACTTAAGAATAATGTTGATGGAAAGTTTTTCAATGTAATTAAGCATATGTATGCTCAGGCTAAGTCATGTGTAATTTCTGGTACAGAAAAGTCTTCTTCATTTGATTGTAACATTGATGTGCGACAAGGAGAAAATTGCGAAAAGTTTGGAGGCATAAATATTCTTCCTGACAAGATTGATGCAGCTGCGTATCAAAAAGGTAAATATGTATATCTCAGGCTTTTTACATTACTGTATGCAGACGATACAATAGTTCTTGCAAAAACTGAAAGTGAACTTCAGCTTGCTCTTGATGCAGTATCTGATAACTGTAAAAAAAATGGTTTCTTCAAGTTAACACAGCTAAAACCAAAGTTGTTGTATTTTCTCGTGGTAAAGTTCGAAAAATTCCTATATTTAAATTTGATCATGATATTGTAGAAGTTGTTGATGAATACGTTTATCTTGGAACTACTTTTAACTACAACAACAAATTTCGTAAAGCACAAATTAAGCAACTTAATCAAGCTAGACGAGCAATGTATAGTCTATTATCTAAAACTTATCAACTGCACTTACCTATTGATATCCTCTTAGAATTATTTGATCAACTTGTGTTGCCCATTCTGCTCTATGGAAGTGAGATATGGGGATTTGAAGTGCTACATGATCTTGAAATTTTCCACATGAAATTTTGTAAGCAAGCCCTTTCTGTCAACAAAACAACTGCAAATTCTATGGTACTTGGTGAATTGGGGAGGCTTACTTGAGAAATATATCGAAAGCAGAATGATAAACTTCTGGTGTAGGATTGTACATAGTGGACAGGATAAATTTTCTGGTAAGGTGTATATTATCTTAAAATTACTCTTAGAGAAGAATTTATATCAGGCACCTTGGTTAAAAAAAATCAAGCTGACTCTGGACAATATGGGGATGTCTAATTTATGGGAAATTTGTGAAAATACTAGCTATGAGTGGGTCAAACAAACTGTGGAACGTCGATTGAGAGATTCTCATGCTCAGTATTGGTCTGCTTGTATGTACGATAATTCGCATTGTGTTAACTATCGAATCTTCAAACATTCTTTATGTTTAGAAAGATACTTAATCGATCTCCTTAAAAGAGATCGGACAATACCATTACCTGCCGATTGTAGCTGGTAGATATTCAATTACTCCAAGGGAAATGAGGCTATGTACGCTGTGCAATTTGCAATCGCTTGGGGATGAGTTTCATTACTTGTTTGTATGCCCTACCTTTCGTTCAGAAAGAAAATTATTCATCGATAAATATTTTATTGAAAGACCAAATACAC
Organism: Strongylocentrotus purpuratus; assembly: GCF_000002235.5. Taxonomy (NCBI): domain Eukaryota; kingdom Metazoa; phylum Echinodermata; class Echinoidea; order Camarodonta; family Strongylocentrotidae; genus Strongylocentrotus; species Strongylocentrotus purpuratus. The sequence continues at coordinate 2,217,837 of NW_022145597.1, forward strand.
TGAAAATGGATCAGCTTTTTAACTCCAATAATGTACAAACACGTTTAAACTTAGTAAAATTCTGTCGAAAAATAATGCTTCGTTTTCATTAATTTAAGTATGTGCAAAAACATGTTATGAGTTCAATATTAACTTGATGTTTCTCTTTTTTGTCATATATCAATTTATTAAATTGATATCAAGAATATTTTCAGAATTCATTAATTCAGATATCAATTTACTGGTGCCAGTAAATTTCTTTTTCTATTGCTTCCATTAATTTCGTCATTAATTATCGTTTTAATTAATATTATCATTTTGTTTTTGATTATTATTATTATTATCATCATCAATATTGTTATTATCATTATCATCATAATTGTTCTCACTATTGTCGATAGTGTTTTTTTGTATGGATTAACATTAATTATATTTGTATTGTATATTTCACAGTGTTTAATTGACAAATTAAAAGTGATTTTAAACTTCTCCAATACCCCAATGTGGGTGACATGAGAATAAATTGTCATTGTCATTGTCATTGTCATTGTCATTGCCTCGAGTGCATTAATTGTATTGGCTACGCGTAGCTAATATTGTATGCTACACCATGATCCCCAGCGCAGCGTATGCGTAGCTTAGCCCTAGCAAGCTAGCTAGTGCGGGGTATTATTAGAAAGCAAATTTTTATTTTACTTTTGCCTTGGATTTAGGCCTGTTTTGACTTTGGGATTTTATAATGAAGCCAGGAATTTCAGCTGTCTGATGTAGACTCGTCTCTATGAGATCTATGGAGTTATTTTTACTCAAGGCTTGACTCAAGGCAATGAATCCCGTGAACTTTTTGGTAAGCCTGCAATGTCTTACTCTAGAACCAACATAACTCTAGATCTAACTCTCGTAGACTATAACTTAATACTTAAGATCTAAACTTTTGTTTGCTTTGCATTTGTGTCGCTATTTTATAAAACAAATAACGCACTTGACCCTGTTGTGCGAAACGTAAATGCAGTGTACGCTCGGTTTCTTTAGATGGTGCTCAATGTCAACTCGCCGCAAGCGGCTCGTTGCACAGAGCGGCACCAATCTAAAGAAACCTCGCGCGTACTGCATTCACCGCTATTGCACTCTGGGCCGTGCGTTATTTGTGTACTATTATTATTAAAAACAGAGTAACAAGAGCATTTTTTAATACATGAACAAAAAAGTGTGGACCACACAAACTATGAATTTACAAGTGTATATCGGAGATGTACCTAACAGGGAAAATAAGGTAAAAAGAGAAGCCCGCCCCCCCCCCCCCACTTTTCGTACGACAAAGTCCGGCCCGAGGATTGTAAAAATAGGGGGTGTATTTGACTTTTCACCCGGAGATTTCTTTAAAAAGTTTTTTTTTTTCTTCTTTTTTTCTCTCTCATCTCTTTGGACTCCTGAAAAACAATCCGAATTGAGAGGTGTACATTGAGCATTTTTTCCAAATTTAGGGGGGTCTCCAAGGCAGGAAAAGCCCGCGAAAGGGGGTCTCGGAAATGTTGGCAGTCCTCAGATAGGGGGTGCTTTTAAAAAGAGGGAACAAGCATACGCGTACCCTAAATAACACTGAGTGTGGGGGGGGGGGGGGGGGGGAGGAGAAGAAACCCAAGGTTCTGATATAATTAAGATGTACGATATACACATTGTAATTCACATTCTGGGATGTGGCATTTAGAATTATCATGATTATATCTTTGCGTCACTTAAATTCTTATTGTTGGATCGAATATGAACTGGAAACACTCGAACTGTAACAAATTGCTGATGACACCCACTTTACACTCAATGGTGCCAGACAAGATTAACTTTGTGCCTTTGAAATATTTGCTGACTTTGAAAATACATGTATGTCCAATTTTAAAATCAACATAGGAAAACCGCAAGTTATATGGAATGGGAAGCACAGGTCTCTTAAAACAGACATTTTAAACGAATACACATTGAACTGGATATCTGAAGGTTATTTTAACCCGAAAGGTTTTAAGGTATTGTTACGAATATGCAAATTAAATGATTTATGAATATGCTAATTTTCAGACATTGCTCGAGTTGAGTATAACCACGAGTTCGGATCAAACGTAACCAATCGTCTCGATTTTCTTATCATCTTGATTCTAAGTTGTGAAAGGGGAAAATTATGAGTTAATTGCCCCGACCCAACAGATTGGGGGCTTGTCTTAAGAGCTAGATATAGTAACATATGTTGTTTTGTTGCTTTTTCGTTCCGAAATGCGTATCGTTTGGAGTTTGCCTCTTGTCCCATTAATGGGTTTTGGTGTATTCCTTGCACGCATTTTTATAGTGATTGTTGACATGAGTTGACGTGACTGTTTGAAGGTGTAGGGTTAAGCCAACACAGTTTGATTTTGTTGTGTACAGCATGATAGCTCGAGTCTTGTCTGGGGTACATAACCCTTAGATGTAGACTGTCTCATTGGTATGAAATTCACTGCACATCTGCTGCGGTTGTCTGGTATTCTGGTCCTGGTTTTGCCTGTTATTGCATGGCAATCGTTGAAGGCTTTCATCGAAAGGGTGCGGTGCGGTGCGGCGCGGTGTGGTGTGCTCAACGCACTCATTCGATAAAAGAGGGGGGGGGGGCTTTTCTCGAAAGGGTGCGTTGAGAGCGGAGTACCGTTTTAACACACCCTTTCGATAAAAGCGGGGGGGGGGGGGCTTTTCTCGAAAGGGTGCGTTGACTAGTCTTTCGCATCAGTCGTTTAAAATGAAGATCTGGGACAGAAGGTAATAGTTGCCAATTTAAGTATATCGAAAATAAAATGGAATGGTCTTGATTACAGAGTGGTCTCTTTCGTTATTACTATGTTGATGGGGGAGACAGAGAGAAGGAAAAAAGGGAAAGGGAAAGGGAAGATAAAAGGAAAGAAAGAAGAATAAGAAGAAAAGAGGGAAACAGGGGGGGGCGAAGGGCTCTTGCCTCCCCCTCCCGCCAAAAAAAAAATAAGAGAGGAGAGGGAAGGGAGAGGGAAAGAAAATATAAAAGGAAAGAAAGAAGAGGAAAAAGAATAAGAAAAGAGGGAAACGAGGGAAGGGCAAAAGGCTCTTACCTCCCCCCCCCCCCTCCCCCCAAAAAAATAAATAAGAGAGGGAGAGGGAAGGGAGAGGGAAAGAAAATATAAAAGGAAAGAAAGGAAAGAAAGAAGAGGAAGTAGAAGGAAACGGGGGCGAAGGGCTCTTGCCTCCTCCCTCCCCCCCCCCCCCCCGCCAAAAAAAAATAAGAGAGAAGGCAAAGGGAAAGATAAGATAAAAGGAAAGAAAGAAGAGGAAGTAGAAGGAAACGGGGGCGAAGGGCTCTTGCCTCCTCCCCCCCCCCGCCAAAAAAATAAATAAGAGATAGAGAGAGAAGGGAAAGGGAAAGAGAAGATAAAAGGAAAGAAAGAAGAGGAAGAAGAAGAAAATAGGGAAACGGGGTGAAGGGCTCTTGCCTCCCCCCCCCCCCAAAAAAAAAAATAAGAGAGGGAGAGGGAAGGGAGAGGGAAAGAAAATATAAAAGGAAAGAAAGAAGAGGAAAAAGAATAAGAAAGAGGGAAACGGGGGCGAAGGGCTCTTGCCTCCTCCCTCCCCCCCCCCCGCCAAAAAATAATATAAGAGAGAGAAGGAAAGGGAAAGAGAAGATAAAAGGAAAGAAAGAAGAGGAAAAGAATAAGAAAAGAGGGAAACGGGGGCGAAGGGCTGTTGCCTCCTTTAATAAATAAATAAATAAATAAGAGAGAGAGAGAGAAGGAAAGGGAAAGAGAAGATAAAAGGAGAGAAAGAAGAGGAAGAAGAAGAAAAGAGGGAAACGGGGGCAAAGGGCTCTTGCCTCCTTTTTTCCTTTCTTTTCCTTTCCTTCCTATTCTCCCTCTTTTTCGTTTTTCTCTTTCTTTCTTTTTCTTTTTCCTTTCCCTTTCTTTTTTCCCCTCCCCCTTTTCTCTTTTTCCCGACGGCAGCGCAATTTTACCGACAATATCCTGACAGGTGGGGGGGGGGGGGGTGTCGCACCCCCACACCCCCCTTTGGAGACGCCCCTACCTACGCCACTGTTGGCGACCACAAGGCTATCAATACAAATTAAGACATATTAATGAAGATTCTTTTTTAATGTTGCAGAGAGATAAGTATTTTCTCTATGAACTTGTTTAATGGAAGGATAATAAATAATATTAAAAACATGAATACTATAGCGGTATAATGATGAGAGAGATGATTTAAGTCATACTTTTTTCAATGTGATTGGAGTAGACTTGAGGGTGGGGGGGGGGGGGTCCCCTAAGATCTCGGCCGTTTCATAGCCGATCGCCGCGAAAAAGTGCATGTATGTCAAGTGAAGTGTATAAAAAAAACTATGATAATTTCAATTTTTTGGAAAATTCACTCATTTGCATATTTATGGTAATTTATGCAAACAAGGTCAGAGAATTCACATTTTTACCCATAAATCATATATAATTCATATTCAAGCGTTCTTTTTCACTACATATATTCGTTAGAATAATAATACGACAACAAAGTTCGAAGAGCCAGTTTATCCCTATGTTATCTCTTGTTTTGATAATTTGTATTTATGTATTATATTGTTTTTGTTGTTTTATTTCATTTCTAACCACAATTCAACTATTTTGACCAAAAAACAAACACATTAACTTGAAAACAAGACCAAATAACCAACCTTTTCTCTTCTTTTAAAAGAATAAATAGTATTTCCATGTTTGGTACATAAATCACAAAAATGAGGGATTTTAGGGCTGACATGCAAAAACAAAAGGTCACGTGACTCCACAACTATACGTCCAATTTTCAACAAAAAAATGTTTCAAAAGATACGTAAGACTCGAAAGAAAAAGTCATGAAAGAAAAACTTTGTATCTGCCGCGGTTCCGGAGTAGTCGCGAAATTACTAGAGAGCACTAATCTTTTTTTGGGGCCCTCGAAAATTTGAAAAATCGTACCCCCCCCCCCCTTTGAACGCCAGGGAGGGGGGGGGGCTATCTCCCCAAAACGGTAAAATTAACGTGTTTTTTACAAGTTTTTTTTCACAGGGCGGAGCCCTCAGAAGCTCAGGGGTATTAAACATCAAAATTAATGTCGGATGAGCATAATTTTATACCTTATTTGTGACAGTGGCAGGACACAATTTGGTGTTTGGTCCAGGGGGCGGAGCCCCAAGAAGGTGAGGGGTTTTATACATCAAATTATCGTCAGATGAGCATATTTTTATATCTATTTGTGACACTGACAGGACACAAATTCTTCTTCCTCTTCTTTCTTTCCTTTTATTTTCTCTTTCCCTTTCCTTCTCTCTCTCTCTCTCTCTCTCTCTTATTTATTTTTTGGCGGGGGGGGGGAGGGAGGAGGCAAGAGCCCTTCGCCCCCGTTTCCCTCTTTTCTTATTCTTTTTCCTCTTCTTTCTTTCCGTTTAGATTTTCTTTCCCTCTCCCTTCTCTCTCTCTCTCTCTTATTCATTTTTTGGCGGGAGGGAATGGGGAGGGAGGAGGCAAGAGCCCTTCGCCTTTCCCACGTTCCCCTCTTTCCTTCTTATTCCTCTTCTTTCTTTCCTTTTATATTTTCTTTCCCTTTCCCTTCTCTCTCTCTCTCTCTTTCTCTCTCGTTCCCCCGTTTCCCTCTTTTCTTCTAATTCTTCTTCCTCTTCTTTCTTTCCTTTTATATTCTCTTTCCCTCTCGCTTTCAAATTTCTCTCTCTCTCTCTCTTATTTATTTTTTGGCGGGGGGGGGGGGGGAGGGAGGAGGCAAGAGCCCTCCCCCCCCCCCTGGATCCGCCACTGGTGTGATATTAAGACTATACGTGTAAGTGTAAGAGTTGATGAAGTTTAACAAAAATGGGGGGGGGGGGTAGTGAGCACATTTTTTTTTTTTTGATCCTGAAAAAAAATTCAATTTGCACCCCCCCCCCCTTGAGTAGTGAGCACATTTTTTTTTTTTTGATCCTGAAAAAAATTTCAATTTGCACCCCCCCCCCCCCTTGAGCGCCAGGGGGGGGGGGCCCAACCCCCCAAAAGGTAAAAATCACGTGATTTTACATGATTTTTTTCTAAAGGGGGGGGGGCCCGGGCCCCCCGGGCCCCCCCCCCTGGATCCGCCACTGGTGTGATATTAAGACTATACGTGTAAGTGTAAGAGTTGATGAAGTTTAACAAAAATTGACTCGAGTTGTGGAGCTGGAGTATCAGTATAACCCTCTGCTGCATGGCTACATGTATATCAATTTTACAGAATTGGTGATAGTTTGATGCTCGATCAATTTTGTTTTGCTTAGTCTGTTGGTCAATTTTCGTTGTTTAATCTGTTGTTGGACTATACTCTGTGTTAATTCACATTCAACATTTTTGTTGGATGTTCCTTCCAGTCGTCAGGACAATTGACCTACTTTGTGAGACTTGTGTAACTTGCACAGACTAGATCTATAGAATGGCTGCATACTTTGATGTTGAAAAGTTTTTGAGTCAGGAATTGACCATTTGCCGGTTACGTCAGCTACGAAAGGTTGATTTAACAGCTGTAGGACCAAAGCTATCGGTAAATCTAACTGGTCACAAAAGCAAGGCAGAAATAGTTGATGAAATTACAGTCCATGCAGGGCTGAGCGCTGCGACGGCCGTGGTCCGACCGGACGCGCCTACAATTAATGATAATGGTGGTACTAATAACCAAGATAAAGCTACCAGTGACGAGGTTGACCTTGAATAAGCTAAGATTGAGCGAGAGGAGAGATCAGAGATAGAATAAAGGCTGCTGAGCATGAGAGAGAAATGGAACGAGATAGAATAAAGGCTGCTGAGCATGAGAAAGAAATGGAACGAAAGTGGTTGAAATTGGAAATGATGCGTCATAATGAAGTGCCTTCTCGGGGCAGTCAGACTGGTGAGAGAGACAAGAGGTCAATGAAAGCTGGGTTCTCTGCTATAGGGTTAAGCTTGTTCCTAGATATGATGAAAATGAGTTAGATTCATTCTTTTTTATGTTTGAGAGGGTTGCCAAGAGGATGGAGTGGCCGGAAGATGAATGGGCATTGCTCATCCAACAAGTGATTTCTGGTAAAGCTCAGTTGGTTGTGTCTGCACTGAGGTATGAGCAGGCATTTGATTATTGGACAATGAAGGGTGCTATATTCTTTATTCATTTGAGTTGATTCCGGAAGCCTACTGTCAGAGGTTTCGCAATCTCAAGAGAGAAACTGGAGAGACTTGTGTAGAATTTGCTCGAAAAAAAAGAAGTTGCCTTCGATCAGTGGATCAGATCTTTGAAGATAGATGCCACAAATGATTCTTTTAGAGAGATTATGCTCGTTGATGAGCTTAAAAAATGTATGTCTCAAGAGGTTAGGACATATATCAGTGATACTATAGCTAGTGATGTGAGAAAGGCTGTCATCTTGGCAAATGGGTACGAATTGACACATAAAGGGAGTAGGTCACCATTTAATAGGAATAGGACTCAATCTAGATCATCTACGACACAGATGAAGTCAGGTAACACCGGTACTAATCAGAGTAGTGGTTTTGGAAATGAAGGCAGACTTCTCTGTGCCTACTGTAAGAAAGAGGGCCACATTAAGACTCAATGTACAAGGCTTAAAGAAAAAAAAACTTGAACAAGAAATTACGCAGCCTTGTGGCTCTGGGTGCATAGCAACAGTTAGCATGTAAGAACGTGTAATGAATGATCACAATGAAACAAAAAGAAGTGATCAAGTAAGATATGTTGGACATGATGAGTAGATTGAAGAAGGATACCTAGATTTTGTTTCTCATGGCACGGTTAGGTTCAGTGTTGATGATAAGGAGTGTCCTATCACGATATTAAGGGACACTGGTTCTATAAAAAGGGACACTGGTTCTATGAAAGCGTTGCTTATTGCTGATGAGTCATCCTTGGACACACAAAATTTCACTGGCAATAAATTTTTGATTCAGGATGTGAATGATGTTTTGAAACCGGTTCCATTATATACTATCGAGCTTAGCAGTAGATTAGTTTCTGGACCAGTGACTGTTGGCATTGTTACTCAGTTGCCAATGATGGGAATTCGATGTTGCTTGGCAATGATTTAGCCGGAAGTAAAGTGTTGCCATCGCCAGTTGTGTGCCACACTAGCTACTGTGGTGAATTTTGAGGCAGAGAAATTGGAAAGTGAAGTTCATGTTGTTTTCCCTTCATGTGTAGTTACTGGAGCCCAGACTATGAAAAAGAAAGAAGATGACAATGATGGTGCCGTCAATTTGACTGACACTTTTTCCAGAACGTTGGACGAGAGCCGAGATGACCAGAGTCAAGCTACGACTATCGTCAGTCAGCCTGCCTTGATTGAGGCTCAGAAAGCAGCAAAGGACTTGGAGAAGTTGTGTGATGTTGCTCTACCAACAGGAGAAACTGGAAAATGTGGTGTGTTAATCCGAAAGTGGTGTCCAGCTGGTCGTCCAGCAGATGGGGATGGGGCGATGGTAAATCAGATTACAGTTCCCCGGAGTATAGGCAGGAAGTTTTAAGTCATGTTCTGATAGATTGTGAGGGCCCCCTACACAAGAAGGCAGTGCTAATCTCAAAACCAGTGCTGGATGCTCCCAACTTCCAGAAGCCTTTTCAGCTTGCCACTGACGCCAGTGATGTAGGAGTTAGTGGAGTTCTCCTACAGATGGATGACATGTGTCTCCTTGAACCCATTAGTTACTTTTCCAAGGAGCTCAAACCCCACCAGCGAAGATGTTCTACTATAGAGAAGGAGTGCCTTAGTTTCGTCTTGCCAGTTCAGCGCTTCGACGGATATCTGAGCAACTCTTCAGAGGTGACTGTATTCACAGACCATAATCTATTGACTTTTCTTGAGCGCTTCAGAAACGAAAACCAGAAATTGTTTCATCGGAGCTTGTTAATCCAGCCCTATGGACTGAAAGTGATTCATATCAAAGAAATGGACAATATAATTGCAGACACGCTTTCTAGAGCTTAAGCAAGGCTATTGAACATTTGACAAATTGTGAAGAACCTAAAACTGTAATATTTTGTCTTAATTCGTCATAAGAAAGCTACACGCGATTTACTGCTTTGCATCTATACATGTATTTTGACCCTAGGAACTGATGGATCAGACAATTCAATAATTTTGAACAGTGATATGAATGAACATGTATGAACATTTGAACCTATTTATAGGGAGACGCCAGTATAGACTGTGGACTACATTCTGTTAAAAATGTGCACCATATGTCATTGTTTCCTTACCTGTGCCTACATGTATAATTATTGTATGTCTTTTCTCGATTTTATTTGTACGCTATTCAGAAAATTTTTCCTTTGATCAAAAGGGAACAGTTATTTTTCATACCCAGCCCTGTTAACTATGCTACGCAGAGGTTGATGCATTACCATTTCATAACAACTACAAAACAATTATGATAATAATCTGCATAAAAGGCAACTGTTATCAATGTTACGGGTGTAAAACAATTTGAAAGCAAACCAAAAGTGGAGCATCACCACTTGCATAATGTTGTTGACTGCCAGTATTGCATATGTATGTGTCTGTGATTTAACTTGATAAGTCTTGCTTATTTGTTTGTATTTAAACAAGTTTCAATTTATAGCTTGTAGCATTTACGCAACATGTTATGTTTCTCATGTAATGTGTACACGAAATATGTATGTACCCTTATTCTTGCATTTAATGTCAAAAACATTTCAAATCGAGCTGTGCACAGTTATGTGGATCATGATAACAGAATTTTTTTGTTAACCGACATTTTTAATGAGACACTGCATTCAGGCATAGTAATGATGTGTTTTGTCATAGCAACGCGTCATGTGACTACGTTGTACGCGTTCATTATATGAATATGCAATAATTTGTTTAAAAAACTGGCCCGTGTTATGCGCTTGTAGGATATCGGCGCCTTTGCTGAATATTCAGTGTTTCATTTATCGCGCATTCTCATTACGCTCATATATTCATATATTCATTATGTGCGATGTGTAGAGACGTGTTCCGACCACTACAGTTTGTGGTTCTTTACAAAACACAGGCATTAAGTCTGATTAATGTCCTGGGGTGGTATTCTGAACATTATTTTATCCCTGTGTTATCTATTGAAGGACCGCCTCTATCTTTGACCACTGTTGACACGCCCATTGTTATAGACCCTACCAATCAAAATCTATTTTATATACGCATGATAAGTAGGACAACCAATAGGAATACTTTATGCCACATCTGAAGATGCGCCTAGCGCATACTAATCTTGGGCGTAATTAGTTATTTGAGCACTTATTACGCGCGTCATTATTATGCGCTGTTGAATGTGGATCATGAAGACAAATCACGCTTTCACTATATTGGATAAGATGAGAGCATTAAAATCGTCATATCCTAGCATGTAATATCTTAGAAAGTTCTCATCTGTGATGTTTCCGGTCAACACAAAATCTTCTTCTAACTCGTCTATTGGTACGAAGTTGGTTCTGGGCAAAACATATTGCCGCCATTATATCACCACGAAAGATACAACAACCCCCTACCTGTTGTAAATATTGTTGTAAATACCATGCAAGATAGGATAAAAGATAAGAGATAAAAGATACAACAACTTTGAGAATACCAATTATCTCGACATATTTTCTCCCGTGCGCCTATGCAAATGGGGATTAAACGCCACTTTATAAATAATAAGCACAATTACAAGCGCACCAAAGTATGAGCGCAGGCGCGGCCAATAAGATGAGAGAAAAGATACAACCCAATAAACAAAACACTAAAAAGTAACCTCTTTTGGGAGTGTAATTTAAGTGATTTTAAAGTATGGTGCCTTTTGAACTAGATTTAAACGTTATCGACACGTGCCTTCATTTAAACAAAAAAGGTACTCCTGTTCACGTTTTCATCTAACCTAAAAACCACCAATTTATCACGCGACTGGAGTAACGTGATTCCACTTACCTCTGTAAATCAAGTGTTTATGACCAAATAACCACTTGACCAAGCAACGAGTTTTTTTTCCGTTAACCGATGGTGGTGATAAATACGTAATTATTTGGTCTTGTAAGCATCTTTATCATTTGGTTTCACAGGTTATCCAAGGTTGATGGTAATAATCACGCTACGTACACCGGCTAATCGTCTTATTGTTCTGTCCGTGAATCTCTGGTTATATTAGATAAGTAATTCTGAGGTGTCTGACACACCTCTTTATATGGTTTCAAAGTTACCATAACTTTCTTGGTGATGATCACGTAGCCAAAACTGATTACTAATCTAATCTGTGAATCCGTGATATTTAGGTGTGAAAAATTAGTAATTATTAGGTGTCTTAAAACACCTATTTAAATGGTAGTCAAAGTTGCCAGCAGTTCCGCGGTGATGATCTCGTGACTCAAACGGATTATTAATCTAAGCTGGACATACGTGACATTTAGGTGTGAAAAATTAGTAATTACTAGGTGTCTTAAAACACCTTTTTAAATGGTTTTAAAGTTACCATAACTTTCTTGGTAATGATCACGTAGCTAAAACTGATTACTAATCTAAGCTGGGAATCCGTGATATTTAGGTGTGAAAAATTAGTAATTATTAGGTGTCTTAAAACACCTATTTAAATAGTAGTCAAAATTGCCAGCAGTTCCGCGGTGATGATTTCGTGACTCAAACAGATTATTCATCTAAGTTGGGCATCCGTGATTTTTAGGTGTGAAAAATTAGTCATTATTAGGTGTCTTAAGACACCTATTTAAATGGTAGTCAAAGTTGCCAGCAGTTCCGCGGTGATGATCTCGTGACTCAAACAGATTACTATTATAAGCTGGGTATTTCGTGATTTCCAGGTGTGAAAAATGAGTTATTCTTGGGTGTCTTGATGGTTTCACAGTTACCATTTAAGTTCCGTGGTGATAATCCAGTGACTGTTGGCATATTTCCAGTTGAACCAGCTGACACCAATTAATTTGCATATTGAATATGGGGTGCGTGCAGATCTATGTTTTTTAAACAATTTATCTGAATTTACAGCATATTTCTTAATTACTGATGATTTAGTTATATGCAATTCATTTCGAAAATACTACAAATATAAATTACCAGTTATTAGGACATTTCGCTACTTCGTATAAATTACATTTAATTAAACATGAACAAGGGAAACATTAACTATGAACTAAAATAATTTCAATAAAATACAAGTATATGAACAAATTTCGATTAATTAAATTCTGTAAGTCTACTTATTACCAATGCCTTTACATTGGAAATACAGACGTACCAGTATTGAAGTGTTGTTGTCGTTCAACTGGTTGGAAGTTTTACCAAATGGTTCTAATGGCTCAGCTAGACCAGTTGAATTCTAACTGGCCTAGATCAACTGGATCATTTAGCCCATTTCAATTTCCAGGGTTACCAGTTGGCATTAACTGGTTCATCAACTGGACCAGTTGCAACTAGCTTTCTCTTCTGGGATGGTTGCACCACCCCCCCCCCCCACCCCCTCCAATCCCAAACTGCTTCCGGCGCGCCTGGACGTAATTATGGAAGATCCAAAACACGATGTTCAGAAACGGGATAAGAACGTCATTATTTTGGTTCATTTATTGTGTAACATTTGCGTAATTATTAGGTTAAACGCGGGTTACAGTAACATATTTCCTCTTCGACGTAATATTCACGTGAATTTCACGCAGATATTTTGACTAAAACTATCACTAACGCTTCACGTGTTTCTGTGACGCGATAATATCGTTTATGAAGATGTAATTTCATAACCAAACAAACACGGGAGTATTAGGTTTACAAACCATGGTCTCCAAGGTAGGGATAATCACGTTATTATAATGGTGATATTGCAGTGACAATTGCGTGATTTAGTGAACGTGTGTTTTAGGTGACCTAGTGCAATAAACGTATTAACACATTTACGTAAATGTCAGGTGTTTTAAGAACGTAACTCTCCTCAAGTCGATGACTTGATATTGACGTGATTTTCACGTGATTTTGTTTATTGGGAACAAAAGTTACAACAATGTTCAGAATACCAACTTTATCTTATCTTCAAAGATACAACAATATTAGAGATAACATAGGGTTCAGAATACCGCCCTTGGTACTTACTTACATGTTTGAGGAAGAGAACATATAATGTTATCTATCGAAGTTGTTTCCCTTTTTCTGCAGTTTGTGTTTTGCTATTGAATGTTGGAATGAAAGGACTAATCAGTCTGTTTTCGATTCATGCTAGCTTTTAAATACTTTTTATGTGGTTACTTTATCACCTTTATATCTTACGATTATTGTTCAGAAGAAATACTGATAGAAATTTTCTTTTATAGGGGAGATATGTTACGAATATGCAAATTAGATGATTTATGAATATGCTAATTTTCAGACGTTGCTCAAGTTGATTATAATAAACCACGAATTCGGATCAAAGGTAACCAATCGTCTCGATTTTCTTATCATCTTAATATGATTCTAAGTTGTGAAAGGGGAAAATTATGAGTTAATTGCCCCGACCCAACAGTATAGACTTTTCTGTACATTTTTTTTTGGGCACAGATGGTTGAACATAATAGTAATAAAAAAAAAGACAAGTCAAATGACCCCGTGGTTGAAAAGATAATTTTCCTCCTTAGGACTAGTTACCAATGTTAAATCGTTATTTATACCCTACTTAAACTACCTGTTTCTATTACTCCCAGAATCAAACTCACAAATTACTAGGAAAGTAAATTAATGTTTTTTTAACAAGTTTAATAGTATATGATTACGATGTTATAAACCTGACGACATAAGAAGAAAACGAGTGAGGCATTTGTATAAGGATGGTAGAGTTTAAATGACAGATACTTTCATACATAATCTCCTTGAGATATCATGGATCAGAAGGTTTATTAATGACTTGGCAGACGAAAACTTTACTTATCATATGTTTCTTTTGTTTTAGCCTCCGTAATATTATCTACAGCTATACAGTGCGTCCCGGAAAAACGAAACCGAGAATTATCGATGTTTTATCATAACTTAATCACAATTATAATTAATAAATGACACATGTTTTTAAAGCTTAGATCCTCTTCTTCCAATTGATGCCACTCATATGATGCATATTTCACGCATGAGTGATCAAAATCAACTTGAAGAGAGAGAGAACCAAAAGGGCATTTGACAGTATCTGAGTTTCAAAGAGAAAATTACATTTCTAGAAAGTTCAGTTTCTGCCCTTTCATATGACACCTCAATCAGGAAAATTGAGTCAGGAATAACAAAGTTCTGCATGGGGGGGGGGGGGGGGGGGGGGGGGGGGGTAAGCGGACACTTTTTTTTTTTTCGGTTTCAAAATTTCAAAATTTGACATTTTTTTTTCGTTGGGGGTAAGGTCACCTTATTTAGGTTAGCCGTGGGTATAAAAAAAAAAAAAAAAAAGCCAAAGGGGGGGGGGGTTTAGGTTTTTTTAGGGGGTTTACATACATTAAAATACCCAAGGGGGGGTTTGAACCCCCAACCCCCCCCCCCCCCTGCGTACGCCCCTGACTTCAATGCTAGATGTACAATTAAAGATAATCTGAAAATTTGAGTGAAAACGGACCATTATACATGGTACAAATTGGGAAAAATTGATTTGATCGATTCCTTAATTCTCCCCACTATATTATTACAATTTAATTGCATTTTAGGTGCATGTAAATCGTCACAACGCAATAAAATGGCTCTACTTTTTTTCATGGAAAAAACGGTTGGGAATATTCAAAATTGATTGGGAGAATTTACTGTTAACCACTGTTAGAGGGTGTCATACATTGACGCCTTCAAAGAAAACCACAGATGTCTTCATGGTTTGAGAATTTTTTCAGGATTATTTGCATGTCAGAGGGTTAGTACAGTAAAAGGAATATAGCAAGTAACATTTTATACAAAAATTAAGCAATTTTTTCATCAACCTTCAACAATGTTACCGAGTCACTTTAATTATTTTGTCAATTCCGTTTGTTGCTACGGCAGGTAGCCAGTGAAAACGAATTCGTTTAATCAAATAATGGAAATTCAAGAATCACTTTAAACAAACAGAACTGTGTTATTCCTTGCATCAAAAGGGGTGCTTTTTGCCTTTTCAGATCTGGTTAAAATCAATGTAGATAATATTGCATGTCAGCCTCTTTGGAATAATCCCAGGATAAAAGTGAATGATACAATATATTTTAATTGTTGGTGTATGAAGGGGGTACTCTTTATTAATGACATTTTGAAAGCGGGTGGTACGTTTCTCTCGTATTTTGAATGTCAACATAAATTTGATACACAAATAGATTTCCTTCAATATTATGCGTAATGCAATGCTATTCACCCGGTTTTAGAAAAGAGCGTTTTTCCCGAATTAATTGAACCTACATGTATTATACCTGAAGCATAACTTCTAATATTGAAAATGAAAAGAGGATCTTCTCATATTTACCAGTCATTCTTAAAACATAATGTGAACGAATGTAACAGCCTCACTAAATGTAAACAGAGTTCTATGCTATAGATCTAGAAGATAAAGCATGGTGTTCGTATTATCTGATTCCCCATCGGTCAACTGTTGATACAAATATGGGGTGGTTAAAGTTTAAAATTTTAAACAGATTAATTTACAGGAAAGATTCTTTGCTAAAATTCCAAATAGTTGCTGATAAACATTGTACATTTTGTAACAGCAATGAAGAGATGATAATGCATATTTGTTGTAACTGCCCATGTCAAAATATAATATGGTCCAAACTTGAGCAATGGTTTTTTCATTAAGACTAATATAAAGGCCAAACTCACAAACTAAAATAAATTGTTTTGTTTGAAAGGAGCTCGTAACAACGCTTTTAATTGTGTCTTTATTATTGCAAGAAAAGAAATCTAGTCAGCCAAATGCAAAAATCAGATACCACCTGTTAACACTTATTACGATGTGGGATGATATATAACAAAAACAAATCTTAAAGAAAATAATTTCATGAAAAATTGGTTTCATTTAATCACATGTTTCTTAGTGTCTATGTTTAATTTGCTTGTTTTTTGTGTTATAGGATCGTTGCACAAACTACATTTTATCAAATTCAATATCTTCTATGTTATTGTCTGAATATTTATATGACAAGTCATGGAATCGTTCATTGTGTATCGATCTTTTCTGAAAAAGATTATGCTGATGATTAATGAAGGAACCCTGTGAAAAGGTAAATAAATAAATAAAAAAAGTATGTATATATTTTACAATCATCCCATTCATAAGTTATATAATGAAAGGAAATTCTAGTCTTAAAAATATATATATATATATCTTGGGACTATACTCAATCAGATTTCATTTGTATATATTACAGGCGAATCGGCTACGGGGCAAGCTGGCAGAAGTGAAACTGAAACACTCTCAGGTAAAAAAAAAAAAAAAAAAAAAAAAAAGATGCATTGATTAATTCCCCTCTAAAATGAAATAGATTGAAAGGGAAACAAATTAGTGAGGTTTATTATAATTTCAAATCACACGTGTAAATGAAATGATAACTTTTCGTAATTATATTCACATCTTTATGATTTAATAATTGACATTTGTATGAGTCAGTAAGAACGTTCTGGTTCAAGCATTTAATAATGAGTATGTTTATCAAGCTTTTTTCACTTTTGTTTTGGCACCGCGCAAGAAGCGCGCTAGACAAACGCCAGGCATACGTGGAGCACACGCCCTGTATACGCGCAGCGCGCTAGCAACACACTGTGCATTCGTCGTCAGTTCGTTAGCTTCTCCCAAATCCTGACAAAAGTCGGAATCATGAATTTTTCCGATTTTCAATGCGCCGGACGTGCCCCCCCCCCCCCCCATGACGAAGGTGATTGTGGTAATGATGCTTATTATATGTATGTGATTATAACACATAACAACCTTCTTCTCCTTGAACAGAACCTGTATCGGTTTATCAGAGGGGAGGTGCTCAAACTATCAATGCCTCTGGAAGGTCAAATGTAAAAGGCACCATAAACACTCGGTCGAAGACCGTGATCATCAACAATCTTCCAGCTGAGTAAGAAAATGGGATATGAAGATATGCTCTCATTATATGACTCAAATAAAAATAATTATTAAGGCAAAATAAAAGGAATAATACATATTCATAATTTTAACAAACGAATTCGTTTTCACTGGGTGCCTGCCGTAGCAAAAAGCAGATTTGACAAAAGACTCAACTCCGTTTCGTTGACAATCAGCCATGCATGAAGACTCTCGTCTACGGCTGATTGTCAACGAAACGGAGTTAAGTCTTTGTTAATTTCGTTTATTGATAAGGCGGGCAGCCAGTGAAAACGAATTCGTTTAATAAAATTATGGAAATGCAAGCACTACTTTAAACTAACAGAACTGTGTCATTCCTCGCTCATTTTTCCTGATTGAGGTGTCATGAAAGGGCAGAAACTCAACTTTCTAGAAATGTGAATTTTTCTTCGAAATTCAGATACCGCCCGCCAAATGTCTTTTTGGTTTACTTCCTTCAAATTGTTTTTAATCACTCATGCGTGAAATATGCATCATCTGAGTAGCATCACATGAAAGAAGAGACTCTAAGCTTTCCAAATATATATCATTCATTAATTATAGTTGTGATTAAGTTATGATGGAACATCGATACTTCTCGGTTTCGTTTTTTTCTGGGACGCACTGTATACAAACATATTGCTTAGCTTCATATGCCTTGTACAAGATTGGACGTATCAGAAATGTTCTTGATCAAAAATCTACCCGTAACGCTTATACACGCGTTTATCACATACCGTATTGATCAATGACAATGCAAGATCCTTCTTTATGGCCTTTCGGACTCACACATTGCAAAACTCCAGAGAATGCTAAATTCTACTGCCAGGCTTGTAACACGCACAAGATCTTGTGAACACGCCACTCCAGTACATCACAAATTCCATTAGTTAAAAAAAAAAAAAAAAAAAAAAAAAAAAAAAAAAAAAAAAAAAATCGGTTTTAACTTTTAAATGTATTCATGAATTGGCACCAATTTATCTGCAAGAACTAATCTAGGAATACAAGCCCTCACGCATTCAACGGTCATCTTGACAATCAAACCTCGTTTCTACTTCGGAGTCAACTCTCTCGTTTTATTATTAATTATTATTAGTAGTAGTTTTTCCCCCTAAATATAGGAACTAAGAAATTGGTCATTTGAAATGGTAAGGATCAAGGGCGCAGCATTAGTCTAGCTATTGAACGCAGATTTTACAATGGGCACTGTTAAAGGGATCCGGTAACTTTGTCTCAGATTCTGAAACAAAATTCTGGATTTAGCTCATGATGCAATGATAATTATAAACCTTTAGGTCAGTCAGGAACCCCATGACTTTTACAAGCCGATCGCCTGTCTGATTATCAAGATATTTATGATTGCAATTATAAATTTTGAAAACCGTTCGCCTGACGGTTTTCATAAAACTACATTCTATTGGGGAAAACGAGTATGGTAAAACCGGTCACTCAATGATTTTTACTTTTTTGAGGCACTTTTTGATCATTTTGAAGCGCAATTTTTTTAGGGCTTCAATATTACACCATATCACAGACACTGATAACACGTAGGGCCAAGTGGGTTTTTTTTTGGGGGGGGGGGGAGCGGGGGTGGTGGTTTTTAATTTTCATTTTTCAGTATGTTTTTTTTTTTGGGGGGGGTGGTGTGGTTTTTAATTTTAATTTTCAGTATGTTTTTCTATTTTGGGGCAGGCGGGTGGGTTTATCTTCATATTTTTAGTATTTTTAAACATTTTACAATTTATTTGTGTCTTTCTTTTCTTCTATTCAAGGGCATCTACTAGTCGAAGTCAATGTAGAAAAAGGAAGGCTGCTGTATCCTCTGGTGGCAAGAAAAGGGCGAAAACTGGTGGTAAACGATAAATTATTTGTCTTGATCATTACAAATATTCTTGTGTATCATTATTTTATGGTAGAAAGTTACTAATGTATCCTGGTTCACTCTTGATCTAAAGTGTCTATAAAAGATGGCTTTGTTGTAAATGGTTGTTGGAGATTTATATTTTGTAATTCTGTTCATATGAGTTTAAATAGATTGATATTGAATTTTTGGTTATATAGAGCCTGCATTGTATAGAAAACAGTCATTTGTGGGTTTCGCAAATAAAGCCAACATATGTAGAGATTCTTTAATGCCAACAAAATGAGACGAAAAATACTCAACAACAGCAATACAAATCTTCTTTTTTTGTGGGGGGGGGGATGAAGTTAATTTATTGATGAATATAAGCTTTTGAAAAAAAATCAAACAATCATATACAATCGATTGAAATATAATCGTAGCATCCTTACATAATTCAAATAAAAACTGTTTCATTTTATTGAATAACAGTGTTTTTAAAATGCATAGCTTTTTGTGTTTTACAATATAGTAATACTTTTATGGATTTTTATTAAAATGCAAAGATGTAGATTTCATGAAAAATAACTTTGCAATTTTCTGCTAGCATAAATGTTAGATAAACTGCGTATTTTGCATATATGATAAGAAAATTTAGACTTTAAGCATTTCGTTTTTTAAACTCGTCGAAAGAAAAATCAACATTGTAAAGTTTTCGAACGATGTCTCCAAATCTCAACCAAAACAATCTTGTATGTTTGCATTTTACAAACAATTGAAGATTGTCGTGTTACTCATCATCATATGAACATAAGGGATTATTGCATAATTTCCGTTTGAATGAATTATACTTATTATTATTGTGTAAACATTTAAAATTAAATTCGCTTATTCTGTTTTCTTTCATAACTTGTAAATTAAATGACCTAATGACTCTCCAGTCAATTTGATCTGTACTATTTGATATTTATTCCCATTTATCTTCGATTGAAGGTCTAAAAGTTAAATGAATATACATCTCGGAGTAAGTATTCTTCATAAGTATTTTTCATAACCGCTTCATTTTTTTCCTACGTCGCATCATATATTTGTATATATTTGTAAAGCGCTTAGAGACATTTGTATTAAGCGCTATATAAAAATTAAATATTATTATTATTATTATCTGTTAAAACATTTTCTGTTTGCAGACTTTGGGAATTGCATTTACTATGATGCAGGGGCGTTGATTTGTTTTCATGACCGGCGGCACGAAATGCGAGGGTCTAGTGGGGGGGGGGGGGCAGAAGAAAAAGAATCCGAATCATGCATGCATTACATTCATGCCCCGCGGAACGTTTTTCAAAGTGGGGGACCAAAGTTTTAATGATAAGTTAGAGCGTAAATTAACGTGGGGTCCCAGGGTGGAGCCCCCGAAAGCTCAGGGGTTTTATGTATTGAATTACGGTCAGATGAGGATATTTTGATACCTTATTTGTGACACTAGCAGGTTACTTATGGAGTAGGATGTAGGGGGCGGAACTCCCTAAAGCACAGGGGTTTTTGGCATTAAATTACGGTTAGCTAAGTGTATCTGTATACCTCATTTGCGACACTGGCAGGTCACAAATTCTTTCTTTCTTTCTTTTTTTATTTCTCTTCAACGTACTTTTTCAAAAAAGTGAGGGGCCGAGGGGGGAGGGGGTCTAGAGCCTCCCGGGCCCCCGAACCCCGCCGAAGTAGAATGTATTTGATGAAAAAAAATGTAAAGGTAGAAACGTAATTTAAGTTTATCTGTAAATAGTTAATATTCAGGAAATGTATCAAGCTCGTGTGTTAGTTTGTAGAGTTTTCGTCTATCGTTTATAATAACCTCATTGTGTTTTTTCTTTTTGTTTACTAAGTTGATTGATTTTATAAGATTGTAAATGAAATAGTTCTGACGTTAGAGGCTAAGATGTAAGTAAAATATTAGACTGTGAAAAACATCTTAGGAAAATATTGATATGAATTGGAAATAATCTGATAAAATTTTGTATATTTGTAAGGTTTCATAAATTTATTCGATGACAATCAATTATTACGAGGTAGCATTGACTAGGTTAGTAGCTTAATCTTTGATTTGTTTAAAACCTTTAACCTTCAACTTTATTAATCATCTTAATGAAATTACATTATGTATGCGCTTATGCGATATACAAAACAGTCTTCTATTCTTGTTTTTTTTTATTACATTTATGCCAACTTAATAAATGATGATTTATACTTCTTTCTATTATCTAATTCGCCATTCCTAGTATAGCACTAGTAATATTTTAATCACCTGTTATTGTATAATAAAATAGACCAGTGATCACAATGGCTATGTAAATTGTACAATTCCTATTTTAGATATGTTAACCCTGTATATTTCTCTGTTTAATATATTTTGTATACACGTAATGAACATAAAATAGAAATTGTTACAAATTTTACAATCACTGTATTCTTTAGTAAATATAATTTGTCATTATGAATAAAGATTTTAGTGTAACGATGTAATGTTAATTGATAATAAGAAATTGTTTAAAGATGCAGATTTCAGTCTTTTTTCTGCCGAGTATTAAACAAAAAACAATTGAATCGAATAAGATTGATTTGTTAACCTCTTAGTGATAAATAGCTGTACAAATATGTATATACGTTTAATTCAATTGGTTCCACCTTAATAATAAGAGGGGGATCTAAATATGAAGAGAGTTAAAGGAAGAGATCTTAAAACCAACCTGCACTAGTTTGGCCAGAAGGGATTGGACCTCCCGGTGTGTTCACTGGACCGGTTACCTCATCAAATTAGCTCTCAATTAACATAAGAAAAAGGGGACCATGGGGTTCAACGGGTACCGCTTTGGCATTGTTGGTTATATAGAGGGCGCAAGTAAATACAAGTAGTGCAGTCCCGCTTTAACATATGTATGCTGATGTATAAACTCAATAAATGGGAGTGATAGGAAAAGACAGGGGAAAGCTAGATATCGTTTTTGTGTTTGTTCTTGAGTGCACGCGGGATGCAAATGTGTGTGTGTGTGTGTGGGTGTACGCGTATGATATTATTTTTGAATATTTTGTTACTCTGGTATTTAAAAAAAGTTTTATTTATGTTTTGTTTCTATTCTGCTTTATGTCGCTTTTATGTTAATATTGTTGTTGTGTAAGGACCCCAAGGAAGAACAGCAGTGTTCTATAAACACTGCTGAATTGGGCTTTCCACCGATTTTTGTCTATGTACATATATAAATATTTTACTTTGTATATTTTACTATGTATAATGTTTTTTTTTAATCTGATTTCGGAAATAAAAACAACAACAACAACAACTACCCCAAGAAAACTACCCCTACGACCACCATCCTCTAGGACAACTACCCCCGGACAACTGTCCTAGGGGTTGTTGTCATGGGGGCAGTTGTCTTACACACAGAGAAATAAAAGGTGTTCTTGGGGAGTAAAACGAAATTGGAAAAATACGTAAGGGTGTATATTTGAGGGATGTATTTTTACACCCTATTTTAGTCAGACGAGCTATGATTGGTCAGTGCATATGTGCATACGCTACAGCAATGGCGCAAATGAAGACAAATTAGCATAATTTACATATTTTAGTCATGTTAGGGGAATTATCATGTTTCATGTGGGCATATTATTTGTGTAAAAGTTATCCGATCAAGAATAAGGGGTTGTACCGAAGGTTATATTTGATGATTTAATGAAACTAGCAAAAGTGTTGTTTTACTAACTAGTACATAATTGTCTTCTTATACGTGTAAGTAAAGGAAAGATATTCAGTAAGGCAGTTCGACTAGGCGTTGTGGCGTGCGCCTGTAATCCAGCTAACAGTGGAAGTTACAAACTGATTCAGCCGAGAACGCAGGTTCGAAACTGAGTCACGTCTTTTGGATGGTGACGTTAAAAGTCGGTCCCCAGACGTAAATAATCATATCTGATTGATACACGTCTGTAAAAACCCAAATACACACACACACACACACACAGTAAGGCAGGATTGTGTATTTAGGCAATTCCATTACATTTGAACCGATACGTCCAGCCTTAAGTTAGTTCTTACAGTCTGCACTTGTGTTGAGTACACATTAAAGCCTTTCGACATATAACTCGACATTCTGATCTGATTAATTTAGAGCAGTGAAACGTAGACAAAAGGGTGAGAATCAGTGACTGTTAAATGATTACGAAGTATGGATGATTGATGCTCGAGGGATGATCAATTGGTTGATGCTGTGCATGAGCAGGGTGTAGATTTACTCTCCACAGGGTGAGGAATCGATCATAAAGGGTATAAAATTCAACCCCACGGGTGTAAATTAGTACCAATTTTTGGGTGCAAATTTCACTCCTTAAAGGGAGTAAAATCATAATCTTGGGGTGCAAATTTACACCTTCTTATTAAAAAAAATACTCTCTACATTGGGGAGAAAATTTATTCCCTGAGGGGTGTAACTTATGCGACAAGCAGTTAATCCCTATAGGGAGTCAATTTACACCTAGTTTTCTGGGCGAAGGTGGTCCGGGGGTAGTTTACCTGGGGAGAAGTCGTCTTAGAGGGTGGTTGCCCTAGGGCGTTGATGTCCAGGGGGTAGGTGTCCGGATACGTGAAGATGGCCTATTGAGATTCAGAACACTACAATCACTGAACTAGGGGGTCAGACTTGCGCCCTCCTGTCCTTCCCCTGTTTCTTTTAATTTGTTTGTTTATACTTTGTAATTTATTTCGCGTTTATTTGCCCCTTTAATTCAATGAGGCATGATTTATTGATAAAATATTTCTTTGTTTATACGCTGACAATATTTATGTTTTACCAAATTGAGATCTAAACGAAAAGAAAAGGCCGAGGAAAAAGGCAAAAAAACGGCATCAATAGATCAGTCGATAGAAATCTTGAACGGGATGTTGTTATATCACATATCCTCCTCTATCGTCCCCCTTCTCGTAGTACTTGGTGAGTACAGCTTTTAAAGACGTTTTTAAAGAAGTGACCCTATATGGGCGGAATAGGAATAAGAGTAGGATTCCTCTCGGGAAATCAATGTGGCTTGCCGTTTCTATTCGATACATGCTCTAAAGCGACATTTCATGGGAACTGACTCGTAGCCCTTACTGGTCAGTCGCTCCTGATTGTTGGGGACTCGGGAGCGCCTTATTTGTTCCGTTTAGTCTCATTCCACATCGCCCACTATCGTCAGAGTCAGCAGCCTAACATGTTAGCCTATGGAATATTTACCCCAAAATCGTTATAAATTCATTTTGTGTTTAAACGAAAAGCCATTTCATCCAACCCCCCCCCCCCCCCCCCCCCACCGTATTTTTTCCATTGAAGATGAGCAAAAATTGTGCCGAGGTATAAAGCAAAAACATGAATATTCATGATCGCCATGGACTATTCGATTATTTACAGAGGGGTGCAATTGTGCACCACATCAAACTCCCCTACTTTAAGTCAAGTATTTCATTGTAATATGTAGTTTGGTAGGTTTATTTTAATAACTGTTTAATTATCAGATATCAATGATAGTTTAAAGATATAGAAAATGTTCTTGTATTTTATATTTAGCAACAAAGCAATCTCACATATAAATTCACTACCAAGTGTCGTCTAATCCGCCGATTTTCGTCTGCTATATGCCTTCAGCGAGCGAAAATGAGACAACCGGAGCAATATGATGACCCTGTTTCTTTATGTGTGTGTGTGTCTCTCTCTCACACACACTCAATCTCCCTCTTTCTTGTTCACGTACATATAGGCAACTAGTTTACCCTCAAACACACATCCACACTCTCTCTTTCACGTAGATATTACGTACCTCTCTCCCTTTCTCTGCTTCTACCTCTTTCTCTCTTTTCTTCCTCTCATTTTTTATGTACTCTCCTTTTCTTCCTAATTTTCTGAATTCGTCTTTCGTCTTTAACCCCCCCCCCCCTCCCCTTCGGTCTCTTTTTTGAGTGGGGTGGGGCTTCGAAATGTTGGATTGGATTAACAAGTAAAAGATCCCCGAAACATAAATACACAAAAACAAGAGATGTAACCACTACAAGTCATTTAATATAATAACTAACTTTATGTTTCCAGCAGCATATACAAAGGCACAAAGACATACACTTGCTGAGGCTTGTTGAAATAAAATCCTTAGAAAATACCTAAAGGTCACGCGAGTGCGAACGATACAATTGCAATTTTCATTTCCATTTGATCGAGATAACAAATCAAAGAATACTTAATTGTACAGGTCAAATATTTTTTTATACAGCGTAAGAAAGAGTCGCGTTAATGATCAAAAATGAATTTATTTCGGAAAAGCTAGCAAATACTGAATGTTGAGCGTTGCGTGTGTTGTATATATGAGTCTGTTTGTTTGTAATTGCATTTTTATTTTTTAGAAAACTTCATTTACATGGTACAAGAATATTTTGTTTTATAATAAATAGGCATTATAATTCTTAGAAATATATACAAAGTTTTTTGAAAGATAAATGGAAACAACATAGATAATTGTACAAGTAGGTATACATACTTGTATTTAATCTGATAGCAATATTTAGAACGGAATTCTTATTGCAACCTGTTTTGGGTGCAGTTTGAAGGTCAGAAACTCATTCTCTGATTGTTACTATAATTATTATTATGTTCCCTATTTTTAAATTGTCACGAGGCTGGTGATAGAGTAAATCGAAATATATTACAAGTGTAATAATAATAACAATACATTTGACATTTAATATATACAAATACAACGAAGTAAATCATATAACCTAGAAAACCCCATACCCGTGTATCAGAATATATTACAAGTGTAACATTTGACATTTAATATATACAAATACAACAAAGTAAATCTTATAACTAATAAAACCTCATACTCGCGTATCAAAATATATTACAAGTGTAACATTTGACATTTAATATATACAAATACAAAAAAGTAAATCATATAACCTAGAAAACCTCAAACTCGCGTATCAAAATATATTACAAGTTTAACATTTGACATTTAATATATACAAATACAACAAAGTAAATCTTATAACCTAAAAAACCTCATACTCGCGTATCAAAATTATTACAAGTGTAACATTTGACATTTAATGTATACAAATACAACAAAGTAAATCATATAACCGAGAAAACCCCATACTCGCGCATCAGAATATATAAGAAGTGTAACATTTGACATTCAATATATACAAATACAACGAAGTAAATCATACAACCTAGAAAACCCCATACTCGCGTATCAGAATATTACAAGTGTAACATTTGACATTTAATATATACAAATACAACAAAGTAAATCATATAACCTAGAAAACCCCATACTCGCGTATCAAAATATATTACAAGTGTAACATTTGACATTTAATATATACAAAAAAACAAAGTAAATCATGTAACCTAGAAAACCCCATACTCGCGTATCAAAATATTTTACTAGTGTAACATTTGACATTTAATATATACAAATGCAACAAAGTATATCATTCAACCTAGGAAACCTCGGACTCGCGTATTAGGACAATACGTTTTACCCCCGTGAGAATCACCCCCCCCCCCCCCCCCCCCCCGGGAAATTCCGACCTCCCAGTAGTTGTTCCAGGGCTAATTATCCGGGGGAATAAATGTCCCGCTTGTAATTGGACGAGGATTTCCAAGGCGTAATTGTCCTAGAGACTCAAACTCGAGCTGTTATTCTACAAATTACAAATATATAACCGGATGTTTATGGTTGATTGGAAATACTTGAAAAGCTAGTCGATTACATTTTTATCGTCTAATTTCATTATTTTTACAAATTTCTCTTCCCTTTGTTGATCTTAAAATTCTCCAGATATTTCAATCATTTTAGGAAAAAATATATATCTTACAGCGTTATATCTTGTCCGGTCAATTATAACGTGAAATTCATCTCCAGTATTTCTTGTATTACAAACGTTAAACAGTCCTAGATGTGAGGGGATTCTTTCTTCTCGACCTCTATGCCTTCCAGTTTCTTTTGGTAAGTTTGTGAGCTAATTCTAAATCAACATAATGTTTTTCTTTCTTTTTTCCATTTCTATAATCTGCTTAAACAATCTATATGTTCCACATCACTGTTTTTATTACTATATACATGGTCACTACATAAGTCTATAGCAAACTGAGGGTGGTATACATTTATCTTTTTGATTTCCATTTCTTCTCCAACGATTTTATCACTACAGATATATATCTTCTATTACTGAACATTAATCAATATCATCTACATAATTATAATGTACATTCACTGAGGAACTGGTGCAGTTTCCCCAGCCAACGCTTATATTTTTCTTAACCATTTTGTTTTTTTCCTGAAATTAGTAAACTAATAATGAATCAGTATATATATTTCTCATCGTGCATAATACTTTCCTACGTTTTGGCAGATTAGTGTAATCAAAGAGTATGCTCCCACTTCGGCTAACATTGCCAGTTGACCGTTTTCGTACTAACATCCAATATATTTCTTAACCATTGGAAGTTCTCAATCTTCATGTCATTTCTAAATCATATTTTGGAGTTCCCTTTTACAACTTTCGCTAACTTTTTAAATGAACAGTAAAAATGCTCCACATCTCTGATCCATTTAAAAGTATTGGTCTTAAAAATGAGTCAAATAATCGTGTCGCCATTCTAATATTAAGGAGGTTATACGCAAATGATTTAAACAATCTAAATACAAATGTGTTTCTATTTATCTGCTCAATTCGCCATTAAGTAACTGTTCTCCTTTTTAACTGATGGGTGTCAGTCAGATAGTACTTGAGGAATGCTGTCAACAATTCATCATCGATTTTGTTTTTCTTTTTTGGTCAATTGTCTATTTATTTTGTAATCAGAAGTACGGCTCTTACATCATGCTCGTGTACCAGACATGGTGGTCATTTTAAACCGGTCTTTAAAGCAGAATTTAAGGTAGATTTTGTCTTTGAACTACCGAATTAAGTATAATCCTACAGCATGCTCGTGTACTAGACATGGTGATAAGGATTAACGGGTCGCAGAGTCTTTTGAACCACCAGATTTAGTGTAATCCTACAGCATGCTCGTGTACCAGACACCGCGGTCGTGAAGCCGGGCTTTGAAGAAGGGTCTTAGGGTGATCTCGTCTTTGAACCATCACATATTGCGATGAAGGTATAGAGATATGGATTGATGGATGCGTTGATAGGCAAGATGAAGACAGCGCTCCAGGCGTAGAGGGATACCGGGAGGGTGACAGCACCTGTTTGCGAAAGGATACCCATGATGATCACCGGCATCCAGCAAAAGAAATCCGTCAGGACAATGATAGCCATGCGTGTTGCCATCTTCACTTCCCGGGCGCGGTCAATACTACCCGAACCACCTACTGGATTGGCCACACTGCGTGCCGACTTGCGAACTTGAACGAATATGACGACGTAGGAGAGCAGAATGAGGATAAAGATCAAGAAATTCACACCAAGAAAGAGGGCGATTGAGTAAACCCAACTTGGTCGCTTCGTTGTTTCATATTGGAGTTTTTCAAACAACGCTAACTCGTAGTTATATACTAATTTTCCAGTCTCTCTTGACTCGACATTGAGTGGGAGTCCAACACAAACATCTGACAGGCCATAAAAACCGCTGATGTAGGAGCTAACAATCAAAGGAAGAATGCTCACTACAACAGCAATGGTCCAAATCAGCGCTACCCCAGCGCGGGCAGAAGTAGCCCGAAATTTCAGTTTACCGAAGGGGCACACGATGTTTAGGACTCGATCAACCGTAATGATTGCAAGTAAGAAGACGGACGTTTCGCTGGATAGAATAGCGATGAATCCTGCGACTTTGCAAGTGACTGATCCACGCCATTGCTCTGCGAAGAGGTAGTAATACTCTCCGTAGTACACATCTGCTGACGATATTATGATCATGTAGACTCCCATCAGAAAATCTGCTATGGCCAGGTTGAAGATGAACAGTCCCTGAGTCTTTGCGCTGACTGAATGATCGGGACGACACCGCAAGACAAGAACTATGGTATTGCCGATGAGAGCGCCCCACCCTATGACCCGCATGGCTATCCTTAAGATTGTGTTTGGCATGAGACGGGAGCAGGAGTCCAGGAAGTTCGGGGAAGCAATGTTGCACAGATCCGTCTCGTCGAACAAACAGCAAAGCCTGTAGTCATCGGTCGACCTGAAAGATGTACACAAATATTTGTAATAATCTGATGGAGTCTTTTGTAAGGGCGGTTATGTGCCAGAGCAAAGAGGGTATTCCTCATTTGCTAAAGGTCTGTGTTTAATGGTAATGGTATTCGTGAGGAATCAAAATTTCCGTCAATTTTGTTTAAAATAGACTGAGTCAAGCTTCCTTTGGGAGCAGCATAATCTTTTATATCATGATCGTGATATTAGGAATTGAATAAGATTTCTTGGAAAATAAAATGCAGAATCATTTATGAAGCAAAAGTTGTCTAGTTTACAATTGACTCAATTTATCTTGAACTCATACCTTCGTCACACCGTCGAACCGATTTAAAACCGACTCCAAACCGACAGTTGGTGTGGTAATTTTGGATAATGTACTTGTTTGTTCGGTCTTTACTGGGTCTGGTGTCATTCTCGTTGATTGAAGTTTTAGTTTGCTTTATTCATGATTAATTTGATTTGTGACAGGCGTTATCATTTATGAGTTACTTTCTGATTCACTAACATACTCCAGGATCCAATAAACTTCTAAGGCATGAAATTTACCACTCATTATCTTGATTTTGCTAAGAGAAAAGTCTTAGCTATGATGGCTAGGAATTTTTCTTAAAGGGGAATTCCATCTCAATATTAAATTGGTTTTAATAGAAGCAGAAAAATTAGAGAAACAAATCGGTGAAAATTTGAGAAAAATCGGACAACAAATAAATAAGTTATGAATCTGTCAAAATCATGAGTCTTTGAGACAAATTGGCAATGCGGTCAGAAATCTCCATATAGTTGACCTATCTTATATGGGTGGCATGGAAGAACATGTCATCCGTGATTATGATCGAGATAGGCATGAAGAAAATATACATTTTGATCAAAATGGAATTCAATGACATTTCTTGCATTCAACATAAGATAAAATGTGAGGGGCATACATCACATTTAGAGACCGCGTTGCCGATTGCACTCACAGATTTCATGAAAACTTATGGATAAGAAAATATCCCTAACTTTCTTACTTATTGTCCGATTTTTCTCAAACCTTCGGTTCTTCACATTTTCTCTATGTATTAAAACAATCTTATTATTAGGGTGGATAGTAAGTAAATATTCTTAAATTCTATTTAAGGAAAAGTACTTAAAGGTAAAGACCAGTTTTGGAAACGCCTCCATTTCAAAATATGAAATAGAAGCTCTAATTTACCAATCATGTGAAAGAATATGTTTTTACTAATACTAATAGCGGACACTTTTTTTGTTTTTTTGGAGTCCAAAACAAAATCGCAACGACTCAGCCAGCCGAAAAGTCGCTCAGTGGGGGGGGGGGGGGGGGGGGGGTAAGCGGGCACTTTCTTTTTCTTTTTTTTTGGTCTCGAAATTTGAAAATTTGACATTTTGTTCCTTAAGGGGGGGGGGGGTAAGGTTACCTTTTTTAGGTCAGACATTGGCATAATTTATTATAGTGACAGGGGAAGGAAGAGAGAATGAATTTCTTTTTAACTAATTTTTAAGGGATAATTTCAGCAAATGGGCAGATACAAGGCATTCGTATAAAAATGTTAAACTCATCCAGACAACTTCTAGACACATGAACACTAAAGTTACGTAATCATTATCCACTTATTGCCCGAAGCAGGCGCTTACGCAGGGGGGGGGGGGGTGAATCCCCTTTAACTTTATTTAACTTTTATTAACCCCCCCCCCTCCCCTGAAAAAATATAAAAAATTGTGGTAATGGGTGACCCCAAAAAGCTGACCTTACCCCCCCCCCCCCCCTAACGAAACGAAATATCGATCAGCCAAATTTCGGGACACACACACACACACAAATGTCCTCTTACCCCCCCCCCCCCCCTGGTTATTCAGCGGCTGGCTGAGTGAAAAAAACAAAGAAAAATATGTCGTCAATTGTCTTATGAACCTTCAATCTTAATTGGAATCCTTTTGTCGCATTATCGGGCTTTTAGTCCGTATTAACTATTCGACCAATTAACAAATAAACTTCGACAAAAGCTCAAACAGAAGAAGTGAACATTTGTTGATAAGGATGTTTTTTATTTTAATTTTTTAAAAAAAGCAAAAGGGGGGGGGGGTTTCACAAAAAACATACACAAATCATACACATAAAAATAACTCAAGGAGGGGGGAGGGTTTACCCCCCCCCCCCCCCCCCCCCCCCCTGCGTACGCGCCTGCTAGATGATCAACCTTTTTCTGATCAATTCAACAACGTTTCTTTCACAATGCAATCGCATGACCAGAACTGGTCTATACCTTTAAATAGCTCTTGGAATTCCAGTACAATCGGGATATCTAAGATAAGTATGAAAACTACACTATGATTAAGCATATGACTAATTATGTCTCAGGCTTCGATCGGATGGAATGGAAACATATCATAACCTGCGATGTATTGACAATACATCGCAGGTTATTAGTTGACCTATAATACAGGAACGCCATGTAGAATTTTGCTATTTGTATATAAAAGGTAAAGGCTCCATCAATGGGTAGGAATACCATGGCTTAGCCATAGCACTACTGGTAAATTATGAATTATCTCATGGTCCTTGGATTAAAATATAGAGACGGGGAATGATGTGTCGTCGGCATAATGTTAGATGAGGCAACATTTGTTTGTTAAATGTAACTTTTTGATAAGGTATAGGACTAGGCTAGCAGTAACCGATGTAAACGGTATCCCAATGCTAGCGCTAACCGGCTAGCGACGGCTGATGTCAAAGACTCCAGGCTAGCCGCGGCATAAAGACGGTGCTCTGGGGGCCCTTCGCAGTTTTTTGACAGAAAAGTAGAAAATGCCTGAGCTGGATGTTTGATCGAACTTGTTAGATCAGGAGGTCTTAACTATGCTACTTTATTATCAGTCGGCAAAATCCAAAACAATTTTGTGAGCGTCATTGCTGTCAGTACATTCTCCCAAAGTTACCCAGACGTTGTGTGTCCGGACAGGTTGTGTATCCAGACAGTTGATTTAAAAACAGCAATTTGAAGAAGTTTACAAGCAATATTTCATAAATGTTCCATGACTTTTGTTGAAAATATCATAAAGAAAAAAATATTCATGCCGGTTAGTATTATTTGATATAGATCTTTCGTTAAATTAAAATGCAAAGTAGAAGTTTGTATGTTTGTTCATTATCCGGATACTCCCCCCCCCCCCCCCCCCATATACGTTTGTGTATAATTTTCGTTCAATGCGATTGTTATTTCTAACAAACCAATTGCATAGGAAAAATGAGCTGCAGTCTAGTTGAATCGCTCGACTCGACCAATTTGACTTTCCAAAATGACGTCATCCCAGCTAAGAATATTGTGTTATCTGTCGTCTAAGCTAAGACGAAGTGCTTAACATGTATAGAGTACGGCTTAGACCAAAACAACCCTCTTTAACTAGACAAATTCTAAGACATTTTTTCCTCAAGAAAATTGTGTTAGAAGCTTATCGAATACGGGCCCAGAGGGTTAGTGGTATGAATAATCTAGATTAAGTCAGATTCAGTTATACATGTAAATTTAATTAATGAAGAAGTCGTAACTTACAAGAATTTGAGGGAGGTAATCCCTTTGAAGGTATCTGGTTCGAGATTTGCCAGTTTGACATTCACTATGTTTCTATGGAGAGAGAGAGCACAACAAATAATAATGAACGACATTTTATAATTTTGTGAGACATTTTAGAGCGAGCGCTATTAACGCCCAACATTGGCTCTACAGATGCTACACAATATGGCGCTACAAGAAGCAATCATTATAAACATCATCACCAGATTGATGAATGTTCTTCACAATTGGCTACAAGCAAATTGTTTAGATTGTAGGACATTAGGTGTACAAGTTCTGTAGCACCTATCTATGTTGCAATTGATATGCAGTTGGTAAAGTCTTAACGTTAAAAACCTCTGCTTGTCTTTCAGCTGCTCTATATTTATACGATCATGTTATCAGACGAGTAAGTTTACCTATGCTCTACTAATAAATACATTTTGACAGGCATATTTTATCAAAATATCTGTTTACGAGAATCGACATGGGGATGTGGTATATAAAACAAGTATTGGCTGCTCATTTTCGGGCGGGTCAAGGTACATGTTCGAGATCACATTGGGCAATAGTTTTAACCGTGCCCCTCAAAGCAGTCATTGTTTGTATACTATTACGCATCCAACTAGTCAATATCTGTATAGTATTTCGAACTAGCAGTGCCAGGCTCACAAACTTACAGATATTCTAGCCGACTCAGATTCAGGAAGGTCCCCGGTTCGATGTATTCCAGCGGATTGTAAGAGAATGTCCTGAAAGAGAAAAGGTGCAACAGCAGTCTGAATCAAATGATGTTACCATCTCACTTATTGCTACGTAACTACACTCAAATTTTGGGCCATTGGGTGTTTTTGTTAAGTATTGTCATGATTATTATCATCGTCATCATCCTCATTATCAACATTGCCATTATCGTCAATTCGTTATCATCATTTGGAATGTTACATTCGATTGAATTCTCTGTAGTCAACATTCTTTCTAGATTATTGATATCTCAAACATTGCTAGTTCTTTTGTCTTCAATTGTCAAAAGTAAAACAATTGAAAAGATTTACTGTGGACATAGCCTGCAAAGTGTCCTCTCGAATTAATAATTAAACTAATAATTATTTGACATTCTAGCATTGGATTCCTATTAGAATCGTGGTAGGGTAGGAAGGAATTGGGAGTAAAATATTGAATCAACTTACACCCAGGTAAGATTCGATTGGTCATCAAACATCCCCTTCCTCAATTCTCTGATTGAATTGTATGTCAGATCACTGTGATGGGACGAGAAAGGTCAGAATACATGCAGCAACTGATAATTAATCATTTGATAGATGTACAATAATTTAAATAATTGAAAGTATTATTGAAAGAGAAAGGGTGACAATATTTCAATATTTAATTCAATACAAACATTTAAAGTACACGATTACTTCAAACGGCGTACGACTGGAATGTATCCTGTATTTATCATGTCATACCTCAGTCACACCGCTGGACCGACTTCAGACCGACTCCAAACTGACCGATTATTGGCCATAGACGTAATGTATTATTTTCGTTCGGTCTGTTGTCAGTCTGTCGTCGGTCTTGTCGGTATGACTTTCAGGACGACTACCCGAGGGCAACCCCCCCCCCCCCCTGTCACTTACCTAGGGGTAATTCAATAAGGGGTTACGTAGTTATCTGGGCATAATGGTCCAGGGTTGGTTATCATGGGGTTCTGTCGAATGATACCTTGCTTTGACTGACTGAGTACCATTGTTTTCAAAAACATCTATTCGCTACAGCAGAATAAGGTATCTTCTTTAAACGATATATTTAAAGGATTTTGGGGAGATCTTCTTTTCTTAAAGCTACTGCACAATGGTGGTTCAACGACATACTTATCTCTTTTAAGTGTCGAATCAACGTAAGATATACTTACATGTACTTCAGAGTATGAAGTCCTTTGAAAGCATCAGTATCAATGTTGGAAATTTGGTTTTCTGTAAGATCTCTGTGGAAATATTTTGTTAGTAGATTACTGACAGCATTATCCGACATCGTTTTCACGTCTTCGCGGAGGTAATTCAACATTTTTTTTGTAATACGGTATTACGGTATAGAATTTTAAAGTACATCTAGATTATTCAGTAAGAAATAAATAAAACATTACGTGAAATAATTAAGAATTTGGAGAAAAAAAACATCCTCATCAACAATTTTTCACTTCTTCTGTTTGAGATTTTGCCGAAATGTATTTGTTAATACTCCCTTCACATAGGCCTACACATATTTTTCTTACGAGTCCTTACGGATCGCACAAATTCACGGATCTTTCACGGATCCTTACGATTTGGCCACTTTTGCGACCGATATAAGAGGTATTACGAGCTATTTGCGGTTTTTTACGGATTATTACGAGTTATTACGATGTATTTACGGGAAAAGTCGACGATTTGTAACGAGTTGTCACGGATAACTACGAGCAACTAACGTGTTAGTTACGACCTGTTTACGTGTTGTCACGAATATTTACGATCCTCTAGAACAACTACCCCCGAGTAGTCATCCTAGAGGGTAGTTGTCCTAGGGGGTAGTTGTCCTAGGGGGTAGTTGTTCTAGGGGTAGTTGTCCTAGGGGGTTGTCGACTGGGGGTGGATATCCGGGGATGGATGTCCAGGGGGTAGGTGTCCGGACACGAATTATTTTATATAAAAACACACTCAAGTGGAGTAGAGTATTACGCTTTTTAAAGCAATATATAGATCTTCCGTTTTATGTTATCACAATTAAAATATTAACAAGATCTGCTGTGGACATTGCCCTAAAAGTGTCCTGTCGAAAGAATAAATTGAATAACAATTTTTTTATATTCTAGCAGTGAATTTCTATAAAACTTTAAACAGTTGGTTAATTTGTCATTCACCGATAATTATCATGATTATTTATATAAAAACAAACTCGAGCGAAGTTGAACGTCACGCTTTTTAGAGCAATTTATTGATCTTCCGTCTTCTTTTATCACAAGTGAAAAATTGAAAAAATCTGCTGTGGATATTGCCCAGAAAATGTCCTGTCGGAAAAAAAAAAAAAATTAACATTTGTTCTATATTCTTGCAGTGAATTCCTATTTTTTTTTAAAATACATAATTCGTGCTGGGGTAGGAATGAATGAGGAGTTAAATGTTGAATCAACTTACAAGGAGGTAAGAGTCGATTGATCATCAAACATTCCCTTCCTCAATTCTCTAATTGCATTATTTGAAAGGCCTCTGTGAAGGGACGAGAAAGGTCAGAACACATTCAGCAACTGATAATAAAGTATTTTATAGATGTTAATTGATTGAAATAACTGAGATTATTGATGAAAGAGAATGGCTGACAATATTTCAATATTTAGTTTCATAAAGGCATTTAAAATACACCAATACGTCATACGGCGCACGGCGGGAATGTAACATGTATTTATCATGTCATACCTCAGTCACAACGCCAAACCGACTTCAGACCGACTCCAAACCGACCGATTATTGGCCATAAACGTAATGTAATATTTTCGTTCGGTCTGTTGTACGGGATTACGTCGTTATCTGGGTATAATGGTCCAGGGGTGGTTGTCCTGTAGTTCTGTCGGATGATACCTTTGCTGTGACTGACCGAGTACCAGCGTTTTCAAAAACATCTATTCGCTACATCGGAATTGGGTGGTTTCGATATCTTCTTAAAACGATATATTTCAAGGATTTTGGAAAGATCTTCTTTTCCATAACTACTGCATGGTTCAACAAATTATTAATTTCTTTTTACGTGTCGAATCAACGTGTGACATACTTACATATACTTCAGAGTATGAAGTCCTTTGAAAGTATCGATATCAATGTTGGAGATTTGGTTGTTATTAAGAAATCTGTAAAAAAAAAAAAAAAAAAAAAAACTACTGACAGCATTATGCGACATCAATCTCACATTTTTGAGAGGGTAATTCAACATTTGTTTGTAATACGGTATTGTACAAAACTTTTCGTGTCAGAATTTGTTAAGTCCATGTAGATTATTCCGTAAGAAATAACAAAATTATTACGAAAAATGATTAAGAATTATATAAAAAACCAATAAAATTTGTTCGCTTCTTCAGTTTTAGTTTTTGTCCTAGTTTATTTGTTATTTCGACCGAATACTTAATACTGACTAAATGTTCGATTATGAGACGAAAGGTCCACCAGATTAAAGGTTCATAAAACCATTCGTCTATCAGCGTGTCCACACACAAAACAATTTATCCCGAAACACACAAGAAACGTCGTATAAATAATCATCGTATAAATTCCAGGATGTCCACACACAGAAGAAAGTAATCCTGAAACTCTACAGCGAAATGTCGTATAGGTGCGCAGTTTGCTACTGCGGTCATGAAATGGAAGCGGAAATGAGAGGTCAGGTCTCCTTTCGCGCGAGGTCACGTTAAGCCCCGCCCAGTTAGTTACACTAGGTACACTAGTTACGTCCACACACAACACCTTCCGTGATTAGGCGTGATAAGGCGTGATTCTTTATTGAGTTCTAGTTCGAAACGATGCCCAAACCTGCGTTTCGTTATACGACGTTTCGTTATACGACGTATCGTTAGTGAGCGTCCACACACACAATTTCATCGTAAAACTATCCCGAAACGGTGTAACTAATCACGCCTGATCACGGAAAATGTTGTATGATTCGTCGTTCATGAAACCCAAGGCCCGTTAGATCAAAGCCCATAACACTACAGGCCCAATGTACCACAAAACTAAATTCATACGAGACGGAAGCCCATGAGATGGATGGAACATGACACCAATAGCCTACGAGATCAAAGATTCATGAGACTGGTGACCCATGATACTGAAGTCCTAAGACCGAACTTTACTCTCCACTTGTTCACTTGTTTCGGTATCGATGACCTTCTACTCTCCGAAGACGTTAAAAGGTCTGTTAGATCGCAGAAAAAGCAGAAAAGAGAATTGCTTGGCTGGGTGTAGTCAAACTTACATGCCTATGATACTCTCAAGTCCTCTAAATGCTCTAGACGGCAGTGAAGAGATGCTATTTCCATCCATATACCTGTTTTATGACAAGAAGTTTACAAGCAAATATAAGTGATGTACAAAGAACCAGGATAATATTCTTCTGCAGAAGAAGGGCTATCGCAGTTAGCGCTTGCTTGATAGCGTGATAGCCCGGGGTGGGGAGGGTGGGTGATAAAACGTGACCTTAGAAGTTAAAATCGAGTTTAACAAAGGAATACTATCTGAGGTCTTAGTTCCTTTATTTAATGCTTTCAAAGACTAAGCCTGGTGTTTCACTGAAACGGTAGAGAACGGACCAAATAGTCGAAGATCGAACCTGTCCTAAATGGACCCCGGCCTGGTTTCGCGAAAAAGCCACTTCCAAGATGGCATTTTTACAAACGACCTCTAAATACTAAAGACATCTTACTTAAAATCCCGACCCAAGAGGTAGAGGTGCTTCGTGAACAGTTTTTGTTTGCCCTCTCATAAATTACCCTTTTACCTGTGTATCATATAATGTACCACTGGGCAATAAGTGGAAAATGATGACGTAACTTTCATGAACATGTGTCCATCAGTCGTCTCGATGAGTTTAATCAAAGATTTGTGTACGAATGACTTTGAACTGCCCATGCGCTTATAGTTTATCTGTAATGGCTTATACCGGCCTAAAAGCTTGTACAATATTCCAAAATTTGAAGGCCCTACTTCAAAACTAGACAAAAAAGATATATATATCTCTCTTCCTTACCCCGTCACTCTCTTTCTCTCTCTATAGTGTCTCGTTTCCTTTATCTCGCTGTCTCTCTAACTCTCCTCTCTCTCTCATTGTTCATAAATGAATAATAATAATAGTAATAATAATAACGTTTTATTTACCCAGGGTAGCCACTTCAGTTATGAAACTGCTCTCCCAGCGGGCCCTGCATAACATAACATGTTGCTAATACCGTTCTCCAATCTAATATGCTGAGCGCCTAGCTAGAAGGCAGAAGGTCCAATTGTTATAAGTCTTTGGTATGACTCGGCCGGGGATCGAACCCACGACCTCCCGTTCATGAGGCGGACGCTCTAACAATTGAGCCACCATGCCCGGTATGAATATGAGGTATACAATGAATGTATACCTTACCAATTTTTCGCAATCACATTTGTCTTCCAAAGAGTTTTTTCCCTTCAGAAGTACAATTTTTTTTAATACAATAAATGAAGAAGCTACGTTACACTCGATGTATACTTTCTCAAATCACTAAATCCTTAATCCTCCTTAATCCGTGATAGATTATTCTTATTATATGACATATTTATATATTCTTATAAAAATCATGTATTTCATTTAATACTGTTATATACTTATTATATTCCGTAGTAGTGTATTACTCCTTCAAAAATATCATTCAATATAAGAACATTAGAGTGGATACACAGCGAATAAGATCAACGACGCATTCACTTTGAACGTTTTGTTAATTTTGCATTCACCGATAATTATAGTAGAACGTAGTGCTTTTTAAGTAATATATGGATCTCATGTCTTCTTTTATCACAAGTGAAATATTGAAAATAGTTGCTGTGGACATTGCCCACAAAGTGTCCTGTCGAAAGAATATTTTGAATAACAATTATTCTAATTCTATAGCAATGAATTCCAATGAAAAATATAAACACATAATTCGAGCTGGGGTAGGATGGAATGAAGAGTAAAATATTGAATGAACTTACAACCTCCAAAGATTCGATTGATCATCAAACATCCCCTTCCTCAATTCTCTGATTGAATTATATGTCAGGTCACTGTGAAGGGACGAGAAAGGTCAGAATACATGCAGCAACTGATAATCAATCATTTGATAGATGTAAAATAATTGAAAATATCAATGAAAGAGAAAGGGTGACAATATTTCATTATCTGGTTTGATCAAAGCAATTAAAAGTAGACCGATACGTCGTACGGCGTACGGCGGGAATGTAAACTGTATTTATCATATAATACCTCAGTCAAACCGCCAAACCGACTTAAGACCGACTCCAAACCGACCCATTATTGGCCATAGACGTAATGTATTATTTTCGTTCGGTCTGTTGTCGGTCTGTCGTCGGTCTTGTCGGTATGACTTAGGTATCAGGACGACTACCCGAGGGCAACCCCCCCCCCCCGTCACTTACCTAGGGGTAATTCAATAAGGGGTTACGTAGTTATCTGGGTATAATGGTCCAGGGGTGGTTGTTCTGAGGTTCTGTCGAATGATACCTTTGCTGTGACAGACTGAGTACCAGTGTTTCCAATAACATGTATTCGCTATTAGGATAGGGTGGTTACGATATGTTCTTAAAACGATATATTTAAAGCCACACTGTCCTACTTGTAGCTACTTGCTCCCTCAATGAAAACAATGCCTAATCGGTGACCATTGGACCCCCACTGTCCTCTTTTTCTGATGTTCATGTTGATGAGATAACCACCTGTCCAGTGACCTTGCATGGTGGTCTAATCCCTCCTATAAACTAGTACAGATAAGTTTTAAAGGATATTTGAAAGATTTTATTTTCCTATAACAACTGCACAATGGTGGTTCAAAAAAAATCTTTTAAGTGTCGAATCAACATGAGATATACTTACATATCCTCCAGAGAATGAAGTCCTTTGAAAGCATTTATACCAATATTGGAGATTTGGTTTTCTTTAAGATCTCTGTGGGGAAAAAGATTGGAAGATTACTGACAGCATTATGCGACATCGTTTTCACGTCTTTGCGGACTTTTTTATACGGTTTTGTGCAAAACCTTTTGTATGATTATTTTTAAGTCCATAAGAAACAAATAAATCATTACGAGGAGAATAGATTTTGAATTTGAAAAAAATCCTTATTAACAATGTTCGCTTCTTATGTTTGAGTTTGTATCCGCGTTTATTGGTTATTTTGGTCGAATAGTTAATACGGACTAAATGCCCGATTATGAGACTAAATGTTTCGTGAGACCAAGCGCCCATGATTATGGAAGTCCATGGAATCTAAGGCCCATTAGATCAAAAGCCCATAACACTTTAGGCCCAATATACCAAATTAGTCCCGTGAGACCTAGGGCCCGCGAGACGGAAGGTGCATTAAATAAAAGGTCCATGGGACCTCATTCCCACAAAACTAAATGTGTACGAGGCCGGAACCCATGAGATGCATGGAACATGACACCAATAGCCCTCGAGGTATTTACATATGTTTAATTTTCTCTTCCCGATTGGTTCTTTATCACAAATTTAAATATTTGTAGTTCCAGGAGCTTTCAGACCGTGTATTGCATTTATGTTAATCAAAAATGATATCGCAATATCAAGATGTACTGAATTATTATTATTATTATTATTATTATTATTATTATTATTGATATTATTTGTATTCATTTATTTACTTATTTATTTAATTATTATTCTATATATATATATATATATTTATATATATATATATATATATATATATATATATATTGGGGGATCACTTTAGTTTGCTGAACAGTGATCGTTTGCTGGAAAAAGCAAATGTTTTCAAACATAACTAGACATGCAATCGTGTCACAACGATGTGCGTGCGATGATGCACGTATTCCTACGTTTCAAACGAAAGAGCTTCTCTCGGACTATCCAGAGCAAGAATTTTGTAGCTTCTGTGATAGTGAAGATAGGTAGGGCGGAAGAAAGGCCACCAAAACGGCCCGAAACAGACAAAATGACACCTGGACGGTCACGCATGACGGATTCCGGAAAACGTAGAATTCGGTGACCTTGAAGAAATGCTAGAGACTATGCCTACGAAGTTTGAAGGGAATTGGAGAGGAGGAAGGGACCTAGAAAGGGCTCGCAAGCACTGCGTGCAAAATCAACAGGATTTGGTGCATGATGAACATGTGGTGACGCGTGCTGTGGCACAAACAGCCGCCCATACTAACACAATCATGCAGAGTATAAAATGGCGTCTAAATTGGCCCCCTTGACGATTTTCAATAATCCCGCTTCGAGGTGCACTGCGTATTGCAGCTCGGAATATCCTGCAAAATTTAAGGGGAAAAAGGACGTGAAAGGGGCGAAAAGCAGTCTGAAAATGACGTCATAGCCGATACGTGTAATAACTTGGCGAAAACTCAGCAGAATTTGTATAGTGACCCTTGTTCAAACGCAATTTACTCAAATATTTCTGTGATAACATATAGCGTATTAGGTGTCGTTCGAAAGAACCCTTCATTGCGGTCAGTTAGACACCATATACTGATTAATATACAATTGAGAGGAAAATCTAGTCATGCATATAATATGAGCAAAAAACAGTAAGCTAATATGTAGAAAGTTGATTTTAGAAACTTACAATTCTGTTAGACTGGTCAAACCAGTAAAGGTATTATTTGACAATGAACCGATGATATTGTGAGATATATCCCTGTAGGAAAGATGGGAAGTGGATAAAACGTTACATGCTAAGAATGTATTAATGTTGCTACTAAAATTACAGTGATTCGATCATCGAAAGAGGTTTCGCTCTTGATGTAAGAGGTTCTACGTCGCTATACTACACTGTTGGTCATAAAGGTGGAATAATTATTTTTACCCCAATTTTTGGAATGATTTTGACAATGATTTAATTCTAATATATCTCGATAATAGTATATATTTTCAGATTTTATTGAATAATAATTCGCGAGTATTTGTTTTGCGTGACTGCTAAAGCATGTGTGTACTACTATGCTAATGAACTAGGGGACCTACGTCCATAAGTCATAACTGACAGTAATGAGGAGTAATACCTTACGAAGGGGCACTAATATAGCTGATCGACACGGTTTTGATGCTGGGGCCTCACAGTAACAAGGCCATTGCTTATCCACTAAATCATGACTGTGCTCACCGGGGGCTAGGGTACGTCGCCTCCCCCACAAATACATAAAAGAAAAGAAATAATTCATTACATTTTGCCCCGATCCCCAACAGGAAAAAATCCTCTGTGTGGCTATGCCTTCAACCGTAATGCATGGCCTTACATATGAATGTTGTCATACTCACAGGGCGGTCAACTTGGTCAAATTGCTGAAACTATGATCCTCGATCCTCGATATTTTATTGGATGGAAATAGCCTGAAATAGTGACAACAAGATTTAAAACACATAACAAAAGAGGTTTTGATTCGGTGATCTAGATAATTTTATGTTGTTTCAACCTTTTTTCTCTTTCCTGAGTAAAAGACAGGTCGGACTAGAACCCAGATTTCATCGCAACCAACAAATTGTCAATACCTCTCAAATATCGCCAAACTCACATATTATGTTAATAACATAATTGCAAAACGATTTTGTATAGACATGATTATTGAAAATGCGTTTATTGAAAATGCGATGATGTTTGTGTGTGTGTGGACGCGGGGTTATTCTTTGGGTTAAGTTCCCCTTTAAAAAACCGAATCTCCTATTGAGTTTCTACATCTGTTATGTCTCGATCAAAGCGTTAGATTACTTAATTCGTCACCGTGACGATTTTAATGTCTAGTTATTATCATCACGTTTATGATTATTATTATCATACTTATCACAATTATCTTTTCTATTAATATCATTATTCTAATCATCAATGTTATTATCACTATTACCATTATCATTATTATTGTCATTACTATTATTATCATTCCTCTTACTATTATTTTCATTATACTCACTTTCCCTGGGAATATCTGTTTTACGTTTACAATTTTCTTCAATTACGTATCCTACACTTTACCATTGCCTATAAATTATTTCCAGTTACATTTTCATTCATCGTAATATCAACATTTATAAAACTTACAAATATATGAGTTCTGACAGAGTCATGAAGTCCGCTCGAAGAAGTTCCCTTAGTCCAGTATTGGAAATATTTCTGCAAGTCATAAAAAGATAAGTGTATAAAGTTTCTTTATTAATAATATACATCAATTAAGTTTCTTTAGCAGTGAAGCGACTATCATTGAAGGAGGTAAACAGCTTTCAAAACCCTTCATCACTTTAAAACATGCACTCAATTAAAAAAGGAAACAATCAACATAATGTGACCCCTCACAACAAAACCACCAACAAATTCGTATAGTGCGGTTATCTGTTAGAACTCAATAGAGGTGTATTTGATCAGGATGGTCAAATTTTACTTCACCCTTTGCCTGAGAGAGTATACTTGTTTTTTTATAATGTAATTTTAAAACCTTGAAGCACAAAACAATTTAATAGTGGTATTTTGGCAGTATTTTGTTGCCCTATATTTCTTTTTATATTT
Organism: Strongylocentrotus purpuratus; assembly: GCF_000002235.5. Lineage (NCBI taxonomy): Eukaryota > Metazoa > Echinodermata > Echinoidea > Camarodonta > Strongylocentrotidae > Strongylocentrotus > Strongylocentrotus purpuratus. The sequence goes on from NW_022145597.1 coordinate 2,261,809, forward strand.
GTAGGAGTAGTTTTGATTTATTTAGGACCGGTCGCATTTCGGTCGTCAATAACTACAAAGTGACTTATGGATCCTGCTGAGTATCGTCGTAGAAGTAGAAGTAGAAGTAACTGTAAAACAAGATAAGCTATTACATTGATATCTTGAAGAAATAAAGAACAGGATGCTCTCAATTAGTGCGCCAATTTTTAGGACAATATGACTATCCCTTTCTAGAGTTTTCTATAGAGTTTCATTCCTCCTTTCGTCACCTTTCACAAGACATTGGGAGTCGGAGTGCTTTAAATAGACAACATACTTTAAACACACTTTTCTCTTCATTAACATTCTATGGGACCGGACATTCTAATTTTATGGACATCAAATTGTGATGAGTAATATGCAATTGGCAATTTTTTCGTGGTTTTGTAGTGCAGGGTCGCATATTGTCATTAAAACAGTATTGCTGTTGCCATATATGTTGTTATCGGATGATAAATCACTGAATCAATATTAAAATTTTATTTTCTTTATGAAAGATTATGTTCAAGAACAATTATAAAGAACTAATGGCCCTGCATGTATCCACTGATCGTGAAACTTCGTAGATGTATTGTGGTCCAGTGGATAAGTTTCCTGACTCTGAAGAACGGGAATGAGATCCCTGTCGCAGCACTGATGTCCTTTGTAAAGAATCTACATTAACCACACACCACTCATTACGAAACACCACCTGGTGGGATTTAATTCCTGAAATGCTAGAGCGCTATATTTAATGACAATCTTATGTGGATTCTTTTTATTGTACTTTTGTATTTTTAGGTTACAAAATTTAAATATGTTTTCATTGTTATTTATGAACATAAAGCTCTGACGTGCTCAGGATAACGTGCTTATTGAATTGAATTTGAACTGAATACATTTATTCACGGTATAAAAAAGGCTCGTTTTCCGCAAATCGAAAAATTGATAAAGAGAACTTTTAATTGGTCTGGTCTCGGTCTTGTTTTTGGCTAATTAAGAATAAGTAGTGTAAATCATTAGCAATGACTAAAATATTAACACACATTTATATATATATATATATTTAATATATATATATATATATATATATATATATATAAAATATATACTAACATTACTTTGATACTATAATGAATTTTTACTCAGTGCTAGCTTTGTTTTCCTTACAATTGTGTTAAAAGCAGATATCTTGTCACGTTAAATGGCATCGATACTGGCATCTTCGTTCCGTTGATCCATTCCCCACTGAAATATCTGCAAAGAAGAAGTAGAAGAAGAAGAAGAAAGAAGGAGGCTTAAGTAAACTACAGCTGTCACTTGTGCCGTTGGATTAATAACGACAAAGATTCATAAAAAAGCCCTAAACAATATGTTCTTTATAATATTGCCCAACATAAGTCTTAAAAATCGTTGAAATACTGCATGTAAACTTCTTCAAAATGGTGTTTCAAATCAGATGTCCAGATGATTAAATTTTCCGGACACACGACGTGTGGTTATTAGGGACTTTTAGATTTGCGTGGACTGATACGTGTGACGTCTATTCAAGGCAGAGCATTAAAAAGACGTCGATCGTAGCAATCCACGTTGTCGTTTAGCAAATCTAAAAGTCCCTATTCTTATCTAAGATGTATTTTTTCCTCCAACTTACAGATCTCTTGTAGATTTTCTAATGTTGGTATCATCAACAATGTTAGGACCTTCACAAGATACACTGTATGCAGAACATCGACAAGAAGGCACACAATCTAGCGGATCTTTAAAAAGAGAAACAATGGTGTGTTAAGCGTGAAAACTGTTATTGACGATAAAATACAGAGAGTGAGAGAAAGAAGGAGAGAGAGAAAGAGAGAAATTGGGTGGGAGAGAGGGAGAGAGAGAGGAGGTGGTGTGTGTGTGTGTGTGTGTGTGTGTGAGAGAGAGAGAGAGAGAGATTGAGAGAAGACACAGAGAGAGAGAGAGATAGACAATAAAACAAGTAAACAGACAGACAGACAGATAGATTATGTAAAATTAATAGTGATAGATAGATAATTATACAGTGTGAGAAGGAAAATACACGCAGGCATATACACATAGATATAACGAGAGAGAGAGAGAGAGAGAGATAGAGATAGACCTAGACATTGATAGAGATGAGTTGGTAGAAATGTGATATGATTTTAGATGAGAATATGGAAGATCATGAACTACATAGTGTGCTTAGAAATTATGGTAATTATGAGTCGGAATGTTAAGAAAGGATACAAACATCACTTTGGGTTTGTATATAATAGGTTATGTTCGTTTTGTATGGAATAAAAAGAGTAGGCTATTTGGTAGATTAGTGATTCAGATTCCACATCTTCAAAAGGATAAAAACATAGCAAGCACTATCATAACCTTATCATGAACAAGACTTCACAGATGAGGGAAGAGTCCAATGAACTAACCTGAACATTTTTAATTATTTCATGTAAAGACGTAAAATAAGGGATGAGGGATAAAAAAAAAAAAAACATATTCATATACAAATTACCTTGATATCAGATTGTTTATCAACATTTAAGGTCCATTTTAATGATATATGGCTATTAACTATATTTTAATACCGTATAATCGTACAGACGTTTGAATCTACATCAATTTCTTCTTCGTCTATTTATCCCCCCGCTCTTTTAACAGCAGATAACATAGAACATCATATCCCCTTTAGATCTAGATTAGCTTTAAATCCTTTTACTCCATGTAACCAACTCCTTGCATTTTCTAAGAAATAGTATACACTTGACTTCTTAAAAATCGTATGTAAACATACCTCTCTAACTCTTCTTAATTAGTTCATATACCGAAGGGTAGCGCCTTGTATCATCATCATCGTCAGCATTATCATTAATAGCATTATTATATTATTATCATTGGTAACGGGGAATGTGGATTTTTATACTAAATTAATATTTGCAAACAAATCAGAGTTTACCGCATAATATCTCATCGGTGTTGTGTTCACAGTCAGGATCTCCATCGCAAACATAGGACAGTGGTAAACACTGATACGAATCATCGTAGTCACATAGGTATTCTACTGAACTGCAATATTCATTATCTGGCGGCATAAAACAAAAGGATAATCAAGAAATGTCTAAAATAAAAACTATGTGCATCTGCATGATAAAATCGAGTTTGCGACAGCTCCGCGACAATTTCCTACACTTATATTCCTACCTGTAACGGCATCGTTTAACAATGTTAAATCTGAGATGAACGACCCTACGTGTTATGAAAACCGTTAGGAAAACGCAAAATTTGATTTCGATTTCTGATCATAAATATCTTGATAATCAGACATTCGATCGGCTTGTAAAAGTCATGGGGTTCCTGACTGGTCTATAGGTTTATAATTATCATTGCAGCATGGGCTAAATCCAGGATAGGCATGATTACTATAACCAAAATATTATGACAATTACGGATATGATTACAATATTAAACATAGTCAATAAAAGAGCACTTGAAAGTGAATCAAAATAACAAACACAAAAGGTTCGTTTTTCCGAAGGCTAGTAATTCTGAAGAAAAATATAGGATTTTATGTCATTCCATTTGCGGGAGTATAAACTTTCGGAATATCTCCAGTGTAAAATTTGAAAATAAAATAAAACCCAAACAAAATCAGCCTGCATTGTTTGTATCACTTACCACAAACGTACTCATCATCAGAATAAGGGCACTGATATTGTCCATCACATACGTCATCAATGTCAAAGGTCAGATTACTGTTGACGCAAGTAAAGCGCCCTTCATGTCCATCGATTGTATCATTTCGTGAAAAAGCTGCAAAAAAAAAACTAAAGGTTTAAAGAAGATTTCATTTAAAATGGATTATATTAACATTTCTTTCCAAATGGGAGGGGGGGGGGGGCTTTAAATATCTAATAATTCTAGTATCGGGCTTTATTATCGCATTTCTATGACGCAAAGGATGCGTTGTGTCGAAGTATCGTAACCAATATCAAGTGTCATGTGTCAATTTCGCGAAAACTAATAACTCAACAGATATGATTATGTTTTACATTGATCCATATACTAAGGCCAACAAACAAAATCGTTTTGTTGTCCTCGATTTCTTTTATGGAGTAGGGGCGGGCGGGCGGATTTTTTTTCCCCCATTTTTTTATTATCTTTTTTAATGAAGATTTTTCCATTAAAAAAAAAGTCATTGGGATGTCAAGCATTTAAACAAACGAAGTCAATACAACACTTTGATATGGTAAAAGATTAGTTTAATGTACAATGAATATCAAGACCAACACAGAAAGTATTTTGGCTTTGAAATACAACACCTTTTAAATCTCCATTGTACTACTTGCGCCCTCTATATAGCAAACAATGCCTAACCGGTGACCATTGGTCCCCCATGATCCTTTTTATATAATGTTAATTGAGAGCTGATTTGATGAGATAACTAACTGTCCAGTGAACTTACAGGGTGGTCTAATTCCTCCGGTAAAATAGTACAGATAGGCTTTAAACGAGTTAAAGAATACTCAGAACCTGATTTGAATGAACGGCATTTTGACATTAATTGCGTACTGAAAAGACTAAACTGTCAACGGGAAAAATTTTGATCCTTGCAAAATGCATAAAATGATATGTTTGGCTTTTAAGATTACTCCCCCCAAAAAATTATATTAAAGAAAAAAAATGACGAGCGGGCGGTCGAGGACAACCAAATGATATTTTGTTTTGTTTGGCCTAATCCACTGCCTGGACTGTTTCTGTGTAGCGCGCACAAAATGCTGATAAGATAACACACCCTCAACGCTAAAACAAAGAAAAACATGAGGAAATGTTATACAAGGAATAATCAAATGGTATCATAAGGAAAGGTTATAGAAGTAACAAAGCATAACATAATGACAGGTTGAAGAAAAACAAAGGATAACATAAGAAAAAGTCTTAGAAGGAAGAAACAAAGAAAAACATGTTATAAAAGGGAAAAAAAAGAGGTGTCGTGGTCGAGTGGATATTTCACCGGACTGTCGATTACAAGGTCCGCTGTTCGAGTCCCGCCGCGGCACTAATGTCCTTTGGCAAGACAGTGATCTACATTTGCCACACTCAACCCAGGTGATGTAAATGAGTACCTGACAGGAATTAATTCCTTGAAATGCTAGAGCGCCTTATGGCAGCCGTGCTTAAGTCAGGGTAATAATTAGGAGCGCCAGGAGTGTCACGTATGACAGACATGAGCGCTATACAAGGACCCACAAGTGTTGTTATTATTATTATTATAATAACATATTATAAGGACATATTCGTAATCCGAAGTTATACACGGAAGAAACAAAACATAACGTAAGGGAATGTTATAAAAGGCACAAACAAAGGATATCATTAGGAAAGGTTATAGAAGGAAGAATCAAAGAATAACATGAGAGAAGTTCATAGAAGGCAGAAACAAAGGGCAGAGCAAGGAAAGGTCATAGAAGGAAGAAAGAAAGGAAAACATAAGAACATGTTGTAATAGCAAGACACAAAGTATTTCATAAGGAAAGATTAAAGAAGGAAGTAACATAGCAAAAATAATAAAAGGTTGAAGAAACAAAGGATAACATAAGGACAGGTTGTAATAGCAAGAAACAAAAAATAACGTAAGAATAAACGGGTTACAAAAGGAAGAAACAAAGGATATCATAAGGAAAGGTTATAGAAGGAAGTTTTAAAAAAAAAGCAAAATAAAATAAAAGGTTAAAAAGTACAAAGAATATCATAAGAAAAGGTTTTATACGGAATAAACAAAGGATACCATGAGAAAAGGTTAAAGGGAAAGTCCACCCCCAAAATAAGTTCGTTTCGATAGAGGCAGAATAATAAGAAAATCAGGTGAGTGAAAGTTTGAACAAATTCTGAATGAAAATAAGAAAGTTATGAATTATTGAAGTTGTGATCAATCAAATACAAATTAGCAACTCTGTGACTTATTATACGAGCTCTCCTTCATTTGCTTTGTGCATAATATTCCATAAAATCATGTTTTCTTCGTTATTGATGACGGAATATATATTTGTTCCTTGCAGGGGGAGTATAGAAACATTTTTTTAGATTTTTTTAGTACTGAGCAAATGGAAGTTGAGCTCGCATGATACGTCATAGAGTTGCCAATTTGTGTTTGATTGATCACAACTTCAAAAATCCTAACTTCCTCATTTTTAATCGGAATTTGCTCAAACTTTCAATGACTTGTTTCTCTCATTTTTCTACTCCTATTAAAACTAACTTAATTTCAGGGTGGACTTCCCCTTTAAGGAAGGTAGTAAAAAAAAAAGTATAACATAATGAAAGGTTGACGAAACAGAGGATACCGTAAGGAAATGTTATATACGGTAGAAACAAAGGATAACATAAGGACAGATTATAGAAGGAGGAAAAACAGGACACATGAGAAAAGGTAAAGGAAGGAAAAAAACAAGGATAACATAAGGACAGGTTATAAAAGGAAGAAACAAAGGATAACATACGGACAGGTTATAAAAGGAACAAACAAACGATAACATACGGACAGGTTATAAAAGGAAGAAACAAAGGATAACATACGGACAGGTTATAAAAGGAAGAAACAAAGGATATCATTAGAGAAGGTCATCGAAGGAAGAAACAAAGAGTAACATAATGAAAGGTTATAGAAGGAAGAAACAAAGAATAACAAAAGAACATGTGATAGAAGGCAGAAGAAACAAAGGATAACATAAGAGAAGGTCATCGAAGGAAGAAACAAAGAATAACATAAGGAAAGGTTATAGAAGGAAGAAACAAAGAATAACATAAGGACATGTGATAGAAGGCAGAAGAAACAAAGGATATCATAAGAGAAGTTCATCGAAGGAAGAAACAAAGAATAACATAAGGAAATGTTGTAGAAGGAAGAAACAAGGAATAACATAAGGACATGTTATAAAAGGCAGAAACAAATAATAACACAAGGACATGTTATAAAGGGCAGAAACAAAGGATAACATACGGAAAGGTTATCGAAGGAAGAAAAAAAGGATCACCTACGGAAAGGTTATAGAAGGAAGTAAAACAGGAAACATAAGACAAGGTTAAAGAAAGAAAAAAACAAAGAATAAAATAAGGAAATGTTGTAATAGGAAGAAACAAAGGATAAAATCTGAAAAGGTTATAGAAGGAAGAAACAAAGGGTAACATCTGAAAAGGTTATAGAAGGCAGAAACAAAGGATATCATAAGGTAAGGTTATAGAAGGAAGAAATAAAGGATAACATATGGAAAGGTTATAGAAGGAAGTGAAACAGGAAACCTAAGAAAAGGTTATAGAAAGAAAAAACAAAGAATAAAATAAGGATATTTTGTAATAGGAAGAAACAAAGGATAACATCTGAAAAGGTTATAGAAGGAAGAAACAAAGGGTAGAAGAGATTTTATTTGTCAAGCAAACATGTATTTAATGCTCGACAAATCTATTTCTTTGATTGAAGTTTATCTCTGCGTTCAATATGTAATACAAAATAACTTCATATTGCAGACAAGTTTATAAACACTGCTTATGCCGACAGGGTGGGTAGCGTCTAACAAAAATAATATCCATTGTTTCTATGTATAGAATTCATTTTTTGATGTAAACTAGTCATGCATGATAGTCTTTACAAATGAAATAACAAATAAATAAATAAATAAATAACGGAGTAGGCCTACCGCCTGAATACACCCTTTCGGAAAAATCGGGCGGATGGGGGGGGGGGGGGGGGGCTTTCTAAATTACATACATAGAAATAAATGGATATTATTTTTGTTATTTAAATGAATAAACGACTGACATGCAAGACTAGGTAAACACCCTTATTTGGCATTTTAAATATAAAAAAAAAAAAATTCTGGGACGCACTGTATATGTTACAATAGATATTTTCTCTACAACTTTGTAAGACAATATGCCTACAAAAGGTGGCAATATTTTACAACTATGGTTGTAAATAGTATTCCTAAGAATGCAAGGTTTTTCAGTTTATTACAGTCTGTTATAAGGGAATGTTGAATTATGGAATTACCAGATCTTACTTTCCTACATTTCAAGCACTTTCGTTATGATGACATTTAATTAGGAAATAGAAAGGGTCGCATCTGTTTATACCTCCTCTTGATGCAATCGCATAGATAAGCACACTGATTACAAATTATAGATCTCATAAAATTCAATAAAATTATTTCTCTAACCGTGTTGTTAGGTATTGTGAGTCACGAGGTCTATGTGTTTCATTTCCATTATTTTACAAACTGTTTGCCGCATCGGTCTCTTTCTAAATCCTACCTATCTTATATGAACAAGGTGAGATGTACTCACATATCCAGTGTCCTCATGCATTATGATCGAATACCATACGTCATAATTCATGATAACGCAGCAAAGTATTTGTTTTATACGTCTTAATGCTAACTCAACATTGAGTATAGTACTACACACACACATGTTATGTCACTGTACCGACTGATATCTAGTTACATTACTTAGAATATTCTAATGGACTGCCTTTTTTCACCACAACCAATTCTTTGGAGCGAGTTATATCCTATAATAATGAACGTATGTGCACATGACTGAGAAAAAAAACTTTGGACATATTTTCCTTGCCTCTTTCGCCTTATGGCTGTTTGGAGATACACAAAAGCCTGTCACATTCACCAGAGAGGTTTTTTTTTTTTAAACTTTGATTTTAGCATTCAAACTTTCACATTAGAAACTGGAATTTAGAACTTATGTAGTTTATACCTACTCCGTTATAATGAAATTAATAAAACAATCAGTTTTGATAATGATCACTACATTATTCAAGCAGACAATTAGTCTTTCGGTGGGTCCGTATTTACGATTTAATCAAGACAATTATCTATAATAAAAAAAAACTATCAACAGTCTTTGTTCCTAACTAAAATTGTTCCATTAAAGAAAAATCATTCATGGCATTAAAAGACATTGAAGATACATGTATTAAAAGATCATTAAAACTGGACGAGTACCTTCTTTTCCTAGACATGGGAATGCCTAAATCATTCATTTTTCGTCTTAGATCAGCGCTTTGAGAGGGCCTTCGGTCTTGAAAAGCGCTATATAAGAACTAGCTATTATTATTATTATTATAAGATAAAACGGCCCATGAGTTGAATTTAGATTTTTAAAAAATGATTGAATAAATGAATGAATGAATAAATGAATAAATTAAATAAAAATTGATTGAAGGAATAAATAAATGAATAAATGCAATGCATGAAAAATGTATTAATGCATGCGTAAATAAATAAGTAAACAATAAGTAAATAGATCAATAAAACCTCGCATTCTTACTTTGGTTAGACGTGTTTCCCTGTGACTGAGCCTCGAAGTTTATGACAGCAATGACAACAATTATAACAACCACCGAACTCGTGAACGACGTCGAGTAAAGTGCCATCATGGAAAAGATATTATCACACACCGACTTCCAAAAAGATTGTTAAATTCCCCTCAAATGTACACTCTTGGTATGTAGAGCAAGTGAAAATTAACTGATTGTGGTTTCCTTTGCGGACCTCTGTAGCTGGAGTATTTGCAACATGCAGGTTGAAATTATATAAAGGTTTGAGACTTGTCGAGAACAAACTTCACTTGCATGTAGATCATGTTTGTGGCCCTTAACTGTAAGCATTGCGCCCCGTGCTTTCTATATGGGTTGTTAGGTGTGAAAGTTAACACGGACGAGACTTGAATACGGTTACTATCATCCTCTTACATACAGGCGGACGCAGGCGCGTACGCAGGAGAGGAGGGGGGGGGGGGGGTTATTACCCCCCCAACGAAACGAAATATCGAGCGGCCAAAATGTTCAAATTTTGGGACCCCCACCTCGAAAAAATCCTGCGTACGCGCCTGGGCAGACCCAGGTTTTGCTTTGCAAGTAGGTAGGGGTGCTGATAGGTGTACACAGTGGCGTACGCAGGTTTTTTTTTCAAGGGGGGGGGGGGGGGTTAATATTTTGAAATCGGGCCAAAAAATTCGCAACGACTCAGCCAACCGATGAATAAGCGGGGGGCGGGGGGGGGGGGGGGGGGGGGGGGTAAGAGGACATTTTTTTTTTTTTTTGTGGGGGGGGGGGGGTTCCCGAAATTTGAAAATTTAACCGATCGACATTCCGTTTCGTTGGGGGGGGGGGGGTAAGGTCATCTTTTTTAGGTCGTCCATTAGGATTAGGAGAAAAAAATCAAAACTCATAAGGGGGGTTCTCAAAAAACATACACATACAAAAAACTAAAGGGGAGGGGGGGGGGCGTACGCGCCTGGGTGTACATAACATATGAAAACGAAATTCGGGGTGTAGAAAATGATACTTTATCTTCCTGTTTACGTTCTTGTCGCCATTGCTTGTGATTTTTAAAGTTTTTTCATAGCATCAAAATTTCATAACTTTCTTATTAATTATCAGATTTTGCTCAATCTAGTTTTGATTGGTTTGTCTGATTTTGCTGCTTCTATTGAAAGTAAGTTATTTTGGGAATGGACTTGCCCTTTAAAGGGTGATCTGATCAACATGATCATATTCAGCTATTCGAGACTTCCAATACTATAATTTTGAGAAATACAAACATATCAGTTTCTTAATGGATTCAGTTTCTAAAAGATATTGAAACTATATACTGGCAGTCTGGCATTCATAAGCTCGTTTTTATATATCCAAGATTCTGATCCATGGTTCCATTTCAGTATTGCATTAGATTTTGTTGGTATCATTTCGAACAGGAACCTTATACGAATAGTTGCTATACAAGCGATGATTTTAAATTCACGCTTCTCACTGGATGATAGAAATGTAAAGATCTTAGAAATATTCACTTTAAACCATATTATTTATCATGAAAGCTTACTACTAATTAGAGCAAAATGATTTGTAGAGCGATATGAGACTTTATATTCTAAAATCGAAACTCTTTTTTTCCCCTATTATATTTCACAGTCTTTGTGAAAGTTCTTACACTTCTGTTTGTGTGCTTTGCTTTTACTAAGACTACTTTAAAGAAACTAATGATAGTGAATTCAGTACAGGCGTAGGGTAGGTGTGGAAAATTGGAGACGCTTAAGCACATTTGCATAATTTACATAAACATGAAAAATGTGTAACATACAGAAAGTTTTGTATTCTCTTCAGTTACTTCTTCTCTTTATTGGTAACAAAATTGTGGTCATGATTTAACTGATTAATAAGATAACAATGATTAATGACGTCATCACCAAAGGTCTCTCATTTCCTGCATGTGTAGGTAATAAGTTACAAATCAAGACATTTAAAATACTATTTGAATGAAAAATGGGATTGTTATAGTTAGTTCAAACACTTGTTGAAAGAGGTACATGCAGCCAATGAACTTACTGTAATTTTGAAACGACTTTAAAACAATGTGGCCCAAAATGTTTCTTTAGTTTTTTGTTAACAGTCATAAAGGTGCTTTAAATTATGTTTAAATACTTTCAGAATAATGTTCTGGCAATGTAACTTTTACATTGATCAAACTCATAGCATAGAAAAAACTTCTTAAAATGAAATGCATTCAAATTAGAATGGTGACACCGTCCAACCAAATATGTTTCATGATAGTGCCTTTCAACATGAAATGAACAACTGGGGGAAAATAGGCCCCCATCTTGGACCTGGTGTTCCCCATTGCCTACACATATTTCTGATCAGACACCATTCATAATGTGCATTGCAACACCCATTCACAAAACACATTGACCATAGGTTTTCTGTGATGGTTCGCACACTTCATAAACTTACTTTTAAAACTACTTTGTAAGAGCCACTCCTAAATATCTGCATACACCACAACATTCAGTGAAAATTGAGTTTAACATTAATACATTAATCTTGTCGAGTGCAACTTGAAAGAACTACCATGTGGGTACACCAGGGATCTGTACTGGGACCCCCCTGTTCTTGTTGTATATTAATGGTATTGTTCACAGTTTAGGTGTATTTCGGCTTTTCATTATTCCCTGATGACACCGTGCTTGTCATATACCATAGAAATGCACATAAACTGATTTCGCTTGTTAATTAAGAATTAATAAAATTGCGTTTATGGTTTCAGAGTAATAAAATACTTCTCAATCAAAAGAAAACAAATGACATCATATTTCTTTCAAAGAACAGGATAGTTCCCAGGAACATTAATGAAATTTCTGTTAACAGCATATTCCTTCAACGTGTACATTCATTATCCTTTCTTGGTGTCACTGTAGACGAATTCCTGGACGGGAGGACCCACGTTAAAAAATGTAGCAATGAAAGTATCAAGAACCATTGGGGTATTTTCAAAATTAAAATTGACCGTTCCCCAAAATGCGCTAATGTTATTTTACAACTCAAGTATTACCCCAATATGTCTTACTGCAATATAGTGTGGGGAAATTCATATTCATCTCATCTAAACAAAATGAAAATAACTCAAAAGATTGCAATTCGAATTTTAACACTTTCGACGTATAATTCTTATTCGAAACTATTATCAGTGGAATGAAGGTTCTTCCAATCCAGGAACTGATTTCACTTAATATTTACGTATAATTTCCATACTGGTAATCTTCCGCACATTTTTTTAAAACATGTTTGTTAGTAGTCCATCTGTTCATTCCCATAACACAAGGCAAAAACAAGTTATTACACAAACCCTTGTACGTACAACCCATGCATTGACATCATTTCGAATTGTGGGAATAAGCAAATGGAATGATTTAAAGTTTTGTGCAAAAGGGAACTATTTATTAATTTGTAAAACTGGGTAGAACAAAAAGTTTTCATCTCATGTTTCGCATTCTTCCTGTGCTACTTCTTCTTCTGTATCTTTCCCTTTTTTTTTAATATTCTCCTCCTCTCTCTCTCTCTTTATAATATGCTTTAAAGTGCTCGTTAAACAACTCGAAGAGATAGCTGAATCCGATGTAATTGATAAGTTCAATCACATCACTGTGGTTGAAACTCCCTCTACAATCATATGCATATTGTTTTCAGCAAATCAGGTTGTGTCCGGCTACCGAAAGTCAGAACAAATTGATGTAGGGGGTCATTTCTCATAGGTGCCATGACATTGTACAATGACAGGTTCAGGAGGTAATTGTTAGTTACGAAATCAGCCATTAAAGATACATAGTAATGGTTTTAAAACGATATTTTTTAGACATACATCTGCATACTATTAAATGTACAAAAGATATATACGTAAATATGTATATTACTATGTGTAGGTGAAGTTGTTAATGGGAACTAGATGTTAGCACAAGTGCTAGTCGAGCCTAGTTCCATTCTTTGGCAAGATTTTTTTTCTGTTAATTTGTTTTTACATATGAATGTAAAACTTGTTTGTTTTGTATTTACATATATACAACAAAATAATACAATATCATGTAACTTTTTTTCTTTACTAAAATGAAAAAATAGAAATAAATAAGCCTAAGCGTTAAAGCATTATAATGAAAGAAGACAAATCTTTGAAGAAATAAAATCATCAATGTGTTCATAAGAAATAAAAAGGATGTATTAATAAAAAGAATCATACACATGTATGTACATGCACAAATCCTGTAAAAGCTTAAAGCCGCTATAATCGTTAACAAGGAAGTGTATACATATAAAAAAGGAAGACAAGTAATATAAAAGGAAAAAAAAACGAAGGGGGGGGGGGTGGGATTGAGCCCACGTCATTTACATAGAAGGTAGGTGGTACAAAGATGTACTGCACATTTATACTTTGCTAATCTGCTATACTTAACCGTATAGTGATTACACCAGTAGTAATTTCTGATATTTCTACGGTAGTAATTTGTGTTATTATGTTTTTATAATTTATACTCCTTTTCAGCCTATTATTTTCTACATGTAGCATGTAGAATTTGAGTCATGTGGTGGTCATTTTACCTGACTGCTAAGAAAGCATAAATGCTTGTTAGTAAGCAACCAGAGGACCAACGGCTTTAGGTCCTCTCCGAGAGACCTGGTAATGAGGTAAATGCCTTACCAAAGGGCACTAGCGCATCGACTTGGTTTCGAACCCGGGTCGCCGGAATACGAGACCACTGCTCTACCAACTGAGCTATCGTGCCTCCTTTTATTTTCGGACAGTGTTATTCTGGATCAAATTTACTCTCAAATTTACAGGTGTTGGGTTTTATTTCATTTCATTTTAGTTTTTATTAGCAAAGTATAAATGGCACAATCAGAAGTACAAATTATAATTGATAATATATTTTGTATACTTGTCTGTTTGATAATAACTGGGGGTCTGTGCAGATTTAAAATATGCCTAATGTTACAGTGCTGTATTTGCCTGTATGTCTGGTATTACAGTACTGTGCAGTGCCGATTGGCTCTTTTATACGAAGACAGAAAGAGTTAATCACCGTTCAAAGGGACCGCAGATTGACCATCTTTTACAAAAGGGTAGATTTACAGTTTTAACATAGCACTATAGGGCTGGTTAAAGTGTTAAACTTCCACTTTTAAATTGGGCATTCTTTGGCCCTTTTAGATAGTGAAGAACACTTTCAGTGCACCAAGTGTTATAAAGGCAAAGTAAGTTTTCGAGTGCAAATGGTTAGGATATGGTTTGAGAGTAGAAAGTGTTATCATTAGATATACAACGGAGCTATGAATCAAGTTAAGTTAGACAATGTTAAATGATTTTGCTTCATAATTATAAGCATCACATATTGGACGTTTTACACGAATTACAAAAGGTACCACAATGATTCTTAAGCGGCCATCATCGGTGCAAAACAATATGCCATATTCTAATACATGTAATTCTGTCTCATTCTATCTTTGGAATTATGTACACGAAAGCCACATTCGATTGTAATGTTTTCCAGCAACTATGATAATATGAAATAAAAGTTTTGTACATTTATTGAGAAAGCTGATTATAAATGTATCGATCGTCAAGAAAAGATATTCACTGTGTTTGAGTATTCAACAATAAAAACATATTTCAAAAATGTAAAATGTGTATGTAATTAGCTTTATTTGAATGATAATACATGTAGCTTGACTGATAACAGCCCTATATAGTTTAGTATGTGGTGCTAGGATACCAACCACCCCCCCCCCCCCCTCGCACTCTTCCATAAAGTGGTTTTGTAAACCACTCCAGCTCAAATCCGGTATTATCTTCCGATTTACTCCATGTGATTTCCTGAAGTAAAATTTGGCACAATTTCTGTAGCAATATAATTCATTGAAATGTAATGTTATTCAATGTAATTCATGTATTGTTTCAAAGAAGAAGGGTTTGATCAAAATATTTTACCTGACTTTGCATGATCTTGATTGTACACTGTTACGATATGCGATATCCGAATATCCGGTATCCGTCGTAGTTGAATAAACATGTCTACCATCAACAACAAACCTAGCCTCTTGTCGATGGCCCTCGCTTTGTTGGAGTCCGTAAATTCTGGCGAGCTCGCGCTCGGTTTCTCTGACTCGCTTCGCTCGTCAGAATTTACGGAATCCAACAAAGCGAGGGCCATCGACAAGAGGCTACAACAAACCTGACTGCTGAGTCGTATATTATCCTGAGTATCACCCAAGACTAAGACCCTCGAACCATGGAGTTACTAGTAACTCCATGCTCGAACTCATCATGGTGGCAGCTGCTGGGATCTTAGTCCAGCCTCTGTACCGTTTTCGTTTAGCGCACCCAATCAGCTGATAAAATAACACACCCTCAACGTTGAAAGTAGACCTAGCCATTCCTCTAAATCTGGACCTCGAATAGTTCGTGTGGCCGTGGACGGAAATTTGGGGATTGCGCTATCAGTGGAGAGACCGCGCTGTGTGTGGGGGATAAAAAGAACGAACGGACTGAATCTGGACTACTGGGATCTTCGAAATCAAGTTTGATTTTTGAAGACACATTTATATCCAGTTCACGACAGTTGGGAAGTATAATTAGCAAAGTTATCGTCGATTAGCGATTTGTGACGTCGCACGTAATCATAATTCGTATGCACAGTATGTGCACCATACATACAGCACAGTGTACCGAGAGACTGATGCTACTATATAGACCGAGTACTGCATTTTCCCGATGAACTCGTACGTCACGTGAATGCTGTTGTGTGTATGAGCATATAAAGGCTCATAAAGCCTCCTCAGAATAGCCTAAACAAGTTCTAACTGTCACTTGCACAGAGGCCTCTGCATAATAACTAAACTAAAGTTTAAATCTAAAATTAAACTAAATCAGAGGTGTGAACATTAAACCTGTTTTCAGATAATATTAACAAATATCTGGTGTAGCTTGGAGTTTCAGACATATTTTATTTACACGACTACATGTTACGGTGGCAGTATGAACGTACCACTTGAACAGTAGAGGAGTCAGTCTTCGAGATATGAGAGAATATAAAATCATTGTTATGGGAAATGGGAGAGTGCAGGCGCGGATCCAGGGGGGGGGCCGAGCGGGCCTTGGCCCCCCCCCCCCCGCAAAAAAAAAAAAAAAAAAAAAAAAAAGAGAGAAGAAGGAAAAGAAGGGAGAAAGGGAAAAGGGAAAGAAAGAAGAGGAAGAAGAAAAGTAAAGGGGGAAGAAGGAAATCGGGGGGGGGGGCCGAAAGGGCCTTGCCTCCCAGGCTGTTAACCCCCCCCCCCCCCCCCCCCCCCCCAATAAAAAAAAAATAAGAGAGAAGGAAGGAAAGGGAAAGAAAAAAAAGGAAAAGAGGAGATACTGGCGTACTGATAGAGGGGGGGGGGGGGAAATCAAATTCAAACGTGGTTTATTTCTGATTCCACAACGGTGTATTACAAATAATGCTGAAATGACATAATTTCCGAAATTTTTCCTCACTTTGTAGTAAATTATACGTTTGTATGTGTTTGTTGGAAAATAGAAAAAAATTCCTAAATTTACAACCAGGCAAAAAATATGATTCTTGAGATTCCTACATGTCAGGGCCCGAGGTACGGCGGGGATCAAGAGCCTCGAGGCATCAAAATATGCTCATCTGACCGTGATTAAATGCCTAAAACCCCTAAGCTTCCGGGGGCTTTGCCCCCTGGATTCCATCTAGGGCCCTACGGCGGCCTCTTAGATGATCATCTGACGGTAATTTAATGCCTAAAACCCCTGATTTTTTGGGGCTCCGCCCCCTGGACCCCACGCCAAATAGTGACTTGCCAGTGTCACAAAATAATAAGGTATACACAAAAATATGCTCATCTGACCTTAATTAAACGCCTTAAACCGCTGGGCTTCCGGGGGCCGGCTCCGCCGCCTCGACCCCACCTCTTTGAAATTCAGACAAGGATTAAGAGTATAGAGAACGGTACAACGCATCGTTTTCTTTCCCGCGCAGGAGGGGAGGAGGGGGGGGGGGGGGGCTGAATTGAGACGAGGATTCAGATTCAGAGGCGAGAACGGTAATACGAATCTTTAATTATTTAATGAAACGTAAAAGCTTATGCGCTTCGCGCGGGATGGAGGGGGAACTACATTCCGATGAGGATTATTTTCGAGAACGGTACAATGAATCGTCTTCTTCTCTAATGATTAAATGAAGATTAAAAGCTTCCGCGCTTTGCGCGGGAGGGGGGAACCTGAATTCAGACGAGGATTAAGAGTCGAGAACTGTACAACAAATCGTCTTCTTTCTCTAATGATTTAATGAAACGTAGAAGCTTCCGCGCTTCGCGCAGGAGGGGGAGGGGGAGGAACTGAATTTAGACAAGGATTAAGAGTCGAGAACTGTACAACGAATCGTCTTCTTCTCTAATGATTATATGAAGATTAAAAGCTTCCGCGCCTCGCGCGGGAGGGGGGAACCTGAATTCAGACGAGGAATAAGAGTCGAGAACTGTAAAACGAATCGTCTTCTTTCTCTAATGATTTAATGAAACGTAGAAGCTTCCGCGCTTCGCGCAGGAGGGGGAGGGGGGGGGGGGACTGATTTTAGACAAGGATTAAGAGTCGAGAACTTTACAACGAATCGTTTTCTTCCTCTAATAATTTAATGAAATGTAAAAGCTTCCGCGCTTCGCGCGGGAGGGGGGGGGGGGGGCATAATTCAGACGAGGATTAAAAGTTGAGAACGGTACAACGAATCGTCTTCTTTCTTCAATAGTTTAATAAAACGTCAAAGCTTTCGCACTTCTCGCAGGAGGGGGAGGGTGAGGAACTGAATTTAGACAAGGATTAAGAGTCGAGAACTGTACAACTAATCGTTTCCTTTCTCTAATGATTTAATGAAATGTAAAAGCTTCCGTGCTTCGCGCGGGAGGGGGGGGGAACTGAAATCAGACGAGGATAAAGGGTCGAGAACGGTACAACGAATCGTCTTCTTTCTTTAATAGTTTAATAAAACGTCAAAGCTTCCGCGCTTCGCGCAGGAGGGGAGGGGTGCTGAATTTAGACAAGGATTAGGAGTCGAGAACGGTACAACGAATCGTCTTCTTTCTCTAATAATTTAATAAGTCGTAAAATTTTCCGCGCTTCGCGCGGGAGGAGAAAAACTAAATTCAGACGAAAATTATTTTCGACAACGGTACAACGAATCGTCTTCTTTCTCTAATAATATAATGAAACGTCAAAGCCTGGGAGGGAGGAACTCGCCTCCCCCCCCGCATTACGTCACTGTTGGTCACCATAACGTACCAATATTTGGCTCGCATAATTTCAAATTTGGGCCCCCCCCCCTAAGAAATCCTGGATCCGCGCCTGGGAGAGTGGGCAAGAGTTCTCTGACAAGCCAATATGAACGGGGAATATTTGAGGAGAATTGCTACCATACGATTGAAGATTACTCTCGTAAAGTTATTGAATTTGAAAACACTCGGGCGTTCGTAGACATCTTGGACATGCCTACGGATCTGGCAGGTACGATACATCTTGCGACACTACGGGATTTACAAATTAAAAACGGACAAGGTTTTCTCATAGTTTACAGCATAACTAGCGAAAAATCCTTTGGAGATGTTCTTAATATTCGTGAGCGGATTGTGAGAGTTAAAGGAACTGATCGAATCCCGGTGGTACTTGTTGGGAATAAAGCAGATTTGGAGCACGAGCGGCAGGTACCCACCAGTGAAGGAATGATCCTCGCCAACCGTTGGGGCGTGCCCTTCTACGAGAGCTCCGCTAAGAGCACGCAGAATGTGAACGCTATATTCACCGATTGCGTGGTCGAAATCATGCACTCCTCGTCACCACCTAAACAAACCACAGGAAAATGCTGCCGTCAATGCTATGTGTTATAAATACTTCACATGTGCCTGATGTATATGGCATTCTGGAAGAAGAGGGCCGACGCCGGGGGCCGACGTCATTCGATAGTGCACAGTAGTAGACGGTTACATCTCGGAACAGATCGAGGCGATGCATCGTATATCGCTCAGGGACTGAACATAATTCAATGTCAAGGAGGACGCCCCTTCCTCTCTGCTCGTGGAGGTTACGTGAGGGCTGTTTCGCAGGGTATCCAGCTTCATTTGCCATTTGGGACTCATTACGAAGGAACTTTATGGTATAGAATAACCTTCCATTTAATCCTTTTTTTGACCCACCATAATAATATTTTTAAAATCATTGTCTCAACATTTTGTACTCATGCAGAAATTGTCCAAAATCCTACAAACAAAGTAGCCATGGCGTCTACCTTATGAGTCGACACTGAGATCGAGAATGATCTCTACATAACAGTTATATAGCTCCATAATAATTAGCAATAACGGCCTTTAGGCAATGATGTACCCATGCAGGCGCTAGTCGCCGGTATATGTTAAAGGTATTACAAAGTTTTGATATGCAGGGCCGTAGCCAGAGCTTGATGTTTTTTTGTTTGTTTGTTTGTTTGTTGTTGTTTTTTTTTTTTTTTGGGGGGGGGGGGCATATACATGTATTTGATCGACGTCCTGGGGAGGGGTCTATGAGGAGGGGTGTCTGATCTTGGATTTTTTTTTTTTTGGGGGGGGGGGGGGCGTTTGCTAAACCTGTCCTTTTATATGGTTCGGAAGTACGGGGTGCTTTTGTATAGCGAATTTTGAGAGATTGGTAAAGATTGAAAAGTGGAATTCAAAAGTATTTTTTAGTAATGTTTTAGAAAATCTTCATTTGCAATGGATAAGAAACATCTTAGGAGTAAATAAAAAGAGTAGTAAATTGGCTGTGTTGGCTGAAGCTGGAGAATTTCCTTTCATTATCGACATGTGTAAAAGTGTCATGAAATATTGGATTCGCATGAAAAGTGTTGATGAAAACTCTTTGTTGAATTCTTCCTTTTTAAGAAAATAGAGAAATGATAGCGAAATCTACTACATGTTGGCTTAGTAATGTTCACAATTTGTTAAAGAAAAATGATTAATATGTTCACGGAGATAATGAATGTCTAAAATTTGAAAATATCATAGATAACGATAAAATAGTCGGTAAGGGAACAGAAATTGAATACATGATTCTCAATTTATAATGGATTTAAACAGTGACTACGTTGTCTACGTAACTATGTGTAAAGGAGGAAAAAAAATTGCGAACTTATATATTGTTTAAGCAAAACATATAAAAAACAAGTTGTTTAACATTAGGACGCTATCATAATAACTGATAATTTCGAGGTTACAGTATGCCAGCTTAATTGTAGTTAAAATGAATGCTTTCTCCAGCTTGTAGTTGACGTTGAATACTCATTGTTTGAGTCTTGTGTGAACCCTCGTCGTGTTTAGTGGATCCTTGTTTATAACTTTCGTAAAGTGAACCGGTAACATTGTTGAAGGTTGATGATAAAACTGCGTAATTTTTGTATGAAATGTTACTTATTATATTTCTTCTACTGTACTAACCCTCTAACATGCAAACAATCCTGAAAACATTCTCAAACCACGAAGATATTTATGGTTTTCTTTGAAGGCGTCACTGTGCAACACCCTCAAATAGTAAATTATTCCAACCAATTTTTGAATTTTCTCGACCGTTTTTCCATGAAAAAAAGACATAAAACAGGCTTTAACAAATTTTTCAACACTTAAGTGTTTGGAATGGTATACAAAGCCAATTCATTGCATTGTGACGATTTACATTCACCTAAAATTTAATAAAATTATAATAATATAGTCGAGAGAATTCAGAAAATCGATCGGATCAGTTTTTACCAATTTTTGTCATTAATGATGGTCTGTTTTCACTCAAACTTTCAGATTATCTTTAACTGTACATCTAGCATTGAAGTCTCTACCTTATCACTATTTTTTCTTACCTGAACAATGTTACCAAGTCCCTTTAAAATACATAATTACGACGGTACCATGTGTCATATCTTTTGTATTACTCGAGGCAGAATGAAGAGCCTACAGAAAAGGCACTGGACATGAAAATAATTTTGAATGAATTTACAGTTCACTTTAGTCTCTCAATCAATATATAATGCGAAATGTTTTACGACCTTTATTGTGTATCATGTTTATGGTTTAAATATAAAAAAAAGTCCCGTCCATTATTTGTTAAAACAATTAGTAACGTGGATTTACTTGGTATTTCCCTTAGTTTTCGCACAATAAAGTTGATATTGAAACTAGAAAATCAAACAAACAGAGAAAACAAACAAGCGAATAGAAATGAGTTCCATTTTTATGATTCTCATGTCTTATTAGATGTCGTTTATATGAATTGGATGTAGATAATTATATAGAGAGGGAGAGAGACAGAGAACGAGAGCGAGAGAGAGAGAGGGAGAGAGAGAAGGGGGAGGGAGCAAAATGAGTGGAGAGGTATAAAACGAAAAGAAAAGAAAATAGAGGGAGGGATAGAGTTAAGGGCAACAAAGAAAAGGAAATCATAAAGAAAGGAAATCAAGAGAGAGAGAGAGAAGTTTAGTGGCGTAGCGTGGGCTCAGTCATGGGGGGGGGGGGGGCATTAGTCTGCAGTCTACTAGATCAATGTTTTTGAACCTTTTTCATGATAATCATGGCACCCTCTCAGGAGTTAAAAAGTTACGCGAATCATGACAATGTTTGGGTAGCGAGGTATACTAGCACAAGTCATCTGTCAACATCTTTATGGTGTATTTTTAAGAATACAAACCGAATTCTAAAGTACAGACATAGATCAGGTGAAGCTTTCAGAAATAATCTTAAAACGTTTATCTGTTTGATTCGGCGTATCGAAAATAATGTTCGCTTTCATTTTCGTACGTTCTATTTTACGTTAGTTCCTTTGTTTATAATGCAGATGTTTTTAAGTGATTTCTTCTTTCTTTTTGAACAAGTAGCGATATCTTTGTTTTGAATTCCTCAATTCATTCTTACCAAACTTGCCAAAATAATTTAATACACTTACCTCAGGTTCGTTCTTCCGTCGCCTCAAATTCATTTATAATTCATTTTCCTAAGTTATGGAACAAAATCCCCAACAATATCAAAAACAGCTCAACTCTTTCCAGATTTAAAAAGCTAAGCAGGGAAATCTTACCTTCTTTATAAAATATAATATTCTTGTTCGCTTTCATTTTTACTGCCCTCTTATACATGTAGATACAGTTTTTTGTTGCTGCTGCAGAAGTGTACTTCTCTTTTTTTTTTCTTGTTTATATTAATGTTCGATGTTGATATTTTTTTAGTATAATTAATGTTGATCTTTTTATGTATTGGTGGCCCCTTTTTATAAGCTCTGCTTTCTCCGGGGTCACCAAACCATCATCGCGTTATTCTAAATCTTGATGTAACTTATTTTGATTGTATATATATTTTGATGGTTGAACAATAAATGAAATTGAAAAATTGAATTGAATTGAAGTACGCCGTGAGCATTTGATTAATGGACCGAATTCTAAAGTACAGACATAGATCAGGTGAAGCTTTCAGAAATAATCTTAAAACGTTTATCTGTTTGATTCGGCGTATCGATAATAATGTTCGCTTTCATTTTCGTACGTTCTATTTTACGTTAGTTCCTTTGTTTATAATGCAGATGTTTTTAAGTGATTTCTTTCTTTCTTCTTTTTTTTTTGCACAAGTACGCCGTGAGCATTTGATTAATGGATTTGGCGCCTTGCAAATCTCATTATATATTATTATTATAAATTTCATTGTTATTATTATTACTAAATGAAAATAGTACATCGTCAACATTGTCAGCAAACCAAAGCAAATTAAGCCATGAAGAATATAACAAGCGAAAATAGGAAAATAATTCAAAATATGATAATAATAACAATATTAACTGTAATAATACTACTAATTATGATAATATATTGTACTTCTTTAGCGTACTTAAGATCCGTAGGCCCTCTTAGTGGGCTTTAAAGTGATTTACAATCAATGAAAACACATATCAAACAGGTAAGTTTATACAGCACGTGCTAAGACTTCGACGTCTATATACTTCCTGTCTACATGGAGGTAACCCGACACATGCTCCGCCGACGATTGCTCCGCTGACATTTACTCCGCAAAACGCGACAATTGCTCCGCGACATTTGCTCCGCGACATTTGCTCCGCCGACAATTGCTCCGCCGACATTTGCTCCGCCGACATTTGCTCCGCCGACAATTACTCCGCCGACAATTGCTCCGCCGACAATTGCTCCGCCGACATTTGCTCCGCCGACAATTGCTCCGCTGACAATTGCTCCTCAAAACGCAAACTTGCTCCGGTGACAAATGCTCCTCGAACGACAGTTGCTCCGCCGACATTTGCTCCGCCGACAATTGCTCCGCCGACATTTGCTCCGCCGACAATTGCTCCGCCGACAATTGCTCCGCAAAACGCGACAATTGCTCCGGTGACATTTGCTTCACCGACAATTGCTCCGCCGACAATTGCTCCACCAACAGTTGCTCCGCCGACATTTGCTTCCCCTGAAGCGACACTTGCTCCGGTGACATTTGCTCCGCCGACAATTGCTCCGCCCAAGGAGTGTCCCATAAAATACAAATGCTACTAGTACTACGACAAATGCTTAGCCGACAATATATTTTTTTTCACGGGTTATTTTCGTTTTTTTTTCCCGTTTTTTTCTTCATTTTCTGAATGCATTTCATGAAATAATGTAGATGAAATGAAATGAATGAATGTTAATGATGATAATAATAACTAGATTTGTAATACTTGTTTTGAACAAGTATAGGTGGGCAAAAAGGGCAAATTTAAGATAGCTTATTGTCTCAGCTACAACATACTCGAAGTTCAGCGTAAACGAAGCTAAAACGGCGGAGATATTGCTCGCGAAAGACGGGAATGTAGAATCCAGTTTTGAAAAAAATTCATGTCCCATAGAGAATACACGCAACACGTCATCAGTGAAGGTCATAGTTGAAAACGTTATTGTGTTTTGTAGATATGCCTATACATATGTGTGCCAAATTTGAAGGCATTTGATTGAGCCATTTTCAAGTAATCGTGCTTACAAAAAAGTGGTTCGAAATAAGTAAAATATATAATAAAGGCAATTCTAACGAAATAAGGTGGTCTGTACGATATACAGCCCACCTGATAATAAAGGCAATTTTAACAAAATTATAAGGTGGTCTGTATTAGATACAGCCCAAATTCAGTTCTCTTTAATTTATTTGTACCCACTATTTTCCCCGCCAAATAATCCGAACAAAAGAATCAACCGAGGGTAATCAACTGTTAAACGAATTTATCATGAGTCCTTGAAAAATTAATTAATACTGCTTGTCAAATATTATTGAAGAACAGCAGAGGCGAACGCGATTATCGCTACAATTCAGAAATCATTGCTTGCATTGCTTTTCTCTCAAAATTACCGTGAGATATCAAGCTACATAGAACTATGATCGACACAAAAGATATTGTCTTGAAAACAGTCAGAAACATTAGAACTTGAATGAATAAAACATAATGCAAATGAATAAGACTAGAATGAATAGGACACAAGTTAATTTCTACCATTTAAATCATCCAGTACCAAATACCTGAGCAAAATTCGAACCAGATGCATTTAATGGTAAGCTTAAAGACAATGATTCATGACAATTGTCAATTGTCATGAGTTTATCGTCTAGACGTATTGCAAAAGATAATCAGAATAATAATGATCAGAATGATACCTCTACTATTAGGCCTACTTCTACATGTACTATACTACACTACTGCCATTGTAGATTATGCTGATAATAAAGATGATAATAATGATATGATAACAATTATAATAATACTATATACTTATACTAATCGTCATCAAAATCATCATGTTCATATTCATCGTAATGATAAAAATAATAATGATTATAATAATTACAATAATAACTTATATTAACGATAATAATCATGATAAGGATAATAATCACAATAACAAACACAATAATTACAAAAATAACATTAGTAACACCACCAACCATAATAATCATTGTTGTCATTATTATTGTGATACTGCTTCTAATACTACTCCTACTACATGTACTAGCAAGAAGGAGGGGAAGAGGAAGAATCTTATTGTTAATTTTTTGTATTATCGTGGCATACAAATGCACAGGGAGGTAAGAGAGGGAAAAGTAAGGCGACGAAGAGGGAGAGAGATGGAGAGAGAACGAGAGGGGGTAGCCTATGGCCCGGGTTCAGATTCAGTTCTCTTTAATTTTATTGACCCAGTACTGATGATCATAATTTTATCTACCATGTGATTGCCATGTGTACGCCACACCGAATAGCACTAGCTCACATTTTGTTATTGTTGTCAAGAACTTATTGGCATGCAGCCAGTAGATTTTCATCATGTGTTTGATCTTGTATTTAAAAAAAGACCAAACACATCATTATAATCTACAGAGTGCAACCAAAAAATTCTTAACAACAATTGAAATTTGTTTCAGGAAGCCTAACACTAAAAGCTGTTTTTGATTCAAAGAGCATCGTAGAGACAATGAACAAATAAGAATAATAATACATTCACTTCTATTTTCCCCGCAAAATAATCCGAACAAAAGAATCAACCGAGGGTAATCAACTGTTAAACGAATTTATCATGAGTCCTTGAAAAATTAATTAATACTGCTTGTCAAATATTATTGAAGAACAGCAAAGTCGAACGCGATTGTCGCTACAATTCAGAAATCATTGCTTGCATTGCTTTTCTCTCAAAATTACCGTGAGATATCAAGCTACATAGAACTATGATCGACAAAAAAAATATTGTCTTGAAAACTGTCAGAAACATTAGAACTTGAATGAATAAAACGTAATGCAAATGAATATGACTAGAATGAATAGGACACAAGCTCATTTCTACCATTTAATAATAATAATATTGGCATTTATATAGCGCTCTTACAGACATACATGTGTATCACAGCGCTTTACAACATTACATTACTTAATTGACATTGATAGCAAACAATAAAATTACGTACACAAATATATATAAATTCAACTATTAAAGAGAAAGGTTTTCAAGGAACGTTGAAAGATAGCGAGAGAAGGAGAAGATCGTACAGCCTGAGGGAGATTGTTCCAGAGACGTGGTGCGGAAACAGAAAAAGATCGATCCCCAAAGCGTGTACGACTCCTGGGAACCGAGAGCAAGGTTGGGTCGTTGCCAGATCTCAGACCATGCCTTCCTGGTTGATGTAATGAGAGAAGGTTTTGGAGATAGGAGGGAGCCATTTTATGGATGCACTTGTAGGTCATTGTGAGAATTTTGTATGTGATTCGCTTTTCTATTGGAAGCCAATGGAGCTGACGAAGGAAGGGAGAGGCATGGTCATGCTTCTTAGCGCGGAACACCAACTTTGCTGCTCGGTTCTGAGCTCGTTGCAGGCGATTGATATTTGACATAGAAATATTACATAGAAGAGAATTGGAATAATCAGTCCTAGATGTGACGAGAGCACGTACAGCATGCTCACACGCGGACTTGTCTAGGTAGGGTCTGATCCGAGCAATATTAGATAGATGGAAGTGGAGCGTACTAGAAAGTGATGACACATGGTGATTCATTCTCAGTGAAGAATCTAACACCACACCAAGGCTCCTGACAGTTGTTGAGGGCTCGATGTCTGCATCACCAATTGCGAGGGTAATGTCAGACACCAGATGACTGAAGTGAGGACTCACAGCAACAAGAAATTCCGTCTTTTCGCAGTTCAACTTAAGCATATTGCGCTGCATCCATTGCTGAAGGTCGTTGACACACAAAGAGAGTGAGACAAGGGCAGATCTAACACCATCACTGTCCTTTGGGTCAGCAGATATGTAGAGTTGAACATCATCAGCATAGCTGTGGTGTTGAATCCGTGGACGTCGTTCGATGATATCTGCAATAGGATTTGTGTACAAACTGAAAAGTTGCGGTCCAACAACGGAACCTTGGGGAACTCCGAACTTTAGTTTTCTAGGTTGTGAGAAGTCGTTGGCAATCTTCATCCTGACGCTTCGATCTGACAGGTAGGAGTCAAGCCATGAAATTACGCTTCCAGTAAATCCAAATTTGTTGGTAAGACGCCGGAGGAGAATCTCATGGTCAACTGAGTCGAATGCAGCAGACAGGTCCAAGAAAACAATGAACGTCGCCAGTTTGCTGTCCATCGCTCTCAAAATGTCATCTTGTACCTTTAAAAGAGCAGTCTCAGTACTGTGCCCACGTCGGTATGCTGACTGGTTCTCCACATATAGATCACTTTCATCAAGGTAGTCTGAAATTTGGGACAATGCAGCCTTCTCGATGACTTTAGACAGAAAAGGTACATTTGAGACAGGTCTATAGTTTTTCAGACTATCGCGATCAAGATTCAACTTCTTGATCAGTGGTGTAACAACTGCTTCCTTCAGCGCTGCGGGGAAGACGCCACTGCTCAGAGACGTTTGCACTATTGAAGTGATAAATGGGAGAAGCGTGTTGATGCTCTCTTTCAAGAGCCAGGTCGGTATAGGGTCTAACAAGCAGGACTTGTTTGGCGAAGAGCGAATTATCTTGTTGACCCTTTCAGTATCAACAGTGTCAAATACAGATAGGCTGGATGAAGACATCAAAGTATCCACAGTCCCTTCTGTCGACTCGTTCGTAGTTGCTGAGTTCCCAGATGAAAGACTCGATCTGATCTTCATTACCTTCTCCTCGAAGAAGTTTGCAAATCTTTCAGGTAATGCTGAGCTAGAAACATCAGATGGTAGGACCGTAGGTGACCGGTTGAGAAGTGAATTTAAAACGTGGAACACCTTCTTCACATCTGCACCTGATAGTTCTTCTGAATAGTACGATGATTTTTCTTTGCGTATTAGGTTAGAGATGACATGAATCTGAGCCAGGTATTGTCGGCGATTATCATCAGTCGGTGACTTTCTCCAGCGCCTTTCACACGTTCGCCGTGTACGTCTTGCTAGGTGAATCTCACTCGTGTACCATGGTGGATGACTACGGAAACGGTGGACACGCTTAGTTGGAGGACACAGTTGATCAAGAGTTTCCAAAGTAGCTTTGTTGTAAAACCCGACTTGATCATCAACATCACCATCAAACGGAAAGTCCGAAAGGGCTTCTTTAAGACGAGTAATGAACGAAGCCTTGTCCAAATCACGTAAGTTGCGGCATAAAGATGTTGAGGTAACCTGTTGAGGTTTGGCTATATCAACAGTGCAGCTGACGACGAAGTGATCGGAGTACAGTTTGTCATGTGCTTGACAGTCCATCAAAAGTGAGTCATCAGACCTCGTAATGACTAAATCTAACGTGTGACCATGCTTATGAGTCGGGGCGGAAACATGCTGTTGAAGTCCTGCAGCCTCAATTATTTGCAGAAAAGCTGCCACATCCGGTTTATCTGGTCTGTCCACATGAACGTTGAAATCTCCAAGGAGCAGAAGCTTCCATGTGTGTGTAGTGAGCTCGCCTACAAGTTCTTCAAACTCAAGAAGAAAATCCTGTGTCTTGAAGCCATTCTTAGCGGATGGTGGTGGCCTGTAGATAACAGCATAACACACTGACTTCGATGGATCAGTGACGGCAGCTATTTCAAACGTGGAATAGGGTGATGGGATTTTGAAAGCTGATAATTTCAATACAGTTTTGTAGATGACTGCAATCCCACCATGAGCATCGTCCCTGCCTCTTGCGACATTCAGGAACGAATATCCAGCCGGTGTGCACTCCTTGATGATAACAGGATCATCACTCCGCAACCATGTTTCAGTGAGAAACATAACATCGACGTTATTATCAGTCATATGTTCACACAAGAGGATTGTTTTATTCCTCACAGAGTTGCAGTTCCATAAATGAACATTCAGTTTATCGTTATTCTTAAGAGGTACATTCACCAGGTTAGAA
Source organism: Strongylocentrotus purpuratus (assembly GCF_000002235.5). Classification (NCBI taxonomy): domain Eukaryota; kingdom Metazoa; phylum Echinodermata; class Echinoidea; order Camarodonta; family Strongylocentrotidae; genus Strongylocentrotus; species Strongylocentrotus purpuratus. The sequence continues at coordinate 2,291,098 of NW_022145597.1, forward strand.
TGATTTCTGCATCTGCCAATTGAAGCCTCGGAGATCGTAGATCTGCTCCCTTCTAACGCAGTAGAGCCTGAGGAGCAAACTTCAATTTTTCGCTGCTTCCGAACTCCTCCACGTTTCCCACGATGAATTCTCTGTCTTCTTTGTCGAATAATGTGCGAGTGACTCAATTGGAGACTGATAGGTTCTTGCAACAGTAAACCAACTTCTCTTCCATGGGGATTCGAATTCAGTAGATCATCTCTGCAATAAGCTATTCTACCCCCATTTTGAGCAGTGACTGTCATTTTCAATGCTAAGTTGAGTCCATTCCACACGGTCAAACCAAACACAATGGTAAGAATGCTGATGAATAGGGCTGCCTCCATTGTGGCCTAGGTCCATGCCAAAGAAACACTGTTAAGATGATGACAGTCTATTGTTGATATAGTTGAGCGATCTTCAATATGTTGTCCTAGCTGTGAAGCTAATGTTGCAGCCCTACACAGATTTGCACATGTGGGAAAGTGCTTGGATAGTGATATAAATCAAACTTCTTCAAACATATCACTTTAAGCACTAAAATGTCGAGAAAACTGTCCAGCGTGTTCCTCAAACATCTACTAATCATCTATTGTAGCAAAGATTAGTGAAGATGTAACTTTAGCTCGTAAAACACAAGTAATTAACAGAGCTACTGTGGGGGTCATCCTGCTAGGCGCACCACACCACCGAATAACATACCAAATACCTTAGCAAAATTCGAACCAGATGCATTTAATGGTAAGCTTAAAGACAAAGATTCATGACAATTGTAAATTGTCGTGAGTTTATCGTCTATATAGACGTATTGCAAAAGATAATCAGGATAATAAGGATCAGAATGATACCTCTACTACTAGGTCTACTTCTATATGACTATACTATACTACTGCCATTGTAGAATATGCTGATAATACAGATGATAATAATGATATGATTAAAAATTATAACTAGACTTTAATTCGTCACTTTGACGAATTAGGTGATACGTATGCTATTTTGGGTTCTATTCGCTATTCATAAGGACCGTTATTCATAAGGTCCGCTATTTATAAGGACCGCTATTCATAACGTGGAAATTCCCGTACTTCCTGGTCCGCTATTCATAATGGTAAACGAGGGTTACTATTCATAAAGAAATAAGGTTCGTTGATCATAAGGACCGCTATTCATAACGTAAGATGAGGGTCGCTATTCATAATTCATATTAAGGGTCATTAATCGTAAGGACCGCTATTCATAATATGAAATCAGGGTCGCTATTCATAATACGACGAGGGGGTCGCTATTCATAATACGAAATGAGGTTCATTACTTATAAGGGTCGCTATTCATAACACGGGAAGAGGGTCGCTATTCATAAAAGGAGAAGAGGGTCGCTATTCATAATACAAAATGAGGTTCGCTATTCATTAGACGGGAAGAGGGTCGCTATTCATAATAGGAGAAGAGGGTCGTTATTCATAATAGGAGAAGAGAGTCGCTATTCATAATAGGAGAAGAGGGTCGCTATTCATAATACGAAATGAGGTTCGCTATTCATAATAGGAGAAAAAGGGTTGCTATTCATAAATGGAGAAGAGGGTCGCTATTCATTATAGGAGAAGAGGGTCGCTATTCATAATAAGAAATGAGGGTCGCTATTCATAATAGGAGAAAAGGGTCGCTATTCATAATACGAAATGAGGGTGTCTATTCATAATAGGAGAAGAGGGTCGCTATTCATAATAGGAGAAGAGGGTCGCTATTCATAATAGGAGAAGAGAGTCGCTATTCATAATAGGAGAAGAGGGTCGCTATTCGTGATACGAAATGACGGTCGCTATTCATAATACGAAATGAGGGTCGCTATTAATAATGCGAAATGAGGGTCGCTATTCATAATACGAAATGAGGGTCGCTATTCATAATAAGAAATGAGGGTCGCTATTCATAATACGAAATGAGGGTCACTATTCATAATAGGAGTAGAGGGTTGCTATTCATAATACGAAATGAGGGTCGCTTTTCATAATAAAAAATGTGGGTCGCTATTCATAATACGAAGTGAGGTCGCTATTCATAATACGAAGTGAGGGTCGCTATTCATAATAGGAGTAGATGGTCGCTATTCATGATACGAAATGAGGTTCGCTATTCATCATAGGAGAAGAGGGTCGCTATTCATAATACCGAAAAAGTCAAAGTGACATAAGCAATAAAATAAATGAAAGCGACATACTGGATAGAGGACACCCCATGGCTACAGCGTAGGCCGTGGCTGGGGCGTAGGCCGGGGGTGGGGTAGGCCACATGGTCCAAAACATTTGAAGAAAATACTTATTGAAAACTCACATTTCTGAAGAAAAAAAAGGCGTGCCCCAATAATGAACGTGTCCGGTCACCAGCCCCCCCCCCCCCCCCCCCCCAACAAGTAAGCCCGACCACGCTGCGCCATTCTGCCTACCCTTCTGGCAGTATTCCCTTGGTACATGTACATATTAGCGATAATTCTCGTCCACGTAGTTCATAGATGGCGTAGCCTCTGTGTGTTTAAGGGTGGGGGCGGTGGGGTTGTATCAGTGTTGCCTTCGAGCGACAGAGAGAGGGTTGTAGGGACTTAAGTTATATACCATATTCAAGCTTTTTGTAAATATAATATGTCGCACAAACATATTTTCCATATAAGGAAGTTGGATATTCAGAATCAGATACAATTTTTTGTTTTACCGTAAAACATTATGCGAACGGTTGCATCCCCAGTATTATTTATTTTTTAAAATTATTTTACTTTTTAGCTTTGATAATTATAGACATCCCCATAATCTAGCTAATATATTTCCCCCCGCTACAGCGGTGAAAACAAGAAGGAAAACACACATAATCCTATCGTCATTTGTCCCGCTCGTGGGAAATCTTGCTCACCACCCTACCCCCCCCCCCTCCCGACTAAGCCTATCGTGGCTACGCCACTGGCACATTAAAGGTAAAGACCAGTATTGGAAACGCCCCAATTTCAAAAAATGAAATGGAAGCTCTCATTACCAATCATGTGAAAGAATATGTTTTGACTTATACATGATGATAAAAAATTTGCCGGGAAACCGCCTACTAATTCATATATTTGGTAAATTTGTTTCTCTCATGGTCTGTGAGAGATATAGGGTAGTCCCATATACATCTTTCTGTGTATAGTGCTTGTAACTTTACGAAGAATGGGCCAAATTTCTTATAATTTTGATGATTCCAGAACCTTGCAGATGCTAGATGCTAGATGATCAACCTTTTCTGATCGATTCCACAACGTTTCTTTCACAATGCAATCGCATGACCATAACTGGTCTTTACCTTTAAGTAGAACAAGCATGCTCATTATCATAGCCATTTAAGGACTTAGTTTGCTATTTTAAGAAACTAGTAATTGTTTAACGAAAATAATATTTGTGTAAAAAGTAACTTTTAGTAGGACTTATGGAACTACAAATTATATAGCCTTAGTCAGATTCAGGCACACAGAAGTTCTTTAATTTCAGCCAATGAAGAGTTTCAAGATTTCAGTTTTCCATGAATTATCATGCCTCAGGATACTAATAATCATATTAATTAACCTAACTTGATTTATCAAAAAACTTGATCTCCTGAAACTTTCCTAACATCGAAAACAAACGGAGTTTGACCGGACCATTAGCCCATACACTGTGAAAATGTTGGGCAATATTGTTTAAATTGGCGTGGGGCCCAGGGGCAAAGCCCCGGTGAGGGTCAAGGAAGCTGTGATTTTAAGCTTTACAATAAGGTCAGATGAGCTTCCAGGGGCCCGCCTAGGGGCCTTTGATGGGGTCTGCATGCCCTCGGAAGCTTTTCAAAAAGGTGTGTGTGTGGGGGGGAGGGGGGTTCAAACTATGACACGTTAGCTACTAAAAATAAACCACGTTTCAAATTTGGGGGCAACTACCCCCAAGCCCCCCCTCTCTCTCTCTCTCTCTCTTACTCCCACCCTTCTTCTCTCAGGCTTCCCCCCCCCCCCTCTCTCTCTCTCTCTCCTCTTTTTCATCCCCCCGTTTCTTTTCTTTCCTTTTCCTCTTTTTGTCCTTTTCTCCTTTTCTTTCGGGTGAGAAAGGTGGAAAGACAAGGAAATGGCGCTTAGTGACAGTAACTTTCGAGCCACGGAATCAAAGTTAAACGTTAAAACACCCCTGCCCTGCAAAGTCAATTTTGTAATTAACGGTAGGGGGCCACTGCACAACTCTTATTTTGCCCTTTATTTGGCTTCAGCCATAAAGTCGCTTGAGCTTGTATTTGAGCATATGTTGGTAGTAATCATAGACAGGGCGGCAATCCTGGGCCCGATAGGAGGACACGTCCCCCAGGAAATTTAGAAATATAGCTAGAAAGATATAATTATAGCGGAAAGAACGTACATACTGGGGCTAGGGATTTCCTAGAGTGCATAATGTCAGCATTCAACATTGCAAAATCTCGCTTCGTCGTTACGCCCCCTCGCCCAATAACACAAAACTATGATATGACACTCGGTCCACGCTCCCGGCCGTCATTTATCCATGGTTGTTGCAATAATTGTTCTTTTTCATTTCTACTAACAATATTGTGTGCTATCACAATCATGATTGTTTCATTTTCCCTTTAAGGCAGGCGCGTAGCCAGAGTCGAGAATGGAACAACGAATCGTCTTCTTTCTCTAATAATTTCATTAAACTATGAAACGTCAAAGCTTACGCGCTTTGCGCAAGAGGGGGGGGGATGGGAACTGAATTCAGACAAGGATTAATAATCGAGAATGGTACAACAAATCCTCTTCTTTCTCTAATAATTTAATGAAACATCAAAGCTTTCACGTTTCGCGCGGGAGGGGGAAAACTGAATTCAGACAAGGATTAAGAGTCGAGAATGGAACAACGAATCATCTTCTTTCTCTAATAATTGCATTAAACAATGAAAGGTCAAAGCTAACGCGCTTTGCGCAAGAGGGGGGGGGGGTGGAATTCAGACAAGGATTAATAGTCGAGAATGGTACAACAAATCCTCTTCTTTCTCTAATAAATTAATGAAACATCAATGCTTCCCCGCTTCATGAGCGACCCTCATTTCGTTTTATGAATAGCAACCCTCATTTTGTTTTATGAATAGCGACCCTCATTTCGTTTTATGAATAGCGACCCTCATTTCGTATTATGAATAGCGACCCTCATTTCGTTTTATGAATAGCGACCCTTTACTTCTATTATGAATAGCGACCCTCATTTCGTATTATGAATAGCAACCCTCTACTCCTATTATGAATAGCGACCCTCATTTTCTATTATGACTAGCGACCCTCATTTCTTTTTATGAATAGCGACCCTCATTTTGTATTATGAATAGCGACCCTCATTTCGTTTTATGAATAGCGACCCTCTACTTCTATTATGAATAGCGACCCTCATTTCGTATTATGAATAGCAACCCTCTACTCCTATTATAAATAGCGACCCTTATTTTCTATTATGAATAGCGACCCTCTACTCCTATTATGAATAGCGACCCTCTACTCCTATTATGAATAGCGACCCTCTTTTTCTATTATGAATAGCGACCCTCTTCTCCTATTATGAATAGCGACCCTCTACTCCTATTATGAATAGCGACCCTCTACTCCTATTATGAATAGCGACCCTCTACTCCTATTATGAATAGCGACCCTCTACTCCTATTATGAATAGCGACCCTCTTCTCCTATTATGAATAGCGACCCTCTTTTCCTATTATGAATAGCGACCCTCTACTCCTATTATGAATAGCGACCCTCTTTTTCTATTATGAATAGCGACCCTCTTCTCCTATTATGAATAGCGACCCTCTACTTCTATTATGAATTGCGACCCTCTACTCCTATTATGAATAGCGACCCTCTTTTCCTATTATGAATAGCGACCCTCTTCTCCTATTATGAATAGCGACCCTCTACTCCTATTATGAATTGCGACCCTCTACTCCTATTATGAATAGCGACCCTCTTCTCCTATTATGAATAGCGACCCTCTTCATCGATTATGAATAATGACCCTTATGGTTAGCGACCCCCATTTTGCATTATGAATAGCGACCCTCATTTCGTATTATGAATAGCGACCCTCATTTCTTATTATGAATAGCGACCCTCTTTCTGTGTTATGAATACCGGCCTTTTGTAAATTTATGAATAGGGACCCTCTTCTTTGATTATGAATAGCGGTCCTTATGAACAATGACCCTTATGGATAATGACCCTTTTCTCCAATTATGAAAAGCGGACCTCATGAATAGCGGTCCTTATGAATAGTGGACTTTACGAATAGCGATATTGACCCGCTATGTTTGAATCATGAAAGTGTGCCGATGATGATCTAATGATGATATTCATAAATACGATAATAAAGATATTGATGATGATGATGATTTATTTGTTTTAAATGACGATGACAATGATTAAAAGAGTGGTATAGCGCCCCCTTAAGGTATTCGATAGACAATTGTTATAATTAATTTACTAAACAAGCTCAAATTTTCGCCTGATTGCAGAGCCTACCAATCATTGAACTGATATTTCGACGCACTACATACGCAACATAATGAACAAGTCTAGACTGGAATGTAGTATCATTCACCTCCCATAGGCATAAGACGCATATTAAGCAAACAATCTAATGACGTCATCAAAATGAATAAATATTGGTAATAATCTTGTGAAGAATTGTCTCAGCTACAACGTATCAAAATTTAGAAGAAAATTGATCAATACTTGCAGAGATACAATCATTTTCTGTAAATATGTTGACGTCATAATATGCAAATTCGTATTTTGATTTCCAATGCCATTATGATGACGTTAAAATGAACTTAATGGCCAAATGAGAAATGAAATCATTTCTCCGACTCATATAATCAAAATGAAAGAACAATTGGGGTCTAGGTGCATCCCAAAGAGCTGTGATGGATTTTGTGTAATCATGTTTTTGCCTATATATGCTATGTATTACATGTGCTCGTGCGCACGGCAATTTATATTAAACGGACGCGCATTCCGTTATGAAATATCATGAAAGGGAAAAAAAAATGCGTTTCTTTGTTGTGTAATGGCGTAACACGCAAAAACGCGCGTGCATAATTTCCGAAATTCATTAAATGGCCTAGAACATACTCTGTTTTGATTAAAAAGTAAATTTGAGCCTTTTAAAATTCAGACGCGCGCGGATTTTGATGAGATGTTGTTTTAAATATGGTTCAGTTTTGATGACTCATTATGAGGATATGATTAAAAGTTGATTTCCACAAAATAGCGCCTGGATGACGTCACAATGATTTTGAGTTACTGAAAAGTGTCACAATTCTAAGTTATGCTAATATTAATCATCATGGCAAGTTTCATGATAATGGCTTTATTCATTCATGAGATATCCTGCGAACAAATTAATGGCAGAATAATGAATGGGAATAATAATAACTTGAATTTGTCACTTTGACAATTTAGGTTATACGTATGCTAATGTTTTAAATAATGAAGAATGTATTTCATGATTTTATATTATCTTCTAAAATGCTCTTCCTATTAAAGGTAAAAACCAGTATTGGAAACGCCCCAATTTCAAAAAATGAAATGGAAGCTCTTATTACCAATCATGTGAAAGAATATGTTTTGACTAATACATGATGATAACAATTTTGCCGGGAAACCGCCTACTAATTGATATGTTTGGTAAATTAGTTTATCTACATGGTCTGTGAGAGCCTATAAGCGCACGTGTCGCGCACGTGTGCGTATAGTCCCATATACATCTTTCTGTGTACAGTGCTTGTAACTTTACGAAGACTGGGCCAATTTTCTTATCATTTTGATGATTCCAAAACCTTGCAGTACACACCAATACTTATATGCTAGGTGATCAACCTTTTCTGATCGATTCCACAACGTTTCTTTCACAATGCAATCGCATGACCAGGCGCGGATCCAGGATTTCTTAGGGGGGGGGGGGGGGGGGGGCCCACTTTTTTTTTTTGGTCCGAAAAAAAAATCGTAACGACTCAGCCAGCCGCTAAATAAGCAAGGGGGGGGGGGGGGGGGGGGGAAAGGACACTTTTTTTTTTTGGTCTCGAAATTTGAAAATTTGACATTTTGTTCCGTTGGGGGGGGGGGGGGTGAGGTCACCTTTTTTAGGTCAGCCATTGGCATTTTTTTTTTTTTTTTTTTTAATTTAAACAAAAAAAAATCACAGAAAGGGGGGGGGGGAGGGTTGCTCCAAAATACACACATAAAAAAACCGAAGGGGGGAGGGTCAACCCCCTAACCCCCTCCCCTTCCGAAAGTGCCTACTCGTCTGAAAAAAAAAAAAAAAGTTCTTCCCCTCCCGCGCGAGGTCACCTTTTTTAGGTCAGCCATTGGCATATTTTTTTTATTTTTTTTAATTAAAAAAAAAAAAAAAATCACAGAAAAGGGGGAGGGGGAGGGTTGCTCCAAAATGGGGGGAGGGTCAACCCCCTAACCCCCTCCCCTTCCGTACGTGCCTACTCGTCTGAAGAAAAAAAAGTTTTTCCCCTCCCGCGCGAAGCGCGGAAGCTTTTACGTTTCATTAAATCATTAGAAAAAGAAGACGATTCGTTGTACAGTTTTTTACTCTTAATCCTCGTCTTAATTCATCCCCTCTCCCGCGCAAAGCTCGGAAGCTTTTACGTTTCATTAAATCATTAGAGAAAGTAGACGATTCGTTGTACCGTTCTCGACTCTTAATCCTCATCTGAATTCAGTTTTCCCCTCCTCCTTCCCGCGCGAAGCGCGGAAGCTTGTACGTTTCATTAAATCATTAGAGAAAGAAGACGATTCGTTGTACCGTTCTCGAAAATAATCCTTGTCTGAATACAGCTTTTACGTTTCATTAAATCATTAGCGAAATAAGACGATTCGTTGTACCGTTATGACTTTTAATCCTTGTCTAAATTCAGTTCCCCCTCCCACGCGAAGCGCGGAAGCTTTTACGTTTCATTAAATCATTAAAGAAAGAAGACGATTCGTTGTACCGTTCTCGACTCTTAATCCTTGTCTAAATTCAGTCCCCCCCCCCCCCCCCCCGCTTCGACGTTTCATTAAATTTTTAGAGAATGAAGACGATTCGTTGTTCCGTTCCCGAAAATTATCCTCGTCTGAATTAAGCTCCCCTGCCCTCCCCCGCGCGTAGCGCGGAACTTTTTTTTTGTATTAATTCATTAGAGAAAGAAGACGATTCGTTGTACCGTTCTCGACTCTTAATCCTTGTCTGAATTTCAAATATGTTCTTTGTCTATTCCCTTTTCTTCCTACGTCCTCTTCCTTTACACTCCTCTCTTTTTTGGCCGGCGTTTATTGGGGGACCACCCCACCGCCCCCCTGGCTACGCGCCTGCTGTCAGATGAACATATGTTGATACCTTGTCCGCCCCGGAAGCTCAGGGGTTTAAGGTTTTAATTTACGGTCCGATTAGCATTCAGGGGTCCGCCTTAGCGCCCTAGACGGAGTCCAGGGGACAGAGCCCCGGAAGTTCAGGAGTTTAGGCATTTAATTACGGTCAGATGAGCATTATTTTGATACCTGATTGTTACAATGGCAGGTCACTAATTGGCTTGGGGTCTAGGGGGCGGAGCCCCGGAATCTCAAGGGTTTTAGGCACTCAATTCCGGTCAGATGAGTATCGAGGGGCCGCCTAAGGGCTCTTGGTTGGGTCCAGGGGGCAGAGCCCCCAGAAGCTCAGGGGTTTTAGGCGTTTAATTACGGTCAGATGAGCATTTTTGATACCTTATTATTTGTGACACTAGCAGGACACTATTTGGCGTGGGGTCCAGGGGGCAGAGCCCCAGAAACCAGAGGTTTTAGGCATTAAATGACCGTCATATGAGCATCTAAGGGCCCGCCTTAGGGCCCTAGGTGGAATGCAGGGGGCAGAGCCCTTAGGATTTTAGGCATTAATTTTAATCATGGTCAGATGAGCATATTTTGATACCCCATTATAATGTGACACTGGCAGTTAACTGTTTTTTCTTTCTCGCTCTCTTTCTTTCTATTTCTCTTTAATATACTTTTTCAAAGAAAGTGTGGGGGAGGGGCTCGAGGATCCCGATCCCCGCCGTTCCGCGGGCCCTGATATGTAGGCATCTCAAGAAGCATTTTCTTGCCTGGCTGTAAATTTAGGAATTTGTCATTTTCCAACAAACGCATGAAGTGAGGAAAATTATCTCATTTCAGCATTTTGTTAACCACCGTTATGGAATTATAAATAAACCACGTTTGAATTCTATTTCTCCAACCTCCCCCCCCCTCCCCTATCAGTATGCCAGTGCCCCCCCCCCCCCCTCCGATCTACACCTTGTTGGCGGGAAAATTGCAACTGATATCCCTTACCTTTCTTCATTCTCTTTTTTTTCCTTTCCCTTTCTCTCCTCTTTCACTTTCCCTTCCCTTCCTTATCTCTCTCTTAGGTTTGCTGGGGGGGGGGGGGGGGGGGGGGGGGGGGGGGGGGGGGGGGGGGGGGGGGGGGGGGTAAGAGGACACATTTTTTTTTTTTTTTTGGTCTCGAAATTTGAAAATTTGACATTTTGCTCCGTGTGGGGGGGGGTAAGGTCAGCTTTTTAGGTAAACCATGGGAATTTTTTTTTTTTTTTAATTTTTTTTTTTTTTTTTTTAAAAAAAAAAAAAAAAAAAAAAAAAATCCAAAAGGGGGGGATTTTAGAGAAATTTAGGGGGGTTTACACACAAAAAATTACCAAAGGGGGGGGGGGGTTTAACCCCCCAAACACCCCCCTGTGTACGCGCCTGAATGAAACAGATTTTGAGCGGAGTAATTATCTTTCGACGGAGAACTTGCGTAAGGAGCTAAAACTTAATGTTTTTTAAATCAAACATTATGGGGAATAGCAAAAAACGGCTGAGCATTTATTGCACTAATTGCCAGAGGAGCATTCATGTCTTCCACGAGGCCGCACGTGTGGATCAGAGAGCAATTTAATTGTCGGCGGAGCATCGTCTTTTGTGGGGTACTTTGGGGAGGAGCAACATTTACTGTCGTAATAGCCTTTGTATTTTACGGGGCACTTTTTTTAGCGGAGCAAAATGTCGGCGGAGCAATTGTCGGCGGAGCAAATGTCACCTGAGCAAGTGTCGCTTCAGGCGGAGCAAATGTCGGCGGAGCAATATTATTGTCGGCGGAGCAAATATCACCGGAGCAATATTATTGTCGCGTTTTGCGGAGCAATTGTCGGCGGAGCAACTGTCGGCGGAGCAACTGTCGTTCGAGGAGCATTTGTCACCGGAGCAATTGTCGCGTTTTGCGGAGCAATTGTCGGCGGAGCAATTGTCGGCGGAGCAAATGTCGGCGGAGCAATTGTCGGCGGAGCAAATGTCGGCGGAGCAATGATGTCGGCGGAGCAACTGTCAGCGGAGCAACTGTAGCGGAGCAAATGTCGCGGTACACTTGTCGCGTTTTGCGGAGTAAATGTCGGCGGAGCAATCGTCGGCGGATTATTTGTCATGGAACCTACATGGAGGGTATAATAGATCTTCTTCTTCGTTTGGTATTATAAATGGCTATTAGTCAAATTTGACTATTGTTGCCAATTTCATCGCATCTCTTTTTCTTAATGTTTTGGTTAAAAATTATTTTTTTAAAATTCCCATCTCATTTTAATATAATATTAAGTCATAGTCTACCCAGTTTTAGGTAACAAAATGGAATAATATATTTTTTCATTACGGCGTAATCTCGCTGGGCTGGTAAGAAGGCATCATAGAAAGGACAGGGCCAGCGTGAGTTGGAACTGTGCCGCAGTGCGGATCGTCGTTTAATTTGAAATAATTTTTTTTCTATTTTTTTGTTACATAACACTGGGTAGACTATGAAAAAAAATCAAAATGAGATTGGAAAAAAAAAAAGAGATGCGATGAAATTGGCAACAATAGTCAAATTTGACTAATAGCCATTATAATACCAAACGAAGAAGAAGAAATGGTTAATTTTTTAGGCCTCCACATGCCAGTATTGTTGCTCCTGGATTGATGGTGAGACGGCAGGCGCGGATCCAGGATTTCTTAGGGGAGGGGGCCCAACTTTTTTTTTTTTTGCTCCCGAAAATTTGAAAATCGCGCCGGCCGAAAAGTCGCTCAGTGGGGGGGGGGGGGGGGGGGGGGGGGGGGGGGGGGGGGGGGGGGGGGGGGGGGGGCTGGTACAGAGCACAATTTTTTTTTTTTTTTTTTTTTTGCTCCCGATAATTTGAAAAACGCGCCGGCCAAAAACTCGCTCAGTGGGGGGGGGGGGGGGGGGGGGGGGGGGGGGGGGGGGGGGGGGGGGTAGTGAGCACATTTTTTTTTTTTGATCCTCAAAAAAAATTCAATTTGCACCCCCCCCTTGAGCGCCAGGGGGGGGGCCCAACCCCCAAAAAGGTAAAAATCACGTGATTTTACATGATTTTTTTCTCAAGGGGGGGGGGGCCCGGGCTCCCCGGGCCCCCCCCCCCCCCTGGATCCGCCACTGTGAGACGGTGTGGTATAGATGTTACGTGTGTGGAATTTTTTCTCTCTGTTTCCTCTTTCAAGACCCACCTCGGATAAATTAAAAACATATACACACAAGATACGAATCTAAAACAAAACAGAGTAGAACAAACAACCCCCAAAATAATACAATACGGATGAATGCCATGCAAAAACTAAACGATTTATAGAAAAATCGGATAAATAAATGTTAAGAGATATTTTTTGTCATGTTATGCCTAGATTTTTCAATAAAATTTACGTTAGAACTGAATCCTAACTATTATATCCCACAACTCATCCAAAATAATGGTAAAAATAAGCATTAATCTTCATGATTCAGATTCAATATTGAAGAAACCGACAACGCCTACATGTTATAGATAAATGTCCCCTTTTTGATTACATAGTCTGCTGCCCTCTGCGGGCGTGCATATACGCATGCAATTTCCTTCGAGTTTCAACTTTTTCAAGTTGCTAATATTCTAGATTTAGCTGTGATTTCGGGAAAAGAAGGTCAGCCGACGGACTATGGAAAACTTACTCACGTAAATATTTCAAAGGAAGAGCTTCATCAGCAAGCTTCATTCGCTTGACTTTTATGGAGGAACGTGCTTCTCTTAATTTTTTTGAGTTTTAAAGTCGGACGATTGTTTGGTACACTTGTATTTTACATTCATCTCACTCGTTCACCGGTACCGGTACCGCAGCTCAGCGCTGTCGTTATAGTTCAGTGGCTATACTGTGCTTGTGCAGTCGCCTGATCCCAGAGCTAGCCGCCTACTGTGTGTTGGGAGTTCCCACGGTCGCGGTCAGCTGTTCATCGTCATTGCTTGCTTCGCATTACAGAAACCCGTGTGCAAGTATTGCACTTCGCTTGAATAAAGTGAGTTTTCTTCAGCGAAGAAGTCATTCAAATACACCAAGATGAGGGAGTATAAAGTTGTTGTTTTAGGAAGCGGAGGAGTGGGCAAAAGTGCCCTGACAGTACAGTTCGTCTCGGGAAATTTTGTGGAGAAATACGACCCTACAATCGAGGATTTCTATCGCAAAGCCATCGAAGTTGAAAACACCATGGCGATCTTAGAAATTTTGGATACGGCAGGTACGGAACAGTTTGCGTCAATGCGGGATTTATACATCAGAAACGGGCAAGGTTTTGTAGTAGTTTACAGCGTAACGAGCAAACAATCCTTTGGAGATGTTCTCAATATTCGTGAGCAGATTGTAAGAGTTAAAGGAACTGACCGAGTCCCGATGGTACTTGTTGGGAATAAAGCAGATTTGGAGCACGAGCGGCAGGTACCCACCAGTGAAGGAATGATCCTCGCCAACCGTTGGGGCGTGCCCTTCTACGAGAGCTCCGCTAAGAGCACGCAGAATGTGAACGATGTATTCGCCGATTGTGTGGTAGAAATCATGCATATATTGGCGCCACACAAGCAAGTCAGCGGGGGTTGCTGCTCCAAGTGTGTGTTATTGTGATTTCTTACTTATCTACATTAGGTGAGTATTGTCATTCTGATCCAAACTTAACAACAATGTCCTGATGAGTGATGAATATAAACTTTCTCAATGGAAAATGAATTATTAATGCATACAATATGGATCCAGACATTGTCAATACCGGTATACATTTCTTATGGGCGGGTGTCAATTTTTCCTGGTAGGAGGGGAAAGGGGTTTAAAATCTGACAACGATTTGAATTTCCTGAGACTGGACTATTTGCTTAACCCCGGGCTATAGTATAGGTGGGGTTAAAGGGGGTCTTAGCCCCACCTATAGTCTAGTCCGGGTTAAGCTTATTACATTTTCTGTTCACACATGTATTTACCAAAGTGGGCTAGCACCACCTATATAGTAGGGGTTAGCTGGCCCTGCAAAAAAGTAGGGCTAACCCCGCAATGGTGGTGCCAACTCCGCAATTGTAATTGCAAGCAGATGAATGACAACAGAAACGAAAATAGTCTGGTACTACGCAATGGAGCAAATTAATGAATATTCACACTATACAGCTATATGTAGTACGGGGCTAACAAATTGCAGTGAGAACAGCATGAATTTTCTTATTCCGGGATAGGCGCTTACTTAGTACAGGACTAAAAAAGCGTGTGTGAAAAGCCAAAAAAGTTAGTCCGAGCTAAGGATAGTACGGGGCTAAGCAAAGTACGGGGTTAAGCAAAAAAAGTGTGAAAAGAGACTAAAGAGTAGACCTTTTTAAGAGTCGGTCAAATATGACTCATGAGTCAATTCAATACATTCTACATACATGCACATGTACATTTAAATGCTTTCAACTACTTGGGTTGTTCTCTGACTAGTGTGCTGCCTACTACAGCTTGTACATTGTAGTTCATGTTCTCTCTCCTTTCACATAAAACATTTCAATAAATTTAGGTAGGCCTATACACCGTACATGTACATGTTCGGGTAGGTTGTGTAAACATGTATTAATAGTGACATGCTGTAGTCTGAAAATAGTGGAAGCTCTTTTAGGTGACACATCAACAGACATGGACTCCATGGAGGTTGATGATTGACGACTCTAAGCTGAACCTTGTTAGAAGGTCACACACTCATCTTTGTACATCTACATTCTAAAGATAGCAACCTACTTTATCTTATATCCATGTGCACAGACTAATGCATGCACAATCTACAACTTCATTCAATTCTGTGGTCTTGATGTTGTATACCCTGCATGTACATATAACATACATTGTAGCAATATGTTGAAACGTATGGGTACAAGTTTTTACTACATGAAGTCATGTACAGTGTACATGTTCTATTTACTTGTGCAGTGTACATGTACTTTAATAAAGGAGGTCAACATGCTTTGAATCCAATCATTATTAGTTCTTTAACATGTATATGTACATGTACAGTATACTCCAAACGACATGTACCAACATTAAAACTAACAATGAAATGCATACAGTATTGTACAGAGTACATGTACAGTAGGTCTGCATGTAAATTGAACATGGTACTTTCAGTTTCTTGTGAGACCACAGATTCTTCAAACCAATACTTGGCCTTTCCTGTTTCCTGAGAAGATCATGTACCTTGATGCTCTTCCTACAATCTTTTTTTAAATTTTTTATTCCCTAAAACTTGCATTGTACATACATGTACAGTACATGTACATGTAGGCCTACATGTACGTGTACCTGAAATGGTATTGTCATGGGTATAAATATAAAACTGGCAATAACCCAATGTAGCCTACATGTACAGTGTACCTGGATGATATTTTATTTCATTAGTTTTGTTTGTCTTCTTCCATATCACTTGGCAATTCTCATTTCCTGTTAATTGTTGTGATTTATCAGGTGGGTACTTCCTTATTGATGATCACATTATTTACTTTAATGCTGTGATTTCTAAACTAAATCTAAAGGAGGCCTTGGAGTGGTTAACCATGCTTTCAGCCAGCATCAGTTGATCATAGCTTTAAACATGTACAAGAAGGACCTAATATTTAATCACAGTAATAGTACATTAGATAGCAGAAAGAAGTTTTTTTAGAAAGGAAGGAATTTGAAAAAAAAGGAAGAAAAGAATATAATCCTTTAGTATGCATAATATATTCCTTTTGAGCTGTGGTGCTACATATACAAACATGTACTGTACATATGTACATGTACATTGTACACTGTATGTGTCAGATATTCTCACCTACACTGTATATGTTTGACACTGCAGTACAGTAAGCCCTTAAAACTGAAAAGACCAATGTTGTAGCACTGCTAAATGGTGTTATGTAAATGTACATGTATCTGTATTTACACTGTGGTACATCGCATGAATGTATGCATTGAGAAGACTTGTATTCTGCCAACATGTTTCAAACAGACAGTGATTTATATTTACATACAGAGTCTGCATGGTCCTTTGGAAAGTAGGCGTGTCTGAATCAATGTTTAATACATTGCTTCTAATCTGGTCTAATCATGTTTGAAGAGTCATATCATATCTTTTATTGGTGCTACACCAGATAGGGATGAGTCAAGAAAGAAGTATTTAGGATGTGCATCTGATTTCATTGCTAGGTAGTAACCAGACACTCCTGTTCACATGTTAACTCAGTAGGACTCCAATGCTAGCTGACAACTACCTCTCAGTACACAGTGCATCATTCCTTCATGCATGTACATCTGTTGGTACAGTAATGCTGTATTTTAGTCTATTTATCATACTATCTACAAAATACATTGTACAGTGTGTACATGTACATGTAATGTAGCTCAGGGCATGTTGTAGCTACAATGTACAGTACTGTACATGTGCATCATGGCTTGAAACTATAAACAGGCTTTGAAGGGCACCCAAAATTGATGTCCAGACCTGCAAAATATTTAATTTTGTACCTACATGTACATGTACCTGTTCATGTACTGTAGTACTGACTCACACTGACTGTAAAAATGCAATACGGACCCCTTTGAATATACATGTAGGCCTATAGATATATTTTCATTATCATTATTATTATTATTTTAAAATTATAAATATTTGTGTATAAATGTGCTAGTCAATCATTTTAGGATGTTATTTCTGAAGAGCATGCTTCTATTATAAAGCCCTCTAGTCATTCACAAAATAAGCAGAAGAGTCATGTTGTCTGTTGCTTCAAATACAGTAAAGTTACATAAATCTAAATTGTTTACAATATTATGGAATATATTAAATAAAGCTTTTAATACTGGGTGATCAAAATTTTGCTGAAGTCACATTTGATAAATAGAAATTGATAATATGACAAAAATGTATGCAATTATGAAGGGTATGTTGTAATGCTATTTGGGTATATATTTATTTCATTTTCTATTGAATGTGGGACCCCTTTGTGTTTGTGACATTCTTGATTGTGATGTGTCACACTGTTTCATAGAATCTCAGTGCCATTGAACCTTGTTGAATGAAACTCTAAACCACCTATGCATTGTACACAGGATCCAGTCCTATACTAGCACCACTGGACATCAATCCAGTCTAGTTTACATGCACCAGTCTGAGTCAGTCGTAGTGAGTGAGTATTGAGTGTCTGCACTATGAGACTACTGTTCATGGACATTGATGTACAATGTACTTGTAGATCTATGCAAATCTACTGCACCTCATACCCACCATAGCCCCAGACTGACAGAGTTAGGCTTGGCTTCAGACAATGTAATTGCATTTAATATTTAGTTATTAGTGTCCAAATGGAGCCTGTGCATGCAGACTAAATCCAATCTACAGTATCACATACACACCCACATATTTCCCATTTCTATTTCGTTTCAACCCAAAATGAAACTTCAGATCCCGGTCGGTCGGTCGGTCTGTAGTGCTGTGTGACTTGTTGTACATGTACATGTATGAGGGATGGGTTGTCTGCTGGCTTGTGTCAACTCAAGTTCAGGAGAGGTGGAGAACCCTAACTCCTAAAGGAGAGATCAGAATCTGGGTCAAATGCCGGAAACTTGAATCTGTCTTCTTTGAAATGATGATACTTTGCAGATCGGTACATCATGGCGGTGGTGGTTGTAGTGGGTCTGAAGATTCATGACTAATGGTGATAGTGTCATGTACATGTACAGTGTACATGAACAGTAGTATTGAAGTTCTAGACCATACATTGTACATGTACTTCCCCTAAATGTGTACCGACATGTACATGTACATTATCATTTATGAAGAATTTGAATTGGCTAATATTTTATAAGATACATGTACCAGTATATACATGTACATGTAGGCCACAAGCAAATTTAGAAAGAAGAATATTGAAATTTATTTTTTTAAACATGGTTTGTTTGCGAAAGCCAATACTTGTGAAATAGAGAAAACTTTGTGTTTTTTTTAAATCTAAAGTATGCAATGTACTTCTGACAGCTTTACACAGCATGATGGAAAAGAGCCCATGTATATTTCCTCGCATAAAAGTGACCCAAAACTATCTGAAAGCATAGTAGATTGTATAACATTGACACCAACAGTGAAAAAAATACACGGGGGCTCGGGGCGAATTAGCCCCGAAATGCCTAAAAGAGCCCCCGAAAATCAGGAAAGAGCCCCTGTAGTTTGCATAGAGTTCAATGCAAAACAAATTTTAGATTGTTATTTCATGCAGGCAAGCTTGAAAAGTAGCCCCCGAAAAATAAATATTAATTTTTTCCCTGGACACCAACCATGGTACATGTACATGTAGTACACCTTACACCAACAAACAATTCTTCTGTACATGTACCATGTTAGTACCAACTACAGCATGTACCATCCTACAAAATCCTTTGCATTTGCATACATTGTACAGCTTAGAAATTTAGCTGCAAAATGCCAAATTCCCTCTCTCTAATATTGCTAGTACAGCATTATTTTGATGGAACCATACAGTACATGTAGCTGTACATACATTAGGTCCATAATGGAACTGTGTTCATAGGCTTGTCTGACAGGCTGGCTGGATTATACTGGTGAGTTCTTACTCTTCTTCATTCCAATAATATGCTTGAGGGCAGTAATATGGAGATGCTTGCCGTCTAAGTTCATTAGCTGGGAGTAATAAATGACCAGGAGCAATTCCATGCATAAGAGCTTTTAGGGTGTGCGTTCTTATATTCCCTACGGGCAGAAACGTAGCGGAGCGTAATGAGGCAAGACAATGCCAGGCTGTTCTATGGTTGGTGAACTTGAGGCTGTATCTCATTTCACAATGTGTCGTGTTCACATTGGTGGCTATACAACACTTTCTCCTGCGACAATCGCTATGTGCCAATTTCCTACACTATTACCGAATAGAACCTAATTGCGACCATAAACCTAGAAACTAACCTCCGTACGTACCTTTGATGATTTTGAGTGATTTTGAAATTGATACACATTTTAATTGTTTCCTTTGTTAAGTTTGTTTTGGTTTTGAGAACTGAAAACTGTACAAGGAAGTACTTTATATATTTTGATGATGAGGGTAGAAATACGTACAACACATTTTAAATGCTAACCATGGCTTAGAGTTTGAGTATTATAAACCTTCAGACAGTTGATTGATATTATGAGGATTACAGATAATTTCAAATGAAAGGTATTTTCATACAGGCCAAAAGGAATAATTGTTTTGATAGGCAGACACATTATGATTCAACAATTTATGTTTTTATGCTCACTGAAAATTGATTGCAAGCATGTTACTTATTTAAGGTATTTGAGGATCCAACACAGAAATACATTTACATACTGTACATGTACATTTGGAGCCCCCCCCCCCCCCCCCAGCCTAGGCTAGAGTACATACTGGACTTCCTTGTATTATTTTCATAATTGTACATTCATACATGTATATAAAAAAGGGAATTTACCTGCCTGTGCATGTACATGTATACTCAAATTCATGAGCAGGCAGCAGGATTATTGGTGTTTTGAAGTGAGTTGTTTTCTGTGTCTTGCCTTTAATAGGGTAGATTGACAGGCACTTGTATGGTATAGCAATGAGGGGAGATTGGGGAGGAACTCTAATGCGTTAAAGAAAGGGCAATATGTTCCTCAAGGAATTCTTGAATTGTTTTAGGCAAACCATTGCCTTATCCTCAGGGAAGCCATCCATATGTAATTGCTATAATTTGATCAATGTTTAGTTCTTTAACCTTTGCTATTGTGTAGGAGGTATATATACCGGGGGAGCCATGTTCTCACACTTTCTACTCTGTGCGGAGGGCTTTACTCCACTAAAGTGTGATCATCTTCTCTATGCTTGAACCCCTCCTTGGAATCCCCTAGGATATTTGTGGCCTTTTCTCCGCCAAGCAGCATTTCTTGATTGAAATTGAATGACATTTGTAGGACAACCAAAGGGTCTTCATGTGTACGCCAAATGTTGGATGCTCATCCAAATTTCACACTTGGATTGCTAATGTGCAGATTGGTGTGTATGAAGGGAGCTGTATTTGATGGACACATGGTACATGTAGGGGTTTATCATTGATTGGTAGATCGGTCTGATTATTGACCTGCTCCCCTCCTCTCCCCTCCTCTCCCCTCCTCTCCCCTCCTCTCCCCTCCTCTCCCTGCCACTCTTCATTATTTGGTTTCATACATGTAGTATAAAAAGTGTTGGTAATTTCTGTGCTGCATTGCATAAAAAGATAGAACGATTAAAACTGTTTTCGCTATTCTCACTATTGGCCCACACAATTTAAAGAATACTTTCTCTCATCCATTTTCGTATGATTGCAGAACTCTTCTATCTAAAAAAATGTGAATTGAAATTGTGTATGTCAGGCATCTCTAATCTTGTCTCAATAGATTTAAAAATGACAAATTTATTTCATTTGAATGAAGTCTAGCTCGTACAGTCATTGTAAGCCTACAAATAACTACAACTTACTGCTTTGAATAGTTTGAAGTATAAATAGCTGCTAATATTGGCTGGAATTGATGATAGTTATTTGATAAATCATGATTTTATGACTAAAATCAGAAGAAAAATTGGGTCGAAAATGTCCGTCTACATCTACTTTAGATCGATGAAAACATGGCAGCAATGATGCGCACAAAAGAAATTGTCACTGTACACAGTGTACCGTGCATTGAAACTAGGGCTTGCAATCAATAATTTAAAGGTTAATTACTTGCACATTACAAAATCTCAAGTTATTACAGATGAGCAAAGATTTGAACAACGCTAGCTAAGGGTCATGAATGCATGCTCCAAGGCACCTGCCAATTATGATGCACTATGGGCATGTAAAATCAATATCGGAGACAGGAAAGCTCATATTTGGTACCTGTGCCTTATTAGATTTGCATGCTTACGTCATTTCAAATGTAGGTTTTTCGTCATTATGTTGTCAAGCAAAATGGAGGCTTTTTCTTGAGGATGACGATGGATCTATCGGCATGTTCATGTCCGTGAATAACTGCGCACTTGTGCAGTGTAGAAATGTACACTTTGCTTGTGTACTGTGTGTGCTTGATAGGCAGAACTTGTTCACGCTGGACAAACAAGAAATTCTGCTCACCCAAATTTTTTTTTTTACCTAACTGGCAAACCAAGAAATTGGAAGAATTTTCATGCAGTCCAAGAGATGCAATTTTGCTACCTCACACAATTAAACCAAGAAGTTTAATGAGACAGAACTACATGTAGGAAGCTTCATCCTTATACAGTCAAACCTGCTTCAGTGACCACCTGTCTACAACAAGCACATTTTTGGTTCCCTTGAAAATGGTTTCTCTTTGAAACATGTACTAAAGGAACCTGTCTACAACAAGCACATTTTGTGTTTCCCTTGGGCGGTTGCTGTATACAGGTTTGACTGTACATGTACAGTTTGTATCTCAGTAATTGAACCTACACCCATGTACATTTTGTACATTGTTCATGTACTGTACTCTAATGTATGTACTCTTTAGTGTATTTCACAATCTGATGTAATTAACGTTGTTGAATTATATTTATTTATGTTAAATTATTTTCGTTCAATGTACATGTACTTACCTTGTTAGGCGCCTTGAGCATCTCTTGGGGTGGATACATGTATGTGCGCATTATAAATGTTGTTATTATTTTTTATTTATTTAATGTAATTCAGACAGACAAGTTGTACAAATGCAGTACAGTATGTACATGTACACATTGCACAGTATATGTACTGTACCTTCCTGTAAAAATGTGTGATGATAGACCATCACCAGACTGATTGAGTGCAGATATGACTGTTTGGTGATTTATCTCCTTCATTGGGCAGTGTTCATGAGAATGTTTACTCAATCATGAAGGCTGCAGTTGTCTGAACTCCAATTGAACTTTCACAATAATTGCTTCAAAAGACCATACACAATACCGATAACTGTGAGTGTCTTGTGGCTCATTCACATCAGGCGTGTTCTATTTTGCAGCGTACTGTATTCATAAAGTGGTATATAAATGACCAATTTAGTATAAGTTTGTACAAGTCATGATGCAATGATGCAACATATCATGAACATACTGACTTGGGGGGGATCACTTTTCCAGTATAACCTGATCTATATTTGCAAATGTAAATCATGTTGTTGACTTGTTGTTCAAAAGGCTTTGTTTATCATTGTTATGGTTTGAATTCAATCTTATTCCAGCTGTGATGATTCTTACTGGTAGTGATAAAGTTTATAAGGCCAACATGTCTAAACTAATAATCCAACCTTGCATTCAGACACGAATAAATGTTTATGGCTAAACCAAAACGGTATACCTTTATGATTAAATTTTGTGTCTCAACTCTCAACGATTACTCATGAAACAATGTATAACGAAACGTCATATTACAAAATGGGGGCTCGGGCATTGTTTCGAATGAGAAATCAATGAAGAAACTCGGTTGATTTGTGGTTGAAGTGTATGGTGACTATAACCTTTAAACGCGAGTCCTGACCTTTTCGTTTCTGAACAGGGTACATGTACAAGTCGTTTCTTGAAGCACTCTTTAAACTTGATGGTACCAGGACATTTGTCTATTTAAATCTTTTCTTGTCTATTTAAGTTTTTTCTTGTCTGATGTCATTGAGATTTATCTGTAAACAAAGTCATTAAAGGTAAAGACCCACCAGTTTTGGAAACGCCCTCTCTCAAAAAAGGAATTGGAAGCTCTTATTACCAATCATGTGAAATAATATGTTTTGACAAATACGTGATGATATAAATTTGGCAAGGAAACCGCCTATTTAGTATTAAGTTATATATTTGGTAAATTATTACATTTATCTGTACTGGATATATATCGGGTAGTCCCATATACATGTTTCTGTGTACAGTGCTTGAAACTTTACCAAGACTTGGCCAAATTTCTTATCGTTTTGATGATTCCAGAACCTTGCAATACACACCAATACTATGCTAGATGAAAAACCTTTTCTGATCGATTCCACAACGTTTCTTTCACAATGCAATCGCATGACCAGAACTAGTCTATACCTTTAAAGATGAAAGAGGGGGGGGGGGGGGGTGTCGAGTGCGCCTGTGAAACTCTGAAACAAGAGATGATAACATGACATTCAAGTTCATGTACTACAGTATATGTACATGTATATGTACATGTAGTTTGGGATCTGAAAGTGAATGGTAGCAGATTTACCTGTATGTTACAATTTGTTTCTGTTTGTTTTTACCTGTACCCAATCTGAACAAACAATTGATGAACATCAACTATAATTCAGATTTAATTCATATAAGTAGGCCTATGAAGAAGACAGGGAGCAAAATGACAAACTATGGGGCTTGTATCAGAAACGAGCTACCGTAATTAACGGTGTAATAACCGCACCTTTTTGCCGGCGAAAAATATTCAAAGTCGGGGGTGCGGTTTATACACGGTACACCAAAAAAAAAAAATTAAAGTTTCGATTTATGCCCCTCCACCTGGCGCTATGCTTGGCAATGTCTCCCAGCTCAGTAATCGATGTGTTGACTCACCACTCGGAAACTAGAACAACACTCAAATTTGTCTGTCATCTTGGTTTGAAAGTAATCTTTCTGATATGTACAAAGTTGATAATAATAATTCCTCCAATTTTTCTTCTATTACACGGCGTACCACAAGGTTCTATCCTAGGTCCTCTACTGTTTTTTAAGTCAGCAAAAAAAAAGTCGGCAAAAAAAAAAAAAAAATTAGGGCGAAAAAGAGGGGTGCGGTTAATACACAAGGGCGGTTTATACAACATTAATTACGGTACTCTTGTTCAAATGTAGCTGTTGTACATGTACATGTAGACCACTTCATGTATTTTGGGCATAACAATGCATGAATAGTGAGCTGCCTCATTTATACCAGGCCACATACATGTACATGTACATGTGTGCCTACTGTACATACATGTACATTGTATACCGGTACTATGTACATGTACATGTATGTGTTGGCTACATGTATATCAAGGAGTTTCCACTTTTTATCTCTCTGTCATTTGGGAACTCCTTGGCTGCATACACCTACATGTTCACATAGTGTACAGTGAATACAGACAGGGTGACACACTGCTTTGCTCATTACCATGGGTAAACTCCCTGCAAGTGCCAACACATTTAGCCTGGAGAGTTGTACATGTACATGTATACAGTATGTTTGTAGACTACTTGTGCATGTATGTGTTGTCATATTGCCAAGTTCACAGCAATGTCACTTGGCATGATTCACAAAGCCTTCCTAGATACTCCAGTCTCCAGGCTACATGAAACCAATACTTAGCAGTATACTTTTGCATTGATCTTCCTGTAACTTATTGTACGTTCACATGTCGCCTATTGTCGGCCTACAAACAAATATTTGAGTTGTGGTCAGCGACTGCTAAATAACAGTTAGACCCCCCCCCCTCCTCCTTTATACAATGTGTTTTTGTCTTTAATAATATTAATTGAAATTCTTAGAGGTTTTAGCTACCTTACTTTACTTTACTTTAATACATGATGTTGTAGGTCTAAGCCCGTTCATCGATCCAGGATTCTTCCATGATTACCTTGTTCAAGCTTCTTCTTTCTTTTCTTTTTTTTTTTTATCAAAGACCATTTTGATCCAGAGTCTCTAGTAGACTGTAGCACTTGTTTCATTCAGTTTGCCCCTGTATCTACAGTACATGTACATGTATACATCAGCCGCTTTTGAGAAATTCACGTTATCTTTTACACAAAAACATTTTATTCCTGTTTTTTCTTCCCTCTCTGGTTTCCACATTTTTTAGTTTTAGAGTGACTTCTATAGAAACATCAACCACACAGAGCCTTACGAAATGTCTGTATGGTTTTTATGTCTACATTGTTTGCGTGGGAAACTGCACAGACAAGCTAACCTCTACCCCTATTGACTATTGTAAACTACGGTTAGCTAAAGATTGCTAGCCTGGCTACAAGACTAAAGCTATTGTTTGTACCACATGATGCATGCTCCTCTGCAGAGCTTGAACATTTTGAGGTCATCGTACTTGATGAGATATTGTTTCTCTTTCAGTTTTCTTACATGTAGCTTTGATGAAATCATAGGTAACAATATTTTACAATGAAGAGAAAAATACATGCTCTCTTGGAATTTGAGGATCTCCAGAAAGCATGTTTCAAACCAATATTTCTAGACCAATACACTAGACCCCTGTATATTTGCCACACTTGACCCAGGTGAGGTAAATGTGTATCTGGTAGGATTATTACTTGAAATACACTGTGGGCTGATAAGGCTGCCGGAGCTAAAGCTAGGGTAATAATTTACAAAGCTCTTTGGAAGCGCATAGAGATGTTATTTCATGACGTATTATGCGCTATACAAGAACTGAACTATTATTATTATTATTATTATTATAAAGAGTTCTTAAAAACAAAAACAGTTGCAATAGCATATCAAGACATTATAATGTACATGTACATGTAGGCCACTTGTCTGAATTTCTCCTTTGAAGGCTACAGTATATCAAGAGTTGTGTTTTCCCTGCGTGGATGGAGTTGCCTCCTGTTTTGACTGACTTGGATAAAGACTACCTAATACATTTATTATAGGACATAAATCTTTTTCATCAAGAAGTGGATCACTGCTTGGCTAGGTTAGCCTCTACGATACCTGTAATATTTGAACTTCTATCAACCCTGTATCAATACTATAATGAACCTCTCTTCTCTTGTATTGGGTCATGAAGCACAAGGCCATTGTGTATTGAAGCAATAGATCAAAGTCAATTGTAAGGGTTGTATAGGGAAGCGCCAGTAGCTATATACCAGTAAGCCTTGCTTTTCACAAGTCATTGTCCTCTCTATAAAGCATCAATAGCAATAAAGAGGGGGTAAACTCCCCCCCCCCCCCCCCCTGTTTATCAGAGTACACAATAACACCTGCATGAGGTGGACATAAACATGTACACTGTAAGTAGGCCTACTGGTCATCTCCATTGACTCTCCTTATTGTAGGACTGTGGCTGTGCTTGTGGTTTTTAAGTTCTTCTTGTTGGAAGCATTGCAAATATACAGTACAGTGTACGTACTTCTTGGACCCTTTGGGCTTTATCTTTGCTTCTTTCCAACTCTCAGGTTATAAACCTGTTTACTACTACGACACTGTACGTACAGGGCTACAAATGATGTTAGCATCATTTACAAATGCCTGACTTAATATGTACATGTACCTGTACATTGTACATAATGTAGATTTTGGGATAAAACTGCAATCTTTTAAAGAGAAGGTTGAGTTCTGGGAAGAGGTGAAAACTAATTTATGAACTTTATCATTCTTATTATGCAAGTGTGGAAGAACATCAGATAAGACATGTTCCCTGAAAAGCATGGCTCTTCAAATGCCTTCATATTCTAAAAATTTCATGTTCATGGTAAAACTCGGGGGGGGGGGGGGTAGGTTTTTTATGCCACGTGTTCGTGCAGTCCCATATACATCTTTCTGTGTACAGTGTTTGTAACTTTACCAAGACTTGGCCAAATTTCTTATCCTTTTGATGATTTCAGAACCTTGCAATACACACAATGTATGCTAGATGATCAACCTTTTCTGGTCAATTCCACACCGTTTCTTTCACAATGCAATCGCATGACCAGAACTCAACTTCATCTTTAAAGCATTTGTTTTTTCTATAAAAATTGTTTTAACATCCCCCAAATTCATGTTCTTGTATGAAAAAACGAAAATGAGTAAATTATTTCATATCAAAGGATTCAGAGCCAGCAGAGAAGTTACACATTGTCACAGAGCAATGCACATTTGTGATTGAAGAGAAAGGCAAATATAATGGTGGTGGTACTGATTACTGAATTGATGTCACATGAGAACTCAAGTTATCCATCACACAAATGCAACTCCTGTGTCTCTCTGCAGATAGGCAAACCCACACTGTATACAAAGTATCAACATGTCTACACCCATCAGTCAGTACTGTATTGCATTTCACATGCGAAAGTTTACTCAGTACTGAGAGGAAAGAAGAAAGGAGAAGGCAATGAAAATAGAGAGATGAGAGAAAGAAATATATATATGCACAGTACTGTGGTGGCAGCAACATAAAGGCTCTATATTCATGTAGCATAGATGGAGAAAAAAAGGGTTGATAAGTAGGAGAGAGAGAGAGAGAGAGAGAGAGAAAGGGGGGGGGGGGGGCAACAGAAACATGTAGGCTGTATTGCATTGCCTGAAATGAAAGTTGAAGTAGTGTATTATTTGTGCAGTAGATTTACAGTAAGGGATCTGTGTCTTGAGGATTGATTTTTCCTGTTTGTTTTTCTCCCTCCCTGCTTATGAAATCCATGATATGAAAAACGATTGCATAGACATTATGCGGGTACATAATTTAGCAGTATAATGAGCCAATCTGGCAACATTTTGCATAAATGCATAGAGGAAAATGTTTTTTTTCTGTCTAGTTGACATTGAAAAATGTATCTTTTTGTGCTGTATCATTGATTATTACCCGTATCAGACATCTGAGCTGGTCATTTACAAAACCGTATTGCCCTAGTTTTCACTAGCAGTGGGAACGGAGGGGTATATTCTTTGTATTTTCCTTGGTCTCCCTGCGCGTATTGACTTTGCGTGTAGAGACGAGTGAAAATATACCTTGGTATTTTCCACGGTCTCGCATTTTCATTGCGCATCTATTAATATTATGCGTACGAGAACCTGCGCACTTTGCATGCACTGTATTGTGACGTAATAATCAAACCAAATACACACTGTTTGTAGTGTATCGAACATTTTGTCAAGCACTGGATGCAAAGTGTTGGTTTGACAAAGTTTGTTCAGTTCTTGAGATTGTCATGGTGGATGTCTGTATTTGCTCTAGATGTCTGATTTGGATAACAATAAAAATATTGACTGGCTTTACTTTCGAGGGATATCAGAAATATTGACCGCGCTAAGACCATATTGCCCTCGTCTTTCGACTCGGGGCAATATGATCTGAGCTTGGTCAATATTTCTGATATACCCCTCAAGGCCAGTCAATATTATATAATTATTGTGTCTGTATGGAGCCAGAAGGGCATTAACTATAGTTTGTTGGTGTAAAACGGTGTGATTTGATTCTTGTTTGGCTCCAAACAGATGATTGATAAATGAATTTATGAGACAAATTTGTCTTCTAAAGTTTCATAATTTCCTGTTATTTTTTTTTGCTTTGCATTCAGAGGTGTTTGGGGTATGGAAATGTGACACCCTCTCCCCCCTACACATCAGTCACCACCATTAAAACTTCTTTGTTCAAATATTATAAAGCCCTAATATTCAAAGAAATAGCATTTTGTATTCACTGACAGAAAAATAGATAAGTGCGTGGGATTGTTTACATGGATCTCTACCCATGGGCATTGTCAGTGTGTTGACACATCAGTGATAATGACAAAGAACTGTCAAATATTTGCTATTTAGCAGCATTTGAATTCCAAGCTTATGGAATTGGATTCAAGGTTGTCTCTTCTCTTTGTTGACTCTAAATCGTCATCCCAAGTTTGCTTTCCTAATAAACAGTGGGCAGTGATTGTGAACACAATCTGCTACCTGGAATACATCAATTAATTGAGAATGTGTAGGAATATGACTCATTCAAAGGGTAGGCATAGTTTCTGGTACATAATAGTCATGTTGTTATCATAATATACGTGTAGTTCTGATATTTGAGGAATGCATAAAACTGAAGATGGTACATACAATGTAAAATGGCTTTCTAGCTTGCAGTGATAGGCTAGTTTTCGAGGACATTTATGATTGGTGATAAAGCATCTAAACTGTACAACTACATGTACATGTACAGTCATTCCAAAGAACCTGAAAAGTAAAGGAACAAATTGTTTCTGACGGACTTTCTAGGAATTTCTTTTTTGATGATTTCAGATTCAAATTCTGCTCATATAGCTACCTGTTCCAAATTCATGGACATTTATTATCTTTGGATTTCTTTGAATGTCTGCATTTGTACATGTACATGTACATGTACATTGTACTTTTAAAGTTTCCTCTTTTACACTACTGTAGGTCCATGGTACTGATTATTAGCCCTGTTGGTTTTGTCTTGATGCATTATTTTGTCGCCCATGGAAGTGTGAACTCCCTATTCTTGAATCAAAGAAACCTGGACTTAACTTGTTAGGAAGGTCAGAGGAGAGCAAGATTTTGATCTGAGTAAGACTTCCTTCCTGTTTCCATGTATCAGCAGCTCTATTCAAGGAACAGTCTTTGATGATGTCATAAAGCACTGAATTGATCAGGCTTTGATAACAGATTAGTCTGTTTATCTGTGATCTCTTCTTGACCTTTTGTCTTGTAGGGGATAGCCCTTGAGCTCAAGATTTATCATCACAGGCTAATACATACAGAGTACATTTGGCCTACACATTATCTGTTCAGAACTGTATTAGCCCAGAAGGGTGTCAACAATGTAAAAAGGAGTCGACTCCCCTCTACATTGTCAATCCCGCATATGAAAAGTACATAGACTTATACAGTGAATTCACACAATGGACACTGGTTTATCCTTAGGCCAATGGTTCTCTATAATCAGTCAAATAAATGCAAAACATGACGTGCAATGTTTTCAATAGATATATTTTTTCTTCAAGAATGTGGATTATTCAGTATGTACAGGTACATGTACATGTAGAGTATTACTTTTAAATTAATGTGAAAATGATTGTGTGTATATAGATTTATTACAGTTTGATATTGTGATAGACTTGTGAATGGTGATGCATATATTTTAATTACAAAAAGTTTTGTAGGAAAGTGTCATGAAATAATTGAAAGTCTGATTCATTGTTAACTGTACATGTCAGTGGTTTTATTTTAATTTATAAGATTATTACACAAAAATCAGGATACATACTGCTCGTTGAAACCTATTGCAGTACATGAAGGTGTGTACATGTAGTCCATGCATGTTCCACGTACCAAGCATGCCTACAAACTAATGTTTGTAAGTTTGTACTTGTTATCGTGTCTAGAATAGGCACTAAAATGTACATGTATCATGGCATTACTGGTGAGCATTGTGTGCATGAAGTAATTGATCTAATGAACCAGGATTAAGAAGAATTAAAGAGGGATCAGTGGAAGAGGAAGAGCTAAACAAACCCTTTGTTTACAAACAAAAGACTGAGATAATCCCCTGCCATCATCACTTACTATCCATCCTCTCAATTAAACTATTAGGGATTATCTTATCTTTATTAAAGACAGCAGCAAACAAACAACTCTGCCCTGATTAATAACCCTTCAAGGTGAATTACATAGAGTATCTGACAGTACTTGAACCCATGTGTGTATTTTTAAAGCCCCCTTCCCCTTCAGACCAAAGAATAATTTTTTCCTACCTTTTCTTATAGGGAGTGGCTTGTCAGATATTTTTTTATTTTTTTAATTTTTGTTATGTTTAAAGTACATGTAGCAAGTCTTAATACCTGTACATGTTATATTTTTGTTTCTGTTGCTCGTCAGAGATTTTTTGTTTTTTGTTTTTCTTGTGCCCACCTCCCATTGGAAAAACACCCTCTGAATTTGAGCCCTACTGCCACCTCTGGCTCTGCCTTGTGGATATTTGTGAGGGTTGTTTGGTAGATACCTTCCTCAGTAGATTTAACCGTTTTAAAGTCCTTATATATGTAATAAATTAGTGTTTAAAAGAGAATCTTGTATTCCTTTATATCATTATTTCTAGACTCAACTTAATATCTTTGTGACAGTGTACAGTACAACATGTATAAACTGTATGTACTAAAGTTGGATATTTGGTAAAGAAATCACTTTCAGTATAAACTTTTAGCCAAGACAGTGATATCCCAATCTTGCTGTTCTTTATCAAACTTAATTCAAGTTTATGAAAAAAGTCCCTGAAGGAAATACACTGTTTTTGGAAAAGTTTTGTCAAGATTGACTTTCCTTCCTAGAGCTCTGAAAGCATCACTTAAAAATTAAGATGGAGTTTCCAGGTCCTTATACAGAGTAGCATGTCTGTGTACTCTAAGAAGCCTTGGAACATGCTGGTGTTCGACTTCAAGTGGCTTTGTGAAATATAAAGTGACAGAGATAGAAGAGGTTTTTATGATGAGCTTTCAGTGGATCTGGGGATCATTAGAGGACTCGGTGAGAAGACTCCTCATTTGTCTTCATTATAATACTGTTTGGATGGACGGCCAGTGAGCTCCATGCATTGGCTGCTGCCGCCAGCGTATAATGCAGACAAAAGCAATTTCTTCAGTCTTCGAAGTGCCAACTATCTCATGCTTTCTAAGGGAGTGGAGGGAAGGAAGCGGACCTTACCAGATGCATTCTGCACAGCTATGACTGATAAAATTAAGATAATGGTTTGATCTTCTTTAGATACCTACACTGTATGTGCATGCTTTTGATAGAAATTGACTAACAAACCGCCATGAATGGAAAATACATTGTAGCATAGAAAAGTGGACAAGGAAACAAATACATGTACAGTATATGGCTTAGATTTAAAATAGAAGAAAGCAGTTTACTTTGATTTCAACTGTGGTCTGGATTAATAGGCATTGGTTTCAAGCTTTTAATTTTATTCCACTGAGAGTACAAAAAAACAACTTAATCATCTGCTCAGAGCTAGAAGGGCATTAAAGGTACTATGTCCCTTTCGCAGCCAACCTCAAATTCTGTAGAACTTTGCAGGAATTATGAATGTGTCATGTATGTCCTATCTGTGAAATTTAAACGTTAGTAGTGTCCTCATATTCAAATTATGCAAGGAAACCCGTTTACTTGCTAGACTTCACTGTCAGACACTATTGAGTGACTGACTGGCTTTTTTCTTCTTTGGTAATAACATACATGAAAAGAGTTGTAAAGGGTACATGAGCATTTGTCTACATCAATAACCCACTTCTTGTGATGGCCAAGATTAAACTGATTGAATCTTTGCGCAGCATAAAACGTATGAAAAATTCGGTACAATTGTCTGAAAATCAAGACTATTACTTTTGGGCTCTATAGCCCTAAAGTTGATTTGACAACTAATAGTCGTTATTTTCCCACTTGAAGACATTTTCAAGCCCAACCTTTTTTAGGGAAGTTCTAAATTATTATTATCTTTCAAATGCAGTTGGAATTTAACTTTTTCATTTTTTTGGCCTGCAAATGGGACATAGTACCTTTAACTAGATTGTTATATTAATTTCAAAATGCCCTTCTGTCGTATGCAGTGAGCAATGTATGTTTGTGTGAGAAGGACTTTGGAAGGAATAAGATACTGAATACATCAAAGCCTGACTCAGGGCCAATCAGGTATTGAACGACTACGGACGATGCGACCGCAGTATATTCACGTGCGTGCAACATACGTTTTTGAAGTCCATTCGTTTGCGTGCAGTTGTCCAAAAGAAGTCGTAGATGGCGTTAACCAGTATTTGCCATGCTACACCCCCTTTAAGTAATCCATAGAGTCTGGCATGCACTTTATTGCATGTCCCAGACTCCCATGTGTGTCTGGTACTAGCTGATGTATAGCTGTGATTGAACGAACGAACCACATTTGCACTCCCCAATAATAAGCATTCTTATTGATGAACCAACCAAAAAAACGCCCCATTAGCAGTACGCTTCATTTGCTTCCACACTTAAGTTCTCAACCAATTTTCTAGTCGATTTCAAGACAAAGCGGTTTCTTGGCTAAAAATAGAGTTTGTGACCTTTCATGGAAAACTTCATTCAACCCGGGCCCAATGTAAGATTGATTGGGAATGCTTCTGACTTCAGGCTCGCTGGATGAATGCACCTGCAATGTAGAATATGTGCTTTCCAGATAGACTAGCTATCCTATGGAGTAAACTGTAATCCAACAGTAACGCTTCCTGAAGCAGTTTGCAAACTTTGCGTATACATGTATTGATGTAGCATGCCGTAAGCAGTCCTAAGCAATATTATCACAGTGTTTTAGCTAGCTAGTGAATGTTAAAGATAAAGGTGAGTTCTGGTAATGCGATTGCATTGTGAAAGAAAAGTTGTGGAATGGATCAGAAAAGTTGATCACATGTAGCATGTAAGTATTGGTATGTAATGCAAGGTTCTGGAGTCATCAAAATCATCATAAATTTGACCCAGTCTTGGTAAAGTAACAATTAATCACTGTACACAGAAAGATTTATATGGGACAACACAAATGGTGTCGGGGGCTAGTACTACCTTGATTTCCTTATCTTTCTATGCTCATTACTTAGCCAGTATACATTTTCTTCCAAAATTGTTTGGCACGTGACATTTATTTGTAATCTTGAACATTCAGTGTAAGTTTTGTTAGATTCTGTGAGAATTCATTTTCTTTTTTTTACCAGAATTCAAGTTTATCTTTATCCTTTGAGATTCTGCATTTTGTGGGGAACCTTGTGAGATCCTTCACATGCCCAACGTGACATTACATACATGTATACATCTTGTCACATACAACTAGAAGAGTAATAGGGATAGTACTTCAGGGTAGAGAAGCACCAACTATCAGCCATAAACAAGGTCAGGCACTATTATCATTCTCTTGGGTCCTTCAAAGGCAGCTCCAAGTCCTGTACATTTCCTCTCTAATCACACAGAAAATGTTGATGCTTCAAAGTTTAAACATGATTATTGTGAGCTTTTTAGAATTCTTAGAAGTCATTAGTCTTTGGAGAATGCAATAACCTTTGAAGTTCTGCACTTTTGAGAACCTCATGAAATCCTTGACATACACTGTACTCCATATCGGACATGATGACTTCTTGTGGCCAATGAGAAGAGTCATGGAATCAAAGCTTTGTATACTGAAGCACTTGATGCCAGAAGTTCTGTACTGTCTGGAGTTCTGCACTGTCTGGGGTGGTGAAGTGCTGTGAGTATTGGTCAAAACCAAAGTCAAGTGCAATTAATGTTCCTCTCAGGTTCTTTACTCACGCAGTAGAGTTGCATCAAACATGATTACCTTCTTAGCATCCATTAACCTCAGGTTCTGCACTTTTGAGAGCATTCATGACATCCTTGTCAAGTCTCATGTAGGGGAGGACAATGGGACTTGCCATCGACTTGAAGGGCTAATGCAGATGCTTTTGGCATACTTACATTTACTGTAATAGGCCTGTTTTCATCAGCTCGAGATTGCCAAATACCCCACTATTTCAACTATCCTGATCGCAAATTATCCAGTTACTTTGCGTCTTCATCAGCCCGCAGTTGCAATTAGCGGGATATTTGGTCGGGATTATCATCCCAAGATATCTTAGGATAGTGTGCAAAATATCCAGCTATTTGTCCAGTGCGTCTTCACCAGACCGAAGACTCGCACGATGCGCGAACGCTGAGCAAAACATCTCAAGCTAATTTCTCAAGGTCGAGTTTCAAGTTTCGAGGTCGAATCTCGAGCTGATGAAGACGCGATTTGTAACTTCGGGATTATTTCCCAAATCAGTAATAGCGGGCTATTTGGCAATCTCGAGATGATGTAGACGCGCCTATTGTCCCAAGAGCTCTCTCTGGGATGATGAAATGCATATAATGTATGAGCGAAAATCCCAGGTCAGATACAATTACTATCCCTCCTCCTATAAAGGTTAAGTGCAGTTCTAGGCTCCCTGTCTATTCACCATTTATGCACATGTTTTTTTTTCTACAAAAAAAAAGATTTTGTTATGATTTTATCAAATATAAGCCCACACAGTGTCAGTAACTCTCGGTGTCTTACCAATACCTTAACCAAATTAAGTCCATTTTTACTTTAAAGTACGTCCGTGTAAATATTTTTCCATTTGGAACTTTAACAAATCACATAATATTGATTTCACACCAAGAAACATTTTGAAAATGTAAGAATTCAATTTGAACTTGAACTAAATTATGTGAATTTTTACAGCAAGTTTAGATCCGGCACCCTCAAAATATCACATGTAATGTACATAAATTAAGCTTAGTGCATGGAGAAGTCTCTAGTTTGACAGTATTTTGATATACATGTAAGAGTGAGCATTCTGTGTCTTGGGTCTTACTCCCAGACACATCTGATGTGAGATGGGAGGACTTTGTCTGTATCTAATCCAGATTTCAATGTTCTCCCATCTCCTTCCAAAATCGTATCATATGGATCTAAGTATTAGGCAAATTCAAGGTCAGGAGTAAATTATTCCCCCTAGGCTCTTCACGGCTAATGGATGTTATACTCAGCATGCACCACACTCATACCCCTTTCATATTCACTGCTAAAGAGGGTCAAGTCCAATCCGACCCAAAAGTAAGCCAATAATTTGAATGATGTCGGTAGTACTTCATCCTACACTTATTTTGGTATCTAGTCTCTGTAGGGCTTGACACTAGCAGGCATCTGGGATGCATGGGTGCCCATAATCTAAATAGTCCAAACCCCCTAATTTTGTACCGGTAGGGTTCATTCATACAGACTTTAAAATTGTCATTCTGGACCTTTTTTGAAAAATGTGAGCTCATGTGGAGCCCTGCAGGCTATCCTGGCTCTAATAGTAGACAATGTCGTCTGGAGCCAGAAGAACGTTAACTGTGTGTAAAATAAAGTTAATGCTTTTTTTGGCCCTGAACAGACAGTGTGATGTGTATTTTGCTTGCACCTTTGAACATTAGACAGCTGTAGCATATTTTGGGTACAATTACAGATCTAGTCAGTGGCTGTAGCTGATACTGCAGACTTGACTTGACTCTATGTGAAAACAGTATCATTCCTTTGTCCCATGTAGAAGATGTACAAAACCACAACCATTATCACTAACCGGCCTTTGATGATGACAAGCAAAGGAAATGGGCAACCATCGTTGTCTTGCGCCACAATTACTGAAGACCTCTTTTAAGCTAATTGGACATCTTTGCCACAAATTTGTCCTATTTGATCAAGTTATTGGGTTATTGTGATGTCGTTGTGCCCGAGGTGTCTTTGTGGGATATGCATGTACATTGTACATGTACACGTGTCATCGTAGAGCTTGCATGTTTGGAGTTAGTTTTGAATACAAAATGAAGCATATGATCTGTTTGGAGCCAGAAGGGTGTTAGGCCATGTAAAAAATATACATGTTTAGCGTCCCCGCCCGCTTTCTTTTTTGGGGGCTGCCTCCTATTTTTTTTTTTTTTCTGAATTTTTTTTTGAATTTTTTTTAAAAGAAAAAACAAAAACAAAAAACACTGCTAAAATGGATCTATTGTCGGCGGCCGTCATGAATAGCCCTACTGACAGGGAAAATGTACCGAGAGGCCATTTTGAGCGGCCATTTTGAAGAAAAAAAGGGCCTCCTCCTCCTTCCTATTTTTCAAAAAAACAGGACGCTAAACATGTTTTTTATTTTATTTGGCCTTAACGTGTACTATGACATGTACATGTAAAGTTATCACCCTTCTGGTTCTGAACAGTCAATATTAGACTTCTATTACAACATCACTGAATGTACAATCATAATTCATACAGACAGCTTGAAATATCAAGCTACATTTTTAGGGGAAAAGAGTGAGGGGAATTAAAGGAGAAATACCCCTTTATGAGAAAAATAAAAGGTGAATGAACTTTAGAGGTCTCTGAATGATAGAACATTAAAATGGTGCCAACATTGCAGCCAGCACATTTCCGTACATCTTAAACACAAATAATAATGTGGCCATGTGTAAGTAAAAAGGGTGACAAACAAGAAGCCTGCAGTGTTATCCTATTCTATCTATGCCAAGTGTGTCCTCAATACATCCATAATGTGCTTTGTTTACACTAGAGCTTTATTCAGACACAATTTGGTACACTGTACACATTTTCATGCACATGCACCTTCTCGAAAGACTACTCTAGCAGCAAAACTAAGTGAGTAATTTAGTGACGAGAGGCTGTATTTGAGGGTTAAAACAAAGCCTGCACAAAATCTTTATCTAATAGCTATTTGACTAATGTAATTTTAGTGGAAAGGGTGCTGTATGAATTGCTGCTATTATGATTCTTGACTTTCTTGTATTATTTTTGTATACTCAATGTGATGAAAGATACAGAAATGGAAAGCAGATATCACTCATCTCATTTGGCTAGTAACATACTTTCAATTTGAATGGTTACTTCTTTG
Source organism: Strongylocentrotus purpuratus (assembly GCF_000002235.5). Lineage (NCBI taxonomy): Eukaryota > Metazoa > Echinodermata > Echinoidea > Camarodonta > Strongylocentrotidae > Strongylocentrotus > Strongylocentrotus purpuratus. The sequence goes on from NW_022145597.1 coordinate 2,328,655, forward strand.
TGACAAATTTAGTACAAAAACTATTTTTGTTCTCTCTTTGATTTTGAAAAAATTGGGGGATGGGGGTGGGGGCAGATTTTCTATTATAATTTCCACCTTTTTGTTGTATGGTGCATTATTAGCAAAACCTAATTACATGTAAGTTGTCTGAAGCCTCGTGTTAATCTGAGGTCATGTGTATTTGTTTTCCCCTTGTGCGAATAGGCCTGTCCTCATCAGCTCGAGATTGCCAAATATCCCGATCGCAAATTATCCAGTTAGTTTGCGTTTTCATCAGCCCGAAGTTGCAATTAGCGGGATATTTGGTCGGGCGATCATTCCAAGATATCTTGGGATAGTTTGCAAAATATCCCACTATTTGGCAAAAAATCCTGCTAATTTGTCCTGTGCGTCTTCACCAGCCTGAAGACTTGCACTATGAGCAAACTCTAAGCAAAATATCTTGAGCTAATTTCTCAAGGTCGAGTTTCAAGTTTCGAGGTCGAAGACGCGATTTGTAACTTCGGGATTATTTCCCAAATCAGAAATAGTGGGCTATTTGGCAATCTCGAGCTGATGAAAACACGACTAATGTGATACTTGTGACTGAAGATTTGGAAATCAGTTTTGGGGTACTTAACCTGCAGGATTCTAAGAAGGGATGTAGCGAGCTGTAGAACAAAGCCAATGGGTAGTTGGTATTACAGAATGGGGTCAGATAGTTTGAGGGTAGATAAAACATGAATGTCAATGGTATACCCTTAGAATCAAAGAGGATTCTATGTCTGATGTGGGATGGTAGGGGATTATTGAATGTCACTCCATGCATCCGGGTGAGGTGTTTAGTTACAGTACTGCCTTTGGTTTGCCAGTGCCGTATAGAAGACTGCTGTTGCCCTTTTATCTGTTCACAACACAATACTCGTAAAGGTCTAGAAATAATAGTAAGGTTTTTAATATTATCTTCTCCATTGTACCTGTACAATTATTTTTACATGTACTTTATAAAATACACAATACATCGTGTTTGAATCATTAAAGTACTTTTGAACAGGATACTACATTAACTATAGTGAAATGTGATCCATACATTCATTACTTTGACATACGTTCATGTAGGTGAGTGTTCAGCAAGGCCAAAGGCGTACTGTTTTTTCGAAAAATAGGAAGGAGGAGGCCCCTTTTTTTTTTTTTTTCTTTCAAAATGGCCACTCAAAATGGCCACTCAAAATGGCCGCTCGGTACATTTTCCCTGACATTCTGGCTTTTTTTTCAAGATGGCAGCCAATAATTTTTTATTTTTTTTAAAAATCAGAAATAGATCCATTTTAGCAGTGTTTTTCATGTTTTTTTTTCTTTAATAAAAAAAATAAATAAAACAAAATTTCAACAAAAAAAAAAAAAATCAAAAAAAATCAAAAAAATAGGAGGCGGCCCCAAAAAAGGAAGCGGGCGGGGACGCTAAACAGGTATATTTTGTTTACATGGCCTAATGCCTTTGACACAAATCTAAATGTATAATGTATTACATTATTCACACAAAGTCTATGTAGGTATTACCTTGTAAATTTGGCTCTGTTTTATAATTATTTGTAGACCTAAATTTAGGAAATATACTAATTATAATCAAGGACATTTCAGTGAATCTATTTTAAGATCTGAGACATGCATGATGGATAGCAACCTACATGTACGTTTGCAATGGAATTGAACAGTGTGGTTAAAGTAGAGACCCTTGAATTGGACCCTGTGTGACTTTGTGTGGTTGATAAATAATAGGGTCAAAAGCTCAGACCATTCTGTGTTTTCTTACCACTAGTCACCATCATACATACGTAAGTACATACAGTAGATACAGGCAGAGTCTAGAGGGAGAAGAGAAAGTGGTGACTAGTAGGAATGTCTTTGAATGCTTGGTATTGTCAGAATTGGGATTAATCCCGGGATTAGACTGGATTGGGTATTAGTCATCAGTCTGACTTATCCTCGCCTCAAGGCTACATGCATTTTTGTCCTCAAATATAAATATTCTTTGAAATAAATGTAGAGAGTATTGTTAGAAAGTAGAAACTTATTATAATATTACTTTGTTATTTAAAAGTAACAGTACTGTACATGTACACTGTAGTACATGTATGTACCCCTCCCCCTTTTTTTTTCCTCTCTCTCTTTATATACAGTGTATCTCTCTCTCTCTCTCTCTCTCTCTCTCTCTCTTTCTCTTTCTCTTTCTCTCTCCCCTTCTCTTCTCTTCCTATTTCTCTCTCTTTCTCTTTCTTTCTCTTTCTCTCTTTCTCCTCCTTTCTCTCTTTCTCTCTCTCTCTCTCCCTCTCTCCCTCTCTCCCTCTCTCTCTTTCTCCCTCTCTCCCTTTCTTTCTCCTTTTCTCTCTGTCTTTCTTCCCTTTCACGGCTCTACCCCTTCTCAGCTACAATGTAGCAGCTCAAGTTGGTTTATTTCCTCTTTCCCCTTTAATTTCTATGGGCCCTTAGCCCCTTTAACAGTCTTACAGTCTTACATGTACCTTGATCATAATGCTAGAGTAATGTGATAGCAGATACATTCTGTACACTGTACATGTACATGTAGCTATAAACCAATGTACTACACTTCCTTCAAGTTAACGCACTTTCATACTGGTTCTTCAACCAAACCAAAAATAGTTTTGTTTCCTACATCATGTCTACAACAGTTATCAGAAATTCATAGTTTCATAGTTTGAAAAAATGGAAAGTGGTATGGTAGAGAGAGGGAGAGAGAGATGTAAGCCAAGTACCAGTACCATTATACTTGTTATCCGATTCTTTGATGTCTCACTTTATCACATGTCTCCGTGCACAGTATCTGCCAATCCATATATATTTCCTGAACATGGGGTCATGCAAGGTCATGTGCCGTAAATAGGCTGGTAGGTTCACCCTGTTTATAGGGTCAACTGGAGTATAAACAACAAAACATGGGCTAGTCTGTGGGTTCAGACTCACACAAATGCATGTCTAGCCTGCAAGTAAGACTTTGCTTTGATATGTAAACAAATAAATCATAGGGATTTACATGTAGACTCTATTTATGCTTCAAAACAAATATCAATACAGCCTTGAGTCTAGCCTAACTTTGTCAGTCTTTTTATCACAGACATCAAGTTGTATTACCAGTTCCATGGTTTTGTCTAGAATTATAGCTCATCTGATTTGCATTATACTATGCACATGTACATGTAGTTGACACGGTTTATTATCCTTGCAAGCTGAAACTGCAACATGATTCTTTCTTTCACTGTGCTACTTCAAGCCTTCAAGGGGGAAGTCTACCTGAATAACTGGGTTTTGATAAAAGCAGAAAAATGACAAACAAATTGGTAAAAGTTTGTGTAATATCCAATTAAAAATAGGAAAGTCATGAATGTTTATATGTTGTCATCAGTGAAACACAAATTGGCAACTCTGTGACTTATCTTGCAGGCTCCTCTTCAATTTTCTTTGGACAGAAAATGTCATTAACTTTCATCACCCTCATCACCTTCATTATCATCATCATCATCATCACATTCATCAACTGTTCTTGTCCAAATTCAAGAAGTGTAACATTAAAAGTTTATATAAAAGGTGTGATACTGATATGCTCAACCTTGGCCAAAACAACAAACTCAAAGAGCAATGTACAATGTACATGAACATTACTGTCTTGTCATCTTGCAATCTGTTACTTGTTTACTTTCACTATGCCTCTGGTAAAATGCTTGTTCATTTGATCAAGCTTGATTGCATTTCATATTTCCCACTTCTCTTGCTCCACTGCTTACCTCTACTCTCAGCGACCCCATCATCTGATTTAGTTTGACAGCCGACCAAATATTCGACGCCCCCAATCGCAAAATTTGTCTCTGCTCCAACGCTAGCGTTAACGATAATCATGCGACAAGTCAGGCGTGGACCTGATGAGTTCTATGGCCAGTGAAGAGAAACATCATTATGGCCAGTCTTCATTTGTCTTTTGTTTATATATATATGTCTCCAATTTTTTTGCCCCATCCCCCCCCCCCCCCCCCCCCCCCCCCTCTCTCTCTGGTAAAGTCATTACTTTTTTCTTTGCTTTTGTAATTTTGGCTTTTTCTCTGAAATTGCCATTAACATCTTTTGGTTGGCTGATTGCATCTTGAAATGACCAACTGACTGATTACTTGATGTGTTTTTGCCATTCTCAGACCTGATTATCCCCTGTGAGCATTCACTGATGTTTCTTGATCCGAGATGTTATTTAGCTACTTCTTCTTCATAACCTTGCATGGACCATTGGGGGAAATACTACAACTCCATGGGACTTTAGTCCTTGTGAAAACATGTTTATTTGACCAAAAGCAAAAATCCATAGATGACGATTCAAACTTTGTAGACATGTTTATTTGAGCAAAAGCAGAAATCCATAAAAAAAAAAAAAAAAAAAAAAAAAAAATGAATAATTTTTTTTTTAATAAAAAAAATAAAATAGAAATAAATAATTAGAAATAAATCAATAAATCAATAAAAATAAACAAACAAAAACAAAAAAAGCAACACCAAAAAAAAATCTTGTGGTCCTGAAAAAATGTGATTAAATTGTTAACATATTTCAATGGGATTTTGGTGAACTTGTACTTATACAGTGTATACCTGTATGGCAATTTTGGGAAGCGATGCCCAGAATGCTACCCTTCTTGCAGGCTTTACATTCATATCTCTTCTTTTGTAGTCATGTCAGCTATAAATAAACATGAATAGTGATATTGCATTGATTATCCATGCCCTTAGTATGAACTTTACCAGCTACATGTAATACATTATAGCATCAAGTTACTTTTGCTTTCGAAGAAAAAGTTTACAGGAACCAGGAAGCTCAAGATAAATTAATGATTGAGGCACTTAAAGCTAAATGTCAGACTTTTATAAGCCACACTACGTACATAGTATGGTTTATAAAAGTCTGACATTTAGGCAAAAAGAACCAAGTCTAGTCGTTCTCAAGCCCATGCATCAGGTATCCCCTAGAATACAAGGAATCAGGAATCCAGTCCAAATTCATTCCTGTTTGTTGTAGTGTGAAAAAAAAGCCATAAAGTTGAACGCCTCTTGTCGTTTTTGCATGGTTTGTTTTATGGCGGGTAGTTTGTGGTATAGGTGTGATATCCCTCGTTTATGTCCATGTCAGTATACATAGTAATGGCTTCATTCATCAATTGATGCTTTTAGTAGGAAACACAGCAGTAGTATAACTATAACAACAGGTTGCTGAGGAAATAACATGTGTATCTAACATGTGTATGTGTATTGGCTAACCTGATGTATAAGTGATATCTTGTCATAAATTGGTTGTTTTTTATTTGGGATTGCATTTGTCATTCATACCTTCTTGTGGATTATATTATTTCATACCAATATGATGCCCAGGCAATTATTCTGATTGGTAGACCTACATGTTTTGGCTAAGGAAATGTACAGTATAAGGAAAGGGCCTACCAGTAGTTTATAAAGATGATGTACAGTATATTATTTTGCTTATTCTTAGATTTAGATAAACCGTCTGTTTGGTGCCATGTACAGTGTAGGGCATAAACTGGATGAAACTCTAACATACATGTACAATGTGTATGTATAGAGTAGACACCATTTTGGCTTCAAACAGATTAAATGAGTTCTGTACAATGTGCAGGATAAATGTATCAGTTTCTACTTTCTACAACAATCAAATGTACACTTCATGGTGTATGGGGATAGCTGCGTATGTTGTCAACTGGGAATCTGATTTGTGTTAAACCCATTGACCTGGTAGATAGACCCAAATACTTTTCTTGGTGTTGGTTTACAAATTATTCCTACAGGTTGTACAGAGGTGATGTGCTCACCAGGGAACTACGTACCGGTAGTCTAGAATCCAGCCACCTTTTTGATTTCACAATCTCTTTCTCCTTTCTGATGCACACGCCAAAGATGGCATATTTTATGGCATTTTAATGTTGGCCTGGGAGACATTCTAGTATTGTGATAAAAGGTCTAAGCAAACTTTATGTAAAGATTCTTGCCTTGGTTTCATTCCAGAATAAATGAAGGCAGTATTATAGGCTTGCTAATAAATTCTTGTAGGGCCTTCCATAAAATCTACTCTTGCTTTCATAGAGGTTTAATAAAAGATGTGCTTTTTCGTGTCAAGTCACATAGATCTATTAAAGTTATTGTATAGTCAATCTATTTTCAATATTTGAGGCTAAGCCTACATGTATATGGAAGCATTAATAAAAACCAGCAGTTGACAGTGCAATGATCAAAGCTGCCTTTCATGGAGTAGAGAAAAGTTTGGGGTCATGTCACGATTGCAATTACCATAATGACCCGCTGTGACCCTGACTGAATTATCCAATTGATACCCTGCAGGGTAGCGTGCTGTATGGTAGCTTGGAAGTGAACAGACAGGACACTTTTTTCATATTTTATCATGGAATTTGAGGGGGGCGTGTCTACTTGATCCAACAGGTGTATGAATGAATGCTGGGAAATGAATTGACTGGTCGGTATAGTCTGGATGATACAGTGAATGGTATGGTGTGAGGATGGATTGGTTGGAATCAGTGGACCTAAAGACAAGAGGTGATATTGGTTCTGACCAGAGTCATATATTCACAGAGTTTGGCCAACTTGGTTTCACTGGGTCACAACATGGCATATATTCTTTTGTTTTCTGCTTGCCCAACAAAGCAGTAGTCGCCATATTGTGTCAAACTTGAACTGGGTTGGCCAGACTCTGTGTATAGATGGCTCTGGTTCTGACATGAACCTGGCAAATGGAAGATGTACTTTCAGTGAATGAGATTTCTAGCAAGTTTTCTTCTCCATAGACATGTAGAAGGTCTGTATGTTTTGCTGATCTACTGTACGTGTACACATGTACATGTACATGCCTACTTGCACATTTACATGCCTACTTGCACATTTTTCATGATACAGTCAGACCTGTCTACAAGCGAAGTGGTCTTTGTAGTCAGGTTCCTTTCATACAAATTTCAATGAGAAACCCTTTTCAAGGGAAACAAATAAATGTGGTCTTTGTAGACAGGTTCCTTTAGTACAAGTTTCAATGAGAAACCCTTTTTAAGGGAAACAAATAAATGTGGTCTTTTTAGACAGTTGGGCAGGTATGACTTTATATAAAAACTATTCACATTGAAAAATAATTTAGGTACTGTATGTGGTTTGGGGAGCAAAATTTATGAGTGCAACATTTTCTTGTGTCTTGTATATAACAAAGGGTTCATTCATACACATTCATACATGGCTTTTTTCCCCCTTCATATCATACAACAGTGGAATTTTGACAGCAATATAGAGCCTGTTCACATACATGGACAGCATTACCGTGAGATATGATATAAACATCAACTGTGATCTGTTATCGGAACCTCACTTTGATGTGGGACTGAACCAAAATATCAATTTCATTTGGATCACATTGATTCAAGTCACGTTAATTATAATTCACTTTTAAACAGGCTAAAAAAAAGGTGAGATTTCAATCTTCAATCATTGTTTGAACCTCATAGTTTCTTGTTTGCCACATCAGCATCAGCATAGGGTTTATAATTTATAGTAACCTTTTCTTAGTAATACTACAGTGTAATTCATGTCTCATTCATCCTTGAGTATGATCGACTTGCTTTAATATGTTGTGTATTATAAATGGCTAATTACATGTAGATGTATCAAGACAAACACACTCTAGTGCAACCTTCTGATGCTCTTATTAATGCAGCAATGTATGGACTTTTATTGTTGAATGGATGTTTGTGTTTGTGGTGTAATTACCTTTTGAAGGTAATGTAATCGGCTGATGCAAAGTGGTATACCAGTATTAAAATGGGAAGGTGAGAGGGAGGGGGGGGGGGGATACATATGCAGGGGACGAGAATAAAAACAGAGAAGAGAGAGATAGTAGAGAGTGAGAGAGGGGGGGGGGGTCAATTGTTAGCTCAGTGGGAGGGAAAAAGAGGGCAAAGGAACACCAAAATGATGTACCAATAAAGCATAGAAATAACAAATATATATAGATCATAGAGATGAATCAATCCCATGATGTTAAGAGTTAGGCTTGCATCAAGGTGAAAATATAGTTTGTTGCCGATGTAAATAAACATAGTCATATTGTATACATGAGTAGATTATGATATTTATTTGACTGAAGTCCCTGAGTGCAGAAATCTCCCTGTAAAGGATCACATACAAGTACAGTATTTACATGTAGCCTCTGTCCCAAGCACACACTTTTCTTTCCAGATGAAATATATCCATCCATTCAGCCTTGAATATAGACTATGTATGTAAACATATTGAGCCAGGCAGTATGATAAGAGGTCACAGACCAGGGAGACTGCATGATCTCAGGTCTATGTTTGGACAAAGATCATTAGGGTCAATTGATCTTATCATCCTTTGGGTGGAAGTCTGTGAACTTGACTGATAATGGTATCGTCAGGAAATGCTTTATTGATTACATCTGACTTTAATTAATGTTTTCTTATCATTTCCTGTCATAAAGAATCCTTAGAATTTGACAAATGTCCACCCTTATTATTTTTCAAATTCTTGAAGGTTTTATTACTTCCTTGTTTTAGGAAATGCTTAATATTAATTCTGCCTTTTACCCTTTACGATGTTCCATATTACATGTAGGTAAAGGATTTCAGTGCATTTTATAATCAATTTAGATTATTACATTGCATATATATTGTACGTAGAGAGCCAGAATGATGTTATATCTTTGTTCAATAACAGGACTTGATATCCTTCTCAATAATATATCAACAGATAATTTGTATTTTGATTCAAGAATAAGTTCCTTTTTATATACTGTCATTTGCATTCAATGAATAGCAAAACTTTGTGCATTTATTCACTGTCTCTTGTTTTTTCTCTTTTCTTGATTCTCTCAGTCTTCCAAAAGAGTCACACCCATGGATTTCCTGATGCAAACAAAATGCAACTCAAAAAACATCGAAGCCAAGAAAGATGCCATCATCATCACCATGGTAACATGCCAACCTCCGGTCAACATCCTCCACCAGTCATCTCATCAGTCAATCCATCCATCCGTTTCAACCCTTCTGTCCATCCGTGAAACCATCACCCTTTGACGTCCAAGAAGGATGCAAGATGCAGCGGGTCGTGAATGATCATGACGATTGTGAGTGGCGAGTATTCCTGGGGACGCTGGGGGATTTGAGAGATTGTGATCAATTCTTAGACATGTTCCTCCACTCAGGATCTCAGGGGTGCAGGATGAGAGATGTGGCACCGGTCTGAAGAGGCGATGATCGGATAGTGGCCTCTCGTAGCTTGTGGACATCATGTGACCATTGAGGCAGGCAGCGAAGAAAGCAATGGACGGAAAGCCTTATGGAAATGAATTGTGGGGTGTGTGAACTAATACTTAGCATTTTGAAACTATATCAAATGTATTTAATCTAGACAAAAAACAAAGACAACATAATGTGATGATTATTAGAAGATGGAGAGCTGCATTTGTAACTCATTAATCCAAAATGGCAGGAAGAATCCTATGACCCCCATTAAATGTTGTACAATATCTCTCTAGATCGATGAAGAGAGACAAAATAATGAATCATGCTTGGAAATTTGGAAACTGGAAAACGGATTTATTGCAAATAAAAAATGTTATCTCGAGGATGAAAGATTGGTTTATTTTAATGGATACAGGTTTAATTTAAATGCAATGAATCTCTATAATATACAAGTAAATTGCAGTTTTCATAATACGAATAACTTGGCTGGATTCAGCGCTAGATTCAACTGCACAGTGATTACTCAACGATTGCCAAACTCTTTGTATGTCACCTCTCTCTCTCTCTCTATAATGCATACTGCATGGATCAAACGGTGCACTCGCTCTCTACACTGAAAGCATTGTTTACATCCAAGGGCACTTTTTGCAAGAAAGCTTTCATTTTTTTTAATTATTGATGTCTGGAAATGTTTTTTTCGGAATCAGAATGCATCAACCACCCAGTAAAAAGAAATGCTGCTTTCCGTGTGCTTTTTCCTCTGAGGATAAATACAAGCAACTCAACAACATTCGCTAGCAGGATATATATGCCTTGGAATCCGTCATCGCTATAATCATCAGGATATTGTCAGCATCGCTTTCAAGATGTCTTCGATTTTAAGTTTTTGTTTTTTTGCTGAACATTCTTTTTTATAAACATGCTGAAGTGTGGGTCTTTGCATGTGTATTTCTCTCATTGTCTTGTTTGTTATCGGCTTTTATGTGTTTTTACTTTTTTATGTTTTTATGTTGCTGTATGTGTGTGTGTCGATATGTTTTTGTTTTGGCACTTGTATAATATTTTATGAAAGAGCCCTATTGTAATTCTCTCTTTGATATGTGTATGATGCAGCACAGACCATGTCAAGGCATTTCTATGATTTCTAGTAAGATCAATCTTATCCTGTAAAGCTTGAAACTTTCATGAATTTTTAAAACTGTCGCAAATTGCGCAAGTTTAGATTGATTTCAATTGTGATTTTATTATTTTGCCGCATGAATCTTAGCCAATCGCAAAATTCGCAAAGATGTCATGCACCTGAATGTTTCTGGCTTTACAATTACGGTAATATCTCTTAAGAAGTCAAGAATCAATCAATCTTAAGATTGTAAGGTAATTATGGAGTAAATATGGCTTCCCCTGTATTTTTACTTTTTTTCATTTTGTAAATGTCAATTTTATAATCCTATAATATCACTAATGCTAAACCTGTCCCAATTTTCTTCAGGACTGTCCTTTTCCTAACCTCTATCCATTAATGATGGAAATGTGTGTGTTCAATCTACCAGGGTTTTGATGGACGGATATTAATTTTTAGAGCTCCAAGGGAGAGGCAACGTCGTGACGCCATTAAAAATGCAACCCCCAATAACGCTCTCCAATGGGCCAGCAAAGATGGACGATGAAATATGAACAAGAAGTTTTGTTTCATTTATCAATACCTAGTCAACCATGTAATACCCTATGATTGGTACGAGACAAAAGGTTTGACGGTGTCTTTGTTTGAAGGTATTCTTCACATCTTGTCTCTTTGTCTTGGGAAATGCTGTGTCCTTGTAAAAGATCTCATTAGTGCAGTAATTCATGGCTGAATAGAACTCAATGTCACCATGTATTGTTGTGGATCCCTCGCTCCTTTTCATTCAAGTCATATCATTATCTAGTGCTCATTGCGGAAGCTAATAGTCAGGTGGCAAAATTGGGTAGTTTGATTGGTTGCAAGAAATAGTGATAGTGTAACATATAAAATTCAGGCTTAATTCATTCTAGTATTAAACCATGATAATTAGAACTGTTGTGGGTAACTGGGTGGAAAGGGGCAATTTTATACCGAATTAAAAAAAAAAATCTTCTTTAAAATGTTCATGTAGGTAGATCAATTTAAAGTTCATTATGAATTTATATTTTCATAAACCAGGTCTTGTGTGTATGTACAAAATATATGCACGCGTCTGAGGGTAAACACACACATTGTACGTTGAGGGCCAAAAGGGCATTCAAACTTTGTTAAAGCAGATAGGATTTATACAGCCATTTTGACTCTAAAACAGAGGAAACACTTCTTCTGGTGGATTAGCAATATGGCATTATATTTCAGTTGACAGAGAAAGGATTTAAAATTTAACGAGTCGGATATGAGATCCATTGTAGGTTACAGCTGTCTTTTTATCCCTGTATTGAACGAAAAGGATTTAACCTCAAACCCCCAATGATATGAACAGAAAATTGAAAAGATTGGATTTTCTCTCCAAAGCCATGCTGATATGAACAGAATATAGGATTATTGTATTGATGGTGAGATAGATTGACTCTGTATGTCACTCGTATTCATCAATCTATCAACAACTGATCATTGCCTGGCTGAAGGGGTTTCCAAGGCAACTAAAGAATGGGTTCTTTTCCTTGGATGTTAATTTACCCCTGATTTGATTAGATAAATCAAAATGTAGAATCTTGTTCCCCCAAATTTTTGCAAGAAAGTTATGAATAATTCAAATTTTAACAATATGTGTTTTCTTTGTTTGGAGCCAGAAGGGTGTTAATTGTGTGTTTAAAATAAATACCCTTCTCCCTCTGGGCAGCCTTAACTACACACTTAATTTCAGAATATCTTCCTAAACTCACCTGCTATTCTTTCAGACATAAAAGTTTTAAATTGGTTTATTTGAGTAGGGTTGGATAACTCTGGCAACAAGATTTACATTTCCAGGGCTCCTGCCAGACTGGTTATTAACTTGCATTATCGCTGCAAAATTTGTGAAATCTGGAATACCGTAATCCTGCTTTAGAATTATAAGAAGTAGTATTGGCGTACCTGACCTAGATGTACCTGTTTACTGGTTATGAATGTTTTGTCCCTGCGTGCAGGTGTTTTTTACCTTCTCCACTTGTTTTTTTTTTTTTGGGGGGGGTTTATTTTTCAGTCATTGATCAAATACATTTAATGTAATAGCAGGAAATAGTGTTGTTTTTAACAATATCTTGTTTTATTAAAATCGAAAGTGTGTCACGCAGCTGAGAGGGGCTTAGTTGTGAATACAAGAGGGACAAAATACTGAAACTGTAAAAAAGGCTGCCAGTATATGCCATGAATTATTGAAGTGTTAGCATTCTATTTTAGTTCCTACACCTGTACATCTAGATCAATGCAGAACCTTTCCGTCCATTATTGTACTACATACGTCATGGGTAGTCTCAGTGGTCTGTGATTCAAAGAGCTCAGTTTTCAGATTAAGTCTATTATTGTCTTGATGGCTGTGATAAGTATTCAGTGTATACTACGTGGGTAAAATATCAAGGTTTTCTTGAATTTCTTCAGAAAATGCATCAAAAGCAAGCTCACCAGCTCCCTTTAAATATACTTTAATGTTGAACACGAATTGTGAAATGAATCTATGATGGCCTGAGGGCAAACTGTCGTGCAACGTATCGCAAATTAAATTAACTTGATGGAAATTGCTTTCCGGGTAATTTACACAAAATGAACGAATGTAAAGAGTAAAGGTAGAAAGTAGAATGTAGGTCCAGTGACTGAAAATTTACATATTGCAGGTAACATTGAGCTCAACACGTTAAGTATATTTGTATTCTAAGAAGTATATCAGTGGTATTAGAAGCCTCATAATTATATAGGGCATGCATATATGATGAGGAGTATACGTCAAAGCTGGCGGCCTTGTTTCTCACCTGAACCTACGACAGCCTGTAGCATGGTATTTCTTGCCAGATTTACGTTCTAAAAAGCCTCACAGGAAATCTCTGGATTTCTTTTTAAAATGTCAGAATAGATCAGGGTGTTGATGACATCTGAGATTGAACGGAATAACCTAACTCTGTGCCTGGTTCATGTAGACGCTCAAAGTACATGTTATAGATAGTATAAACTAATAGGGATCCCAACTTCTCCTGAGAGACAATTAAAATGATATGAGTTTTAAATGGTATGACTTGAAGCAGATATTCTGAATATACAGTACAAGTATAACATGGAATAGAATGTTTACTTGTCCTTTTAATAGGGATGAAATGTTTGATACCTTTTGCTACCAAGCAGCGCAGTAATAAAAAGCAAAATAAAGACATAATTACTATCATTTGCAGCCTCCTAGGCATGTAAACAGTGAATTGATAAATACCTAACGGTAGTTGGAAATATATTTAACATTACTACTATGAAAGCGCCATATTAATCAGTGGTCGATTAGGACAGGAGATATTCCTAATTTCAGTGAAATAATCACTCAAGTCATTTCTCTAGGCTAGAAAATGCCTCGATATCCCATACTAGAACATTCATGGAGTAGGGTGTTGACTGCATTCTCCTAGCAGACGACATTCAGACCATGGTCAGTCCCATTCTATCCAGGGGGTCATCCATTCGTCCATCCATCCATTGCAAGAGATAGGAACTGATTCGCAGCTGGCCAAGCGATGAAAGATTTAATTAAACTAATCAAGAGGTTATCTCACAAGCTTCCCTGTCCACTCTAATGTGTCACTTGCTCCAGGAAGCGTCATTAATTTTCACGAAACGGAACGAGAGATCGCGGGCGGGAGTGTCGCGTAGCGCCTCCGCTTGCCTGCCTCAGAGGCCACGGTCTTGGTCAAGTGGCTTGGTAGTCTCACCTCCAGACTAACCGCAACATTGCATAATTTGTAGCAGAGATGATTAAAATGGTGAATTAATTTGTTACCCCCATATAAATCGGAATCAAGTTGCTTTCTGATTCAGCTATTTCCGAAACAAGAGTGTATTGCTTCTTTTTAGTCTGTAATGTCTTTATTTTCTTTGAACATGAATTTTCAATGGTTTTTCTTAAAAGTTACCCAGCCTATATTTTATTCAATGGTTTAATGCCATCTAGCTTATCATTGAACTTCTAATTGACAGTAAGTTACACTGTAACTCATGAAAATGACACTGAAGTAATACAGCAAAACATACAGAAGTAGGCATACAGTAGGCTGACTCGTATTCACACTTGGGATTTGTTGCTTGTTTTTGTATTCATAAACAGGATAGGTCTATGTGAAATTAAAGTCAGCTGTCATGTGCATACATATTACATTGGATCTACATATCATTGCTATTATCAACTGCAAATGATTGTATGCTGATTGCATATTAAGAGAATATCTTTTGAAAGGCAGGGCTATATTTCATCTATCAGGACTTGGGAGCCAGGAGGGCATTTAATAACTCTATGTCAGAGCAATAACGCCCTTCTATCTCTTGCTCAGCAGCTGAGGGATGTTGTGATATATTGGCAGTAGTTCAAGGCTGTGGTTTATCTCAGATCACATGTCAAGTTTCTGATCAGAATTATGCATTTGATCAGTCTCCAAGCAAGCCAGTTTCCTTGATGAGAAAAGATTGTGGGTATTTTATTGAGGTCAACTAATGGGTTGTTTTGTGTTGATCATGGCCTGTGATAAGTAGAGCTTCCCATACTAGCCTTGGTGCTGTTCAGACTGTAGGGAATGCATATGAAAATCGTATAAGGCCATGTAAAATTGATTTCATGTTGATCGTCCCCGCCCGCTTCCTTTTTGGGGGCCGCCTCCTATTTTTTGTTATTTGTTATTTTATTTTTATTTTTATTTTTTTTTTTTTTTTGATTTTTTTTTTTTTTGAAAGAAAAAAAACATGAAAAACACTGCTAAAATGGCTCTATTTCTGATTTAAAAAAAAAAAAAATTGTCGGCGGCCATCTTGAAAAAAAATAGCCTCGACTGTCGGGGAAAATGTACCGAGCGGCCATTTTGAGCGGCCATTTTGAAATATCAAATATCAAATAACATGGTACACCCTCCTCCTCTTTTTCAAAAAATCCGGACGATCAACATGTAATCAATTTTACATGGCCTAACGGAACGTTTTATAAGCATCATCGTATAGCGACAGGGGTGAACAGAGTAGAAAACAATATCATGGAAATACTATTCAAAGAACAGTTTTGAAGGGGTCAATTGACACGGCAGTTGGTTAATCATAAATTTGCACTCACGATATGAAGCCCCGCCCAGTTATACGATTATCATATGATACAGCGTTCAGTCTGGAGCCGGATGCTGGTTCGTTATTGAGTTTTAGTTCAACGCAATGCTCAAATAAGCGTTTCAATGTGCTACGTTTCTTTATACGACTATCGGACTATTAAAATGAAAAAATGCTTAATTTCATGTATAGCTATACGAAAATCGTCTAGCTACACGATAAATCCCGGTAGTGTGAACACAGGGCTAGTGTGTGGGCCAAGTCTACATGCTAGCTTGCTAGCTGACTGCATCAAGATCACATATCTTTGTTCAGTAATGCATTGCCATAGATGGCAGTTAACCTACATGTACATGCATCAGATGTTATGTATAAATGGGTGTGTTCGCCCAAACTTGGCATGATAGCAATGACTGTAACAAACTTGCCGTGTATGAATTAATGTAAACATGGCCTATTGATCTTGCAGACTTGATACAATAAAGGGAGAAGGCATGGATGTACTAGAGCACATATTTTTGAATTTCCTGTAAATATTTTAGGCCTACGTCATTAAGGATTCAATTGAGAATGTAAGCTGCTCGCTCATAAAGGATATTAATGTAGAATTTAAATATAAAATATGAAATATAGGCATTTGATACTCCTTCAAAGAGAGAGGAATGATAGCAAAGTTTAACAAAAAATTAAAACAAAGAAAGAAATTGCATGTATTTGTGTAATATAGATTGCATTGTTTACACTGATTCTATGTCCGGTGCTCCTCTCTGCATAAGTGAACTTATCTAGACAAAGAACATCAAATATTACAACTCCCTGTGTACATAGAGGCAATTAGATTGTTTTATACGGTCGAGCAAATTTAGGTTTCTAAATGAATTCAATTTGTATCACGTTTGAGGGGATATAACAATGAACCGATGGACCGTACAAGGGTAATATTCAAGGGGGCTGATTGCATGAACGCATGCATAAAATCAACATGATTGCTTCCAATCCATGCTAGCTCAATAGGCCTGTTTTCACTATCTCGCGATTGCCAAATAGCCTGCTATTTCTTATTTGGGAAATAATCCCGAAGTTACAAATCACGTCCTCATCAGCTCGAGATATTTTGCTCAGCATTCGCGCATAGTGCAAGTGTTCGGTCTGGTGAAAACGCACTGAACAAATAGCTGGATATTTTGCCAAATAGTGGGATATTTTGCAAACTATCCCAAGATATCTTGGGATGATAATCCTGACCAAATATCCTGCTAATTGCAACTTCGGGCTGATGAAGACGCAAATTAGCTGGATAGTTTGCGATCGGGATAGTTCAAATAAGGGGATATTTGGCAATCTCGAGCTAGTGAAAACAGGCCTCATGATACGAGTCATTCTGAGATGGATAGAGAGAGAGAGAGAGAGAGAGAGAGAGGGGGGGGATGTTGATACTGGTATTATTGCTACGATCCCTGGCGTACAAATTACACACACACTAGAGGGGACTCGTTTGATCGGCTCTGCAGACCCGGGTTTTAGGGGCTGCCCTCAGAGAGGAGATGGAAAGAAAATATGTGATGAGTAGCTGGCTAGCTAGCGAGATAGGAATTCCATACTCGCCTGCACTCTCAAATGGTAGCACTTGAATCCTAATACACGACTCTGTGTCATATTCACATTAAAGGGTAAATTAGGCGTTACGTTGACATAGTTTGAGCATCTGTTTGTTTTGGCTGGATGGGAGATGAGTGTAGTATAATATTTGCACTTCATCAAATAGATTGATAATGATATAATACTGATAATTTGTGTTAACAACAGTGATCATTTTAATAAATAATCACTTAATTTTTTTTTCTCATTATTATTGTTAATTGATCGTAAATACAGCCAGTTGAATTGTGATACATGGAAACTGAAAATGAGCATAAAATACATCAATGAACATCATTAATCATAACAAGACAGACTTAAGATGGTTAAGATCTACATAAGCCTGTATAATTATGAACAATGGCATATTAAATATTTAGATTAAACATGTAATTTATTGTATAATTGATTGTTGTAAAGCGCATAGAAAATCTATTATGCACTATATAAAAATGACTTTATTATTATTATTACAAGCTTTATTTAGAAACCATTGATGAAAGTAGGTCATAAAGTATCAAATAAATCAGTTAACTGGTTTCATATCCTAACCATATTTCATTTCATGTGGGGGTAGTATAGTAGGAGTGTCGTTTGAGAGGACACTGCACCTTTGTTGGGTACAAGATGCTATTTTCACAGGCATGTCATTTCTGCCCTGAATCCGCTAGTTTTGGCTATTCTCAACATTCTGCTTATCCTGCTCCTGATAAAGAAACATTGTGCACCAATACTATTAGAACAGTTGAACAAACAGGGTAGGTGGGTCATTTCAAGATATAAATATAGGAAATTTAAGAATTAAAGTTCATGAAGCTCTTACTCGAGGGATGAATGCACCCCTTTTCAGTCAATTCAAGGTACCAGGAAACTTGAAAGGTTCCTGAGGTCAAAACGAACACACCAAAAAATGAAATGAAAACAAAATCAAATGAAAATATTTTTCAAGTGAGTGCAAAATAACAGATGTACAGATCATTGCTTTGTAGGTTGGCTAGTGACTAGATACATTGTATCTTGTTTATTCTCTCCCATCTCCCTGAATTAGACTTAAAAAAGCAATGATGACGTGTCCCTTTAACTTTCACCAACTCATTGCCTCATACATGTAGGTTGGGTAGTACATTGTATCTTGTTTGTTTTGGAACAGACAAGGTGCTATGTCCATTGTTAGTCCCATTCAATACAATCTGTGTTGGCATACCCATAGGGCCTTGACCTGAAGTGCGAAGCCTCTGCCAGCTCTTTCATTTCGTCTCTGCCCTTCAGATAAATGTTTGTCACTGAAGGTGTCATCGTTTTGCCATGGAAATTAGCACTCGCCATGTTTCCCTTGTCCACCTAAAGTGGTTGGGGATTGATTTTGAAATGTTTAAATCTGTTATCTCTGATAGAGTTGTAAACAAACGTAAAGACAAGGTTAGGATTATTACTGCCCGTTATTTTTGTCCCTGAATTCAATTGATCAGACTCATCATATCATGACCTTAATCATATTATATTAATAAATTGTGATCAGACAATTCAGTTAACTCATTTGGTTAATTATTAGATTACATTGTTAAATCAACCACAATGTCACACATCAGTGGCAGATCATATAATCATATCTTTATGAGCTTGTTATGACATGTGGCAAAGTACACACAAGACTGATCAACGGGAAAAACCATAGGGCATTATGCCGGCCTACATTTTTTACAGGCTAAGAATAACATGGTATTGGGGACTATAGGACTTTGTGGATTGAAAGAGAGACAGTACAAGATGAGATGCAAACATAGGCCTACATGTGCATTTCAAATGTCAAGACACTTTCTGTCAAAAATGCCCAGCATCAAGACAAAATGGTTCGCATTTAGAACACAATTCTAGAGTGGTTCGCTTGCCACTTTCATGGTTGTCTTAGCCATTAACCTAGTAATGAGCGGAGACTATTCATGTATGTTAAGCCTTTATGTGTCTGTGTGTAGTTTGTGATGCTCCTTGCACCCACAGCGTGCATAATGTTTACCCATAGGAATACCCCTCTGTGAGGCCCATCCATAGATGCTTTGACAGTAGAGGGTTCACACTAGGCCGTATCTTCGGGAAATTGAAGATGGCTTTGAGAGCAGCGCTCTTGAAGATTCCCAAGTGCTTTCTAATTAAACATGCTTGTAGGAATGTGATCAAGGTTTGAGCAGGGTTTCATGTATGACAGTAAGCATGTTCTGGTGAGGGAAATGAGAAACTTAACCACAAATTTCTTGCTATCATCATACATCTTTTTCACTTTCAAGTTTGTCTCTTGAGCCACTTTCAGGTATTTGCTCATCTTCTCTCTGTCTCTCTATCTCTTCCTTCCTCTCTCTCTCTCTCTCTCTCTCTCTCTGTCTCTCTATCTCTTCCTTCCTCTCTCTCTCTCTCTCTCTCTCTCGCTCTCTCGCTCTCTCTCTCTCTCTCTCTCTCTCTCTTGCTTGCTTTCTTCCTCTCGCTCTCTACCTCTACCTCTCTCTCTCTCTCCGTAGTAGGTCCATGCTCTCTCCCTCTATATATGTTATTCCTTTATACATTCTGACTGTTTTTATAAACCTCAACCCATGTTGAATAAGCAAAGACCTGATTCTCTCTAGTACACCACATACACTTCCTGGTATTGTGGTTTTTCACAGCCATCTCCCATCCCATAAATCATATCTCATTACATTATAACTTACAATTACTGAATATACCATTTTGATTTGATGAAGATGGTACTACCTAGTACCTAGTGTAGTGTTTGAATCCCTATACAGGAAATGAGATGTGTGTTGAGAGCCATAAGGGCATTAACTCAATCTACAAATAGGCCTAACGCCCTTCTGAATCCGAGCAGATGAAATGTAGTATTCAGGTTATTGTGATTTCTTTTCTGATATGAATATGTTAATGTTACAAACAATAGCATTTCAGTTTACCAGGGCAATAGTCTAGCTTACATTCAAGTGGGAACAATTTATTATACATTTACCATTAATAGAAATGAATCACATATAAATCAATTAAAAAACTACCATAAGTACAGTCAGCTGAGAGCCAGAAGTATGTTAACTCAGTCATGTAGTTATATCCTTCTTGCTCTCAACAGACGATGATGTATTATTAGCGCCGCTTGTTAGTTCTATTCCCTTTGTTTGAGTCTATAATTCATCAATCTTGGAATTGAAATGACTTGTAATGAACCATGTTATCTTTATCGTTGTATATGATTACTCCATCTGCTTAAAGGCAAAATGGCTTTACCCGAAAGTGAAGTGACAAAATATTAGGTACCGGTATGTGCCTTTCTAGTTCTCTGCTGCGGATGGAGGGTTTTAAAGTAAACAGTAGGCCTATGGACTGCATAATGGAAAGATTTGTTTCATTCTAGGAATTTAGATCATTGTTGATACTTAAACACTCATTTATTAATTACTTTCACTTTCCAACTCACAAGAGTCTCCCAGGCTATGCACAGTTCATTGTCTGGGATAGAAACTAAAAATGATGTGTGTGGCCAAATGAGATGTATATAGTTATTGATTGCATAATAGTTAGTACCAGTAGGGCATTAATCCATCTACATGTATGTTTACAAA
Organism: Strongylocentrotus purpuratus; assembly: GCF_000002235.5. NCBI lineage: Eukaryota > Metazoa > Echinodermata > Echinoidea > Camarodonta > Strongylocentrotidae > Strongylocentrotus > Strongylocentrotus purpuratus. The sequence continues at coordinate 2,349,450 of NW_022145597.1, forward strand.
GAGATAACGTCCTTCTGGCTGTCAGCAGATGCTTAAGTACATGTACATTGTACATGTAGGTACGTGTTTGTTTACATACAGTATGCATACATCATTCTGGAGGTCTACTATTGCTGAAATGTGCATACATTTACAGGTATTATAAATGTTGTAGAAAAAACACTTTGGAAGTTTCAAACAAAATGATTAAGATTAATTCAGTTCAAACGATATTGCCATTGTTCCATTCATTTTCCATTTGAGTGCAGCGACCACAGCAGGAAATTCGCAATGACTAAGAGCTGTATATTTGCAAAGGTATTTCAATGAACTTCAGAAGATATAAGAATTTTACTTATGTTTAATAGACTTTTGTGGTTATCTAATCTAACTGTCAATATCATGTGATCTTTCTACATTAATCCATTACATCTAGGGAAACCGAGGGGCCCTTTGGGTATACAAGAATGCAGTACCCAATGGGTTGTATAGAAGCTACTTCCAATCGGCGATGTTACAATACATCAGGCATACCGGCCTACTTGCTAAGCATGATGCATGTAATTAAAAACAAATAGAAGGAAACAAAGTCTGGCGGACGGTTGCTAATTGTCCATTAATATAAACAGGATATAATTTACTACACAGATTACATCAGATGGTTTATAAATTGAATGAAGATGTACTATATGAGGTCACTTGCTAGCGATGCATACTTTTTTTTTCTTACAATTAGCATGATAATAGGTTCGAACAGAAATTATAGTTAACAGAAATATGCATTTATTCATTTTCATATTTCCAGTCATTTTTGATACATTTAATGTATCATGTAATGTTTTGCTAAATGGGTTTTACAATTGAGCTGTTTCTAACCCATCCAACCTCCTAACTGTGTTTATAGAGATACTTCACAATCCCAGACTAGTATTTGAATACATTTTAAATCTTTTCTTTTTTTAATATATCAGCAAACTGGCCTTTATAAACAGGTAATCTTTGTACAGAATAGGAGATTAGTATAGAGCAATTATGGACCTCTCCGATCCCATAGGGCCCATACCTTGATCGTAGCAATACTTCACAATACTATTAGCATAGCTAGGAACTCATGTAGAATGTCTAAATAGATGTACAGTCAAACCTGTATAGAAAGACCACCCGTCTACAAAGACCACATTTGTGTTTCCCTTGAAATTAATGGTTTATCATTGAAACATGTACTAAAGGAACCTGTCTACAAAGACCACTTTTTGTGTTTCCCTTGGGCACTCGCTATAGATAGGTTCAACTGTATTGGTGAACTGGTCCTTATAGACAGGTTATGTTTTTACCAGATGGCTTATATTTTACAATGAAAACCTATCCATTCTCCCCACCGTACTCTAATTAAATAGGTACAATTCTAGGGTAGTATAGGATTCAATGTAAAATGAAGTTGTTATGAAGAGTTAGAGGGAGGGTTAGGAAATCCCCCACAGACAGCCTAATTTCTTCCCTCTAATCAAGGAGGAAACAGGCGACATGGTTGCTAACGACCGTCTTCCTGCCCCCCGTTGCTAGGGAAGCCATTTTGAATGTGCTCCCCACCTGATCCCATTGCCCTAACCGTTCATAGGGCTGAGTAGGATTAATGCAGAGATTAGAAGGTACAGGACTACAGGTTATATAAACCTCTTTCATGTGAAAACTAGTTTTCTTTTATGTTGGAAGTCAGATATGTATTTACCTCAAGCCATTGTTTGAATAGACAGACCCTGGCCAGAGATGCTTCATTTCGGTAATGAGCAATTTGGGGTTCTTGAGGTTGTGTTTGAACCATGGATTTCCATCTACATGTACTTCTCTCATCCTCTCAAAGTCTGTTTTTTTTCATTCTGTATTTTCCCTCTCTCTCCCTTTCTCACTCCCTCCTTTTCCTCCTTAGCAATTTAATATATTATATGTGCCACTGAAAAAAAAAGTACATTTTGATTGTTGATACAAAAACAAAATTTGTGATATAGGGGAAGCCATTTTATTTGTTTTTTTCTTCTTTTTATCCTCATTATTTAAGATATAAATGTGATTCACTGACGGTGTATATGGTATGGTTGTCTTATTTGCATGTACTTAATCCTGACAGATACAAGATTCATGAGCTGTTATACATCCCACTTATATATTAAATTATTATCATCACCATTCATCCCTGTAAGGCTGTAAGAAAGTTAAAAGAAATATTCAAGGAACTAATTCCTTTTCACGACACCTGTTTTTCATTGTGATATGTACTGTATAATTAGGTTTAGCCATCGGATGTATGTGTCTGTACAAATACGAATTTTAATCCCGCAATATTGTAAGATGGATGTTTTTCTTCACTGTGTGTATTTTTGTAAACATACTGTATACATGTATTTATGACTGTATAGATTTCTCTTGTTGGCCAAGGGGATAATGAATACCCCCTAGCTCGGCAAGACTAAGAGGCATTTCTTTATTGTGTATATATGTTTTGAGGTATATTTGAAGAGATTATCTTTCATAGATGTATGTATCATAGACTTATCGTAGAAACATATCTTTGCTTTTATTCATGTCAATAATCATGTTTAAGTCATCTGTACCTTCTTTGAAAATGATATAAAACTGTAAGCACGAAAAAGATAACACTTTAAAACTATTTCCTGCAATATTGGAGAATTTTTCTCTCTTAATTTTGAGGAAGGAAGTTTAAGAAATTGAAAATAAGATAAAACTGTAAGCAAGAAACTTTTTTAATGGCTGTTTCCTGCAATATCAGAGAATTATTCTCTTTTGATTTTGAGGAAGGAAATGTAAGAAATTGCAGTTCTGCAATGTTGTTTCTTTAAAGAGTTTTAGTGTAATTTAAATCTATTCTACTTTTAAGACTTGTTGAGTTGTGAATCTATCCACGTGTCACGTATGACAAGGAATAGTCATTGATTTTTGTCATGTGCCCCCCCCCCCCCCCCCAGAAGGATGTGAACAGTAGATTTAATATCTTGATGTAGGCATGAGCTCTACCTTCTATTGTTGGTACCAAACAAATTATTCTGTAAATTGTCTCAACTGTTCTTTAATAGTGATATTTCCTAACCTCTCTTTTATTTCTATTATCTTTATATTTCAAACATTTGACCAAAGTTTGAGTTGTTGTTTTTCTGTCAGGCACATCACAATATTAATGTTCAAATTTTCATTCAAGAAAGCACAAAAAGTGTTGATTCACATTTTAACTCATTCAAGATCTAACAATTTTAAATCAAAATAATCATGTGAAAACAATTTTAAAATTTTAACTCTCTATAATGTTCAGTATGGATGTTGTACATGTCTGCAGATGAATTTTTAGTAGGCTAATTTTTAGTCATCAAATCTCAAAACTTTTGTTGTAATAGTGGATGAATTTGTAGAGTCTTTCTTTGCCATTTTGAGCAAAGGAACTATGAAACACCGGTGCTATTAACCAGGTCGGTTAGTGTTATTCAACAGTCAGAGTATAGGTATAACAGTATTGCAGCTCATTTAGTAATAGCTTTGACTTCGTGCCAGGATCGTGTCCTTGTAAAGTGCAGACCAAAATGCCAAGATTTATGTTCATGCGTGTTACAGGGTATTTTTGTACGAAACGGTAAGCCTTCTCCGAGAGATACGTCTCTCAATAACAAAACATTTGCAAGGTTTGTAGAGAAGGCTCGTGTGATTAGTATGATCATCCCTTATGGGGCCATAGGGAAATACCTAATTGAAGAAAAGAACCTTTCAAGTGACAACTCACTCACTCAGATATACAGTAGTATGCACACTTGTTTTTCTTGCAACGATATCACTGTATGTAAGCACACACAATTGTAGCATGTAGTAGTGACTAAGAGATTTGGTAACAAGAGGGTTATTTGTCATGTGTATAGATTGTGAGACATTTCTCCTGTCTCCAATAAATGTTGCCAAAAATGAATGAATAAGGAGGCTGTCTGTTTCTAGGTACCTTGCTCATGTTAACCCTGTTGGATCCTAAATGTGTTCTCAATTCAGAGAATAAGTCAGCTAGTGTGAATATTCCTATGTCAGACAGGCACATTATTGGAACAATTAATTGAGTCTAGAACCAGAGAATAGTAATTTGCACAACTCCTTGTTAGAATTTAAATATGAAGGCCCAGGGGGGGGGGGGGGGGGGGGGGGGGAGAAAGTGATATAATTATAACAAAGGCTTGTTAAATTGTTTTGACATGGTGCTACAATCTCACATGCCCACATCATTTGTTGATGGTTAAAGAAGTATCATTGTATATATATACAATCAAAGTTATATAAAGTGATAAAAGGGGGGGGGGGGGGGGGGGGTACGGGTTTTGTGTCAACACTCAATACAAATGAAGTTGTCACATTTGCCATTGGATTACAGGTACATGAAAACATAAGCATCAGACAAACTAAGCACATTGAGTATGTTTAATTGAGGATTTGTCCAATCATTTACTGGTATTTATATAAAAGGTACAGTATATAAAACATTGCATGGAAGTTGTTCAATTTACCGTTTGAAGTCTGGATTTCCAAGTTCTCCTGAGTCTGTGAACACATCACATGTAGGTATACATGCACATTTGTGATATATTTACCTTGATATCAATGTACAGTATGTTATAAACAAATTATGCAAACAAAGAGACAATTGTGTCATTAAAAATATGGAGAGCAAGTTACAAGTAGAGCATTTTGGTATCAGGAGGGTTAAACAGCTTTGACTTCATGATTGGCTTCAATCGAAACCAGAGAAAGGCCATTAAACTTAGGACCACACTCCCATAATTGCCTTGCTTCCAGGCTGAAGGAGCTCTTGAAACTACCCCCCCCCCCCCATTGAAATATTTTGAACTGAGTCTGAAGTATATAGACTATATCTCCTTCTCATATGAGAGACTGATAGTGAGATGGTGTAGTCTATATCCTGGAGATGTTGTTAAAAGTTAAAACATTGCTTTTCAGTTTGAAAATTAATCAAAACATGTTTCCTGGAAGGTAGGCTATGGTGCATGTTTTATGTGTGGTGAACTTATTCTTCAACTCAGTAATGCTGATCTAGTGTGAATGTTTCACTTGTCATGAACAAAATACTAGAGTTCAACCCTGTTTGTCAAGAGTGCACCCCTATAAATCAGACCAGACCCTAATAAGGATCAGGTTTTATTTTTTGATTATGGTGAAGATAACTCCTAGACCACACACTGAACGTTTGATGTGCTCCAAACCCCTTTCACACTTACAATGTATAGATCTGCATGAGAGCCGCAACTAATCTGCAAACGATCTAGTTCTCCTTAGACTTAAAGGAGATGGTCAAACAGTGAACTGGATCTTGAAACACAGTCACAAGCATCTCTTCAATAATCTTGTAGCATAAGAAAGAACTTTATACTAAACTCAATTTACAAGAAATGCATGCTTTGCTATAACAGCTTTAATGGATAAGCTCTAAGTATGAATGGGGTCTAGGGGATGAAGTCAATGGGATCACAAAGTGTAGCAAATGGGAATCTCTATTTTTGTATGAAACCTAAAGTTGCCTTTAAATGTGCGTAGCGCTTGAGTGATATAATTAGGATGTTGATAGCATGTACATGTACATGTAGCTGTCCTATGGCTTGTAATGTGGCTGAGAAAATGTCTGAAAATTGCTCATTTTGACATAAGACTACGTACAGGAAATCAAATGTGTGAATGTTTCTGTAGTCTCTTACATAATCAAGATTTATGTTTGTGGGTCTCCTCTGTATCGTCAGAAGTGAATACCGGTACCATGAAATATTGAAATTGTCTGGGGAAGATATCTATGACAGTGTATGCAGTCATATTGAAGCACACAAGTTTATAGTAAGAAACAGAAATATTCAAACTGTAATGATGAAGTATCAGTCAGCATTTTTACAATGTTTGATTAGTTATCTGGTTGAAAAGAATGTATTCATGAACCAGTAGTTGACCCTTGACACTCATAGACTTCTCTCAGACTTGCTGAAATGCTGAATGATTCAGGTACAAATGATTTAAGTAGCTTAGACGTCATCAACTTTGAAATATGATGTTGAATTTTACTTGACATTATTAAATACAATTTGTCATTTTCAGCTTGCATTTCTGCTCTAGATGTATATATGGTTGTCAGTAACGTACAAAAATGGCATCGATTTGAAGATAAATATCAAAAGTACACGCAGAACATCATTTGGGTCGAGTACTGAGGGATGTGTACATTGATTTCATTCAAATCAACTTAAATTAAGTTTATATGCAACAGTAAGATGGGGTCAATATACATGTATTTGTTGTTTTCTTATAAACTCTGGGTGTGCACAATGATAAGCGTAATTAATATAGAATCAGTCAACGATGACAACAATCCTGTTTGAAACATGTTATTGTCCTTAAGCAGCTTCCACGTCACCCAACGGTTGTGATTGGATTGGGGATTACACTCATGGCTGCCTATAGAGGGAGCTATTGTAGAAAGTGCAGTACAGCTCCACAGATTCTTGTACAACACTCTACGTGACTGTATGTGTAATTCGTTGACACCCTTCCTATAGTAATGTTCACTAATGTAATGTGCACTTGTATCAGACACTCAATGTAGTCGAGTTTATGAGAGACTTGAATTCTAATGCCAAAATGTACAAAATGATCGCTGTGTACATTGCATAACGAAGAAGGCTGTTGATATTTTTCTTACTGTTAAAACAAGTGATCAAGAGAATGTTGAAATTGTATAGCTAAAATTGAGAAACTGATAAAATGTTTTCAGTTATTTTTAAGATGATATTGTAATTAATAGGTATAATAACTTACTAACAAATTCATATCTATGAATGATACTTTTGTTTTTGTCTTTATAATAAAACAGAAAACAAAATTGAAATACATTTTTATTTGTGGTCTGTTTTTCATCAGTAAGAAATTGATTTCTTTTAATATGGAAATACATGTATGTAAATGTAAGGAGAGAGAATGGAGGAAGAGAAAGAGGGAGAGATAGGTATGAAGAAAGGAGGGAGGTGGAAGGAGGTACAGAAGAGGAAGAAGGGAGGGAGAGATGAAAGGTGAGAGAGAGAAACAGAGAGAGGGGGGAAGATAGGGGGAGAGAGAGAGAGAGGGGAAGATGGGGAGGGAGAGAGAGAGAGAGGGGGTAGGGAGGGAGAGAGAGAGAGAGAGAGAGGGGGGGGGGGGAGATGGGGAGGGAGAGAGAGAGGAGATAAGGGAGGGAGAGAGTGGGGAGCTAGCAAAGCAGAGAAAGTGAGAAAGAATGGAATAAGAGAAGAGAAAGAGATACACATGCTAGGCCTTGCAAAGAAAGACAAAATGGGTGATGATATTATCAGGAAACTAGGCAATCAAGATAATGTATTCACATAAGATGAGATAATTTAGCGTTGAATAACACAGAGGTCGATGAAGTGGGGGAAATTCAGAGGACAGTTCATATTTTAATTTTTTCTTTGTTCATAGGCAAAGTTTAGAATCACTTTAACAAAATAAAAGTATTTATATGTAAATGCAAACCTATTTTTTTTGGTCATCTAACTCAATATTCATATGGTTATTGATGTGGTCCGTACCCTTATAATAATTATATCGCCCTCGATTCCTCCCCCCCCCCAAAAAGGTCACCCCTCTCTTTCTCTCTCTCTCTCTCTCTCTCTCTCTCTCTCTCTCTATCTCTCTTTCTTTCTGTAATCTTTCTGTTCGCTGTTTCTAACCCCGCCCCTCCGGACCTTCTATTTATTATCATATAGACCTTTTATTCCATTACAAAGGTATCCCCTTTCATCAATATTTTTCCTCCATCAAAATCGTTTGAATTTATTTTAATTAACAGCAGTGTAATGTCACACAGATGATGTTCAACATCATTCTTCCCATCACCCATAACATTGATAATCAATCTGCCATTCTGTCGAGTTGAATTAGCAATGATTGTGCGGTGAGTGACCGAGCGTCAGTCCAACTGTTAAGGTAGCACTAGCATCCAGGGGGAGGGGGGAGGGGGGCGCACGGAGTGGGCGGACACATGAATTGTACATGAGTATGACAAGGCTTTAAAACAAGTTGTTGTATTGCCCTTTGCGACCGACCCCAAAATCTTAAAATGTATGGTCGGCATTTTTTTGTAACCGTTTTTTTAGAAAAAAAAATGAATAAAACAAAATATTTATTGAAGCATTCAAAATTGAAGAATATCAGCACAAAGAGGGATAAAAGCAACATAAAAAAGGAGAAAAAAGAAAAAGATAACCTACCGACCAGGTGCTGTCACCTAAAGAGCAATACAATATTTATTTTGTTAATTTTTTAGACATAATGTACATGCAGTTTCTTGAAATATGCTTTCAGCATCCGTTATTTACTGTGGGAACTGTTTATTGTAATGGATTACAAGAAAACATTTTGGACAAAACTGATTAATTTGCCAAACATTTATTTGGTTTTGTTTTCATCCAAGTGTCCTCTCTACATTCTTAGCCCCAAATCTTGTTAAGATATGAAACTCTTCCTTGATGCCCCTCTGCATGTAGTTTCAACATAAGCCCTACTGTTTTGAATTTTTAGAATCGAATGTATCGCTGTCCAAAGACCTTTGAAATATGAAACTGCGTGCACTAGACAAAAATAAAACATTAAAAGTTGTTATAGCGCCATATTTTAATAGCCCCAATGGGGCGGGGTGGGGGGGGGGGCTTATTTATACTAAGCGCACCGCACACTATACGATTTGACTACCATCCGATTTTTCAAAGAATTTTTAATAGCATTTGATATGAACGTTCGAACATTTAAAATCGTTATGACCCAGGATCTAGTCAGTCATACATTTCGCGGGGTTTCATACTTCCTAATTGGAGGAGGAAAAGCTAATTCGGCTCAAAATTGTAGCCACGTTAGACCAGGGACCCGTTTCACAAGGCCTTTTTCAATAAAAAAAAACGACAAAAATCTGTGACAAATCTGCTGATAACCATTCAGAAGCAAGGATTTCGCTAGCTCATAACAAAACCTGTCATTTGTCACTGATAACAGGTTTTGTGAAATGGGGCCCATGCAGTATAGCCTATATACCGTCGTTATGTTCATCATCAGAAGTTATTGGCTGTCATCGCCCATGAGCGAGAAGCATCCCCCCCCCCCCCCCCCCCCCTCCCTCCCCATGACCACAACCCTCCTCTATTACACTAGCTTATAAATGGTAAGATCATCATCAGAAGCTATTAGTTGTTATCGCCCATGAGTGCGAATCAAGCCGGAGACGACATTCGAGCCGTGTGGGTACAACACAGAGAGAGAGAGTGCGCCCTCGCTGATGGACTCGGCAGCGGTAGGGTTTTTGAAGACACAATTTTGTTAATAACATCAACGGTGTGAGTTTCATAAAGATAAATGAGGGCATGGCTAGTAACTCCGTGATGAGCGATAGTCCACTGTGCGTGACACACTGATCTATTTATATTCTTCAGGTTATATTTAGATGTTTCTTTTAAGAGATAATGGAAGGTGATGGCTGACACAGGGGCATCGTTAGACGGACAGTCCCTATTTAATTTTTTCGTCTTATACTATATAGTTTACATAAAGATTAGGAATTTCTGTTTGATTGTTCAATCACAATCGGCAAATTCTTGTATCCCTGTCAGCGAATGTGAAATTTAGAATGAACATTTTGTTTCTGTTTGTCGAAAGCCCCTCCCCCGCCCCTCCCTTCCGAAACGTCCTTTGTGATTTTTTGTTTAACGATTCATTATCATAGCTTAGGTCTTTATTATAATCTTCCGTATATGTTGGCCGCATACACACTATGAACATGACTGACAAAGAAAGCGGACAAAATATAAGTTCCTCAGGTAGATAAAGGAACATCCCTTCACTGCTATTATGTAAAAAGGTGAATATGCATGTGACACCTGTTCTACACATTTTTACATAATAGCAGTGAAGGGATGTTCTTTTGTCTACCTGAGGAACTGTTTATTTTGTCCGCTTTCTTTGTCAGTCACGTTCATAGTGACAATTGCGTTGTAAGGCTCCTGATGTTAACACTAGTGGGTAGCACCACCTTTAACTAAATTAACTTTGGTCTGTGATTTAAAAATCAGAATTGTGAAACGCATTGCGCTCAGTTACGATGATTATCTAAAAAAATATATTAACTAAATTAAAACTTAAAAAACGCAACGATTTTGCTGCTTCGTTATTTCTGAACGAGTCTTTAAAGTGCAGGAAATAGCAGGAGAGAGAAAGAGAGTTCTTACACGGTTAATGAAGCCTGTTGGTAAATGGTCATCGACGAAATAAAATAAATGGATGCCGCTGCACGATTCTATCGCTTTTAGCAGAACAAAAGGAAAGGTCAATCGATCTGCGAAGTTCTTCAGATGAAAACGAAAGGAACGCAGAAGAGAGGAAGATAGAAAAGACAAATAGGAAATTGGGGAGAGACATAGAGACAGAGAGACAGAGAGAGAGAGAGATAGTTGAGGGTATAGACAGAGGGAAAACGAGAGGTTAAGAGGGAGGAGAACGTGTGCATGAACAGGAAATTGATGTATACAAGGGGGAAAGAGAAGATGGGAGAGAAAGAGACGAGAGACAGAGTGAAAAGAGAGAGTAAATGATAGAGAGAGAGAGAGAGAGAGAGAGAGAGAGAGAGAGAGAGAGAGAGAGAGAGAGAGAGAGAGAAGAGAGAGAGAGAGAGAGAGAGAGAGAGGGATATATATAATATAATAGATACAATTTTATCTGATCAAGTATGGGGAGAGCAAATACCTGATATTAATGTGAGTATGTGAGTATGCTTTTGGGTTTGACAGGCTTGCGCTGAAAATTATGTACGTCTGGATGAGATTAAAATTACAGACAACAATTATTTATCTCATATTTGGAAACATCTTTGACTATTTTAATGAGCACACATCGTTGCGCGACGAGAAAACCCAGATAGTTAATATACCTATTGATAAGATACACCATACTCTCAAAGCACTGAAACATCTTTTTCGACGTCGATTTCGATAATGCCAGGGCCCTCGATCATGCAAGTCATAGGTCGTATCCCATGGTGATCGAACGATCGATGGATGGAGGTGAAGAAACTGGAGGAGCGTGTTCGTACCGCCTTTCTCGACTCCGATGATGAAAGCACGAGAAAATCGCGAGGTCGACATTCGAGGTCGTTTAGGAAATCATCTGGTACCAGTTGAGGATGGAAATGACCAAATTCAGCTTTCGACCAGTACGAGAAGCAATACCCTTCCATTTTTCTCCTATCGTTGTTATCAGCTGCACCTGGAATCTTATTGATAACATGATAAAAGTAATCAACAACAACAAATCCAAGTTGACCCTTTAAAAACAAATTATTAATCATTTTTCCTTTGATCCTATACGGTGCAATAATATCCCTGGTTTATCGGTAGTCGATACCTCCTTCTCTGTCAGTCACTGGATAATAATTGCAGCTAAATCAGGTCTAGAAGCAATTTCCTCCTAACTTTACTTGAGGAATATTATAGCCCTCCTCCTTCTTTTCAGTGGGTTTGCTGTGTTACCCTTTACACAGTACATAGTAATTTAATCCGATTTTACGTTGATTCTGTTTCTGCTTCTTCTTTCATCAATAGCAGACAGCAATGATCAGGTATGTATTGAAATTGAATATAATACAAAATAAAGGGTGTGGTTAAAAGGGATGATGTTGAGGAGGAGGAGGAGGAGGATTAAAAAGGTGATGATGATGATGATGATGATTGTGATTGTAATTGTGATGATTATGATGATGATGATGATGGTGATGGTGATGGTGATGATGATGATGATGATGATTGTGATTGTAATTGTGATGATGATGATGATGATGGTGATGGTGATGGTGATGATGATGATGATGATGATTGTGATTGTAATTGTGATGATGATGATGATGATGATGATGATGATGATGGTGATTGTGATTATGCTGATGATCATGATGGTGATGATGATGGTGATGATGGTGATGATGATGATGATGATGGTGATGGTGATGGTGATGCTGATGATAGTGATTGTGATGATGGTGATGGTGATGATGGTGGTGATGATGGTGGTGATGGTGATGATCGATGATGGTGATGATGATCATAATGCTGCTGATGATGGTGATGATGGTGGTGATGGTGAGGAGGAGAAAGAGGAGGAATAGGAGGATGGTGATTGCACTGATCAGGTAACAAATGTGATGGGAATTAGTCTCTAAATGGATGGCCAGGCGGGCGGGGACAATGGATGTTAGACACTATCTAGGGCATTAGTCTGCACATATTCGAAATAAAATTACACCATCTGAGGCATCAGTCTGCACATATTCGATATCGTAGACTTGAGCTCTTCACGTTTCGTCATGTTCGGACGGACGCTCAAATCGGCTGATCAAATCGTCACATTCTTCACAGCTTTCTACATAGAATCAACACGGAGGGATCCAGGATGTCGTCTGCTTTCTGCAGGCTTGAGATTGATTTTTCCCGCCAATTGTCTGAAATATGAGGTGTACCGGTTGTCACTTAATATCTGGCATGCAAAAATCGGTCACTGCTTGAAGCAACCAACCAGAGAGACGCTGACGATCAGTAAAAGGTATTTCGATCGCAGCTTGCTCGTCGCGGCGGCGATACCTTGGACGCCATTGGTCAATATGTGCGATCACGTGGTTATTATTGTCGTCACTCATCACCATTGTCCCTGCATGCCATTATCATCTTCGTCATCATCACCATCACAAGCATCATCATCATCGTTATCTCCACAATCCTCCTCCTCTTCCTCCGGGAGGGGGGGGGGGGGGGTATACTCAGAGAGGATGTGCCTCTCTAATTCACGAAAAAAAATCCAGAAATTGTGAAAATTGGGCTTTACTTCGAGAAAAGATCCCCTAAATGATCCTTAAAAATGGGTAGGGTTTCAAGCGGCACACCCCCGTCCAAACCAAGCTCTTCCTCATCATCACCATCACTATCACCATCATCCTCCTAATCATCGCCATCACCATCACCATCCTCATCAACATCATCTTCATCATCATTATCATCCTTGCTTTGGCCTCTCCAGCGCCATTCCTTAATCAATGTGAAATTAACTGTGTGTCTTTTGAAGCTTATTAATGCCATAACTATTAGTTAAACACGCCACCCCCACCCCAACACACACACACACACACACACACAAACTCCATTTGGAGATCTATGCCAGGCCAACAATTTCTGTAATAGATTTTTGTGTAAATCAAAAATTAAGAAAACAGTAGCACCTCTGACATACAATCACAAAATGTCTCCAGGAAAACAAACGAAAGGAAAATCATGAACTAGAACAAATTTAAGCTGCCAAGAGTATACATATAGACTTTATTTCATATCATTGAGACAGGACAATCATGCATGCATACATGTCCGCTGCTAAACACATAATATCACATACAGTCTGCTGGCAGCTAGAAGGACATTAACTCTTTGTTAATGTATATGAGTTAACACCCTTCTGGTTCCAAACGCATAGCATATATCTTGCAATTTGAGAAGAACGGCCTTTGGGATGCTATAGTCACTTGAGAAACATAAGGGCACATCTTCATCGGACTGAATAAAGGCCTTCAGCCACCGAAGTGATAACATATTGAAAGCACAATCACTTAGGGGATGGTCACTATAGATATGCATTACAAGAATATAGAGGTCACAGTATGCTACATCTACAACTAGTCTATGTATATGTCAGTTTGCTTATTACAGTACCATCCCAGTTAAATATAAATCCAATGTTTGTTTTTTATCGTTTACATTGATTGTCTTCACAATACAACCTGTTGAGAGTGAGTACGGCAATGATGTACATACTTCTTCACTGAGTTAACATACTGGTTAAATTCAGAGTTAAATTAAGAGTCAAATTCAGCACATAATGTACACTACTTACAATGCTAAGAAATTTCATACTGCCTCCACATTTAAACATCTTTGAGTTGGTAAGTTTTGCTCTCAAATGTAAGAGTTAATTATCTACATGTAACGATCATTTTCTTCTGGCAGTTTACCGTGGCAAGATACTATTTTTTTAAAGCAATATACACATGATTCAATGTACAAGCAAAGTCACTTGACATTAACTCCATTAACTCCAAAGGACCATAAAGGAAATTCGATTAGATGAAGAATATATTCAGCTTTAGCTAAAAATTTGTTATCAAAGTGGCAACACAGTATAAGATGCAATAGAGTCGACTAAACACTGGTGTCGCAAGATGGAGCTGTGAATTGTGAATCTACTCATTGTATTAGAGATTGAAATTGTAGTCATAAAGGAATGTGATAACGAAATGTTCTCCACTTTACATATTATATTTCAGTCAAAAATAATCTGTGAAAAAGAACAATTGACACACCCCACTCTCGAGCTATATACGTTTGAGTGTGACATTAAAGTCCAGCTTAAAAAAATAAAAATATGCATACTGCTTAAATGGATACATCAAGTTCTTGTGGTCTAGCTTTTTTACTTCAAATAGGTACAAAACAATGATAACAGACAAATGCACATTTAAAAAATCATTATTCACATGTAAATCAGAGTTGTAAAGTCTTGGAAACTTTGACAGTAGAGTCCCACAAGTTACAGAACTATCCACAATATGGACGGTTTCTGACCATCATGCTCATATCTTATGTGAAGGACTATCAACCATTTCAACTCTTTGTCAGCTTTGTCAGACCAATGGAACAACCAGGGGAGTGCCACAGTCAACTCTTGTCACACAGACAATGTACATGCATAATACACTCCAAACAATGCACATACTATAGTAGACTTTTGATTCATGGCTAATATAGTTAACTAACCTCAGCTAGACATCCTCCAAATGGAGGCATTAACCATCATCAGTGAACTAACAAATTCAGAAGCCTGCTCAGGAGTGCTCTTGCACGTACTCAGTTATGAATACTTTGTATAAATGATACTACTTTGACTCAAACTAAAGCAAAGTGTTTAGCATTCCTCACAAGCAGAAATGTACACTGCAGTCTGCAGGTAACATCTTTTTCTTTCATTTCGGGTCATCACACTTCTCTTTCCCTGTGTGGCTACAAATCTCAAGGAGAAAAGTCCTTTTGTCCAAAAATATCAGATGCAAAAACCAGCTACTGCACTGAAAGGGTCAGCATTATTCATCAGGTACATGTATGAAACAGAGCATTGAACTTTAGAGTCTAATTAAAGATACTTTCAACCCAACTTGATGATGTTGTTGGTGTTTAATTTCTTGAAAAGTGTATCAGCCCAAAGTAATGTATTTTTAAATACAAGACCTGATCAATGTAAATCTCTACTCGACATTGCTCTTATTCTAATAACCGACCCCATACCTATATGAATCTCATATAAAATAGATTAAGGAAAGAGATCTAGGATTTAACACTAATTATATTGAGTAGACTGCATGGTCGGTGTCTCATCTGAGAATAGGCGCACTTACCCACCCTTGATGTTCTATAGCTTGGTGAATGCTACCCTAACAGACTATTGCTCGGATTCATGGGTTACACTTTCACATTAATTCTCACTTCATCAGTTATCAACTGGACAAGTTCTACACAATAATAAACAATGACAGCAACAATGAGTAATTCTAAAGACACTGGCCCAGTTTCTACTATACCAGTAATCTAAACCTGACAATGAATTTAGGCTTTTGTCTTAGTAGGTCCATTGTTTAACAATGGAAGTTGGTCCAAGGTCCTTCGTTGATCATGATTTAAGACCCAGGATCAAGTTAACCTGAGTTAGTAGAATCTGGACCTTTGTCAATATCTAACTACATTGTTAAAAATACTTTCAATATAACAAAAATACGATTTATGTAGTAAATTATTACATAAAAATCAAATATAAGATAATTGCATAATTTTTTTCTTATTATATACATACATGTATACACAATATCATTTAACATGCTTAGTGCAATATATAATACACATGGAAGCCAATGTTTGAAAGAAAATAGAAACATAAAGTTACTTCTCTATAAACTGAAGCCCAGCTCAGTAGAATACAGTCATATATCACAGTATTCTCTAGCAAACAGTCATGAATCCACATCAGTGGTAGCAGCCAGTGAAAAAAATACACGGGGGCTTGGGGCGAATTAGCCCCCGAAATGCCGAAAAGAGCCCCCAAAATTGGCATAGAGTTCAATGCAAAGCAAATTAAAGAGTATTATTTTCATGCAACCAAGCTTGAAAAGTAGCCCCCTTTTAAGTATTTTTTCCCCTGGTAGCAGCCATTTGTTAATGCCGTGAGAATAATTTGATGATCCTAAAAATGAAGAATGATTATACCACCTCCCTCTTTTTTTGTCCAGATAATTGGATGGAATCATGGTAAAAATTTGTCATAATACGACACGAATGAGGGACTTTAGGAAGGTCTACCGGAACTTTAAATTATGAACTCTGAAATGTAAGCACCAGAAATGATTAGAAACAGATTTCACACAACATTCTTGATACAAATGAATTATAATTGTACATGTTATGGATCCTTTCAAGGAGATAATAATAAGTAATTAGATCTTCTATTTACAGCCAGATGATCAAAATTCATTTCGATATTAAAGAACCTTTAAATGAACTCCTATGATATGAAGATCACAAGAACAGGCAAAATGAGGCATGGAAACGTCCATTTTCAGCACATCACTTATTCTTCAGCGCAAGTTGATCCAATTACCACTAATAATGTGACCTCTAGGTGTATGTACATGTACTATGACATGAGCGATGTTATATGACTGCAAGTGATATCGACCCATGTTACTGCAATATTGCATGCTTTTGTAGACAGATAACACTACGTGGATAACACTACATGGGGCAGAGCCTATTCCTATTTGGCAAGCACTTCCATGCATGTGTGTATATGGTTGCACCTCAAGTACCAGCACGTGATAAGAAAACCCACAGCGGAGGGTACAGTATAAGGATGTAAAAGCTGGGAAAAGTCACCCTTGGCATAGCACCAGACAGGGTTTTGAACCTAGAAGCCACCCGAGGACAGAACCACTAAGCCACATACTGTCAAACCACAAGCTTATATGCATGCATGAAATTTTGTCAGGAGTGGTTCAGATTAGTTAAAAGTTTTCTGCCACAAAATGAATAATTGAATCACAATTGAAACAACATTAAGTTTTTGCAATTCATGTAGGTTTCTTGCTATGAAAATGGCCGTCCTTAACATTCCACAAAATTGTCTGAACCTCTTGTATTAACTAAACATTTATAGATCAAGGCATGGGAGAAGTAATAATAAAAAAAAAAAAAAACAGACTACAGATGATTCACCAGTTATACCTACTTGAGCACTCGTAGAGAGAAAACAAAAATTGCATGGTTGAAAAAACTCATAATGGAATGATACATTCTGAAACACCTCTTATTTTTAATTTTTAAAGGGATAGTTGAGTTCTGTTTTCAGACCGCAATTGTCTTCAAAGTGCATGGTTATTGCTCTTATTCTTATCAGTGACATTTCTAGTGCCCTTTGAGGACCTAAAATTGCTATGAAGGTAAGTTTAGACCCGAATATGTGTGAAATTTAGCCAATACGACCATACCAATTTAGCTTCACTTTAAAAAAAAATACAGTGACCGTTAATTAGTTAATTAATTAATTAATTAATAATAACACGACATGGGCCAGCTGGTTGGGCTTAATATAACCAACACGAAAAAGCCAACGTAGGCATTGGGTGTAATACAACGTAAAAAGACGCTATTTCGTTTTTTCAACAGCTTTTTCAAATCATCAAATATTTGTGGTGGTACACAAATATTTGAAATCGTTATATTTATGGATATTTCAGCTGTCTCTGAACCAATTTTGATCAAACAAAGATGATTTTGACATTTAAATTGTATGTTTTTTCAAATTTGACACTCAGTTTTTTATTATCTCACAAAAAAATTATTTTGTGTAGTGCCCTCTGCAACAGAACTCAACTATCCCTTTAAGTGACAATGAATTGTGAGCTAGCTTCCATTGCTCTGTGTACACATCGCTATGACACTTAGATATTGCATGATTATATAGAGACAAGAAGCCGTGAAAGCTTGGACCTGCTGCCTATTGCTCATCGCCATGGTTACTGACGACATTCACCATGTTGAATGCGTATTCATGGTGAAGTGCCTGGTGTAGTCGTATTCTATCGTTGGAATCACGGCTTGAACAAACTTCAGGAAAATTAACAGATAACTGGACAGGTGCGTAGTCAAGGAAACAGAAGCAGGAAATAAACTGACGTAGATGACTGACTGTTCACTTAAAAAAAAAATATATCTCTCATTCATTGATTTAAAAAATGTTAGATGTTTAAAAATCTAATGTTGATTTCCTGTGTTATATTTCACAAGATGTTATAGAATGCTTTTATAATACTGTTTTTATTAATCATGTCACAACTCTGTATTATATTATATCATATTATATAGTTTTGAGTACCAAATAAAATATCACTTGAAAAACAAAGAGATGTTTGAAAAAAATATAAAAATTAGTTGTAAGATTACGTTCCGTCTTGAAATTAATATCAATCATTCATTGATTAAAAAATGTTAGATGTTTAAGAAAAAAAAAATAGTTGTAAGATCATGTTCCGTCTATCATGGCGCCTTCTCCAGGATACTTCAATTCTTTATTGTTCTGTACAAGAATTCTTTTACACTCCTGTAGTCTAGTGTAATATATTATTTTCCTAGTTGGTTCTTGGCTATTCTCTTGATGAAATTCATTCTATCTTTTATCATATCTTGTGAATGTAGACAATCATCTCTTGCTGTGGCCAAAGAATCAATCGTTTTTCTTTAACCTATGAAATAAAATTCATTGCAAATTTTCCATAATAATAATAATAATAATAAAAATTGGATTTATATAGCGCCTTTTCCGAAGGTTACAAGGCGCTGCTCTCCTAGACTTTTGACTATTTAAGAGGAGTTGTACAGGTAAGTTTTCAGATGTTTTTTTAAGAAATCTAACAAAGTACTGTTTCTTAAGAAAGAGGGGAGTTTGTTCCAGAGACGTGGGGCTAAGGACTGAAAGGATTTAATACACACATTATTCCCCTTTATACTCATTTCAATAAAATTATCCTCTATTAGAATGGTTACGGTCCTCATAGAATATAAGATCCCTTGTATACATTTATGCACAACATTTTCTGTTGTTGTGGTAATGATAATAATAATAATTATAATAGTAGAGTCTGGCACATTGTCACTCCTGGGGGGTGTTTCACAAAGATCCTAAGTCGAACTTAACTCTAAGGTGGGCTTAAATTTTATAGAGAGCCATTTGTAGCCTTAAATTAAAATATGTTCAAAAGCTAAAATTCAAGTATTCTGGACTTTTTCTGAATTCCACATCAAAAACATGAAATCTCCTTGATGATCGAAAATTATGAATGATTTGAATCAACATTTTATGCCTCTTAATTTAACTTTTACATAATATTTTCAAGGATGCTAATGGCTTTCCATAATTGTTAAGTCCGACTTAGAGATACATGTAAGTTCAACTTAGGATCTTTGTGAAACACCCCCCTGGTGCTCCATTATTATCACCCTGGCTTTAGAATGGCTGCCATTACAGCGCCAGCAACCATTTACCTCACCTGGATAGACAGGGGCAAATGTAGATTATGAGATGACGACGTGGATCCTAATCAAATAATCGGTTGAAGGCGTATACGTGACAAGGCATTTATTTTGCCTAACACGTAATTTGGTTAATGACCGGTCATTATCAAATGCTAATGACTGGTCATTGGTAAAATCATATTATAAAACATAATTTTATAAAACAAATTAAACATAATCTTATAAAAAAAATAATACACAACATTTGTTCGGGCATTAGTAAAATAACCCACACTCGGTACCTTCAAAACAGTCCAAACACTCTCAGCTACTGCCTCTGGCGTGTTAGACTGTTCCAAAGGTATCTTGTGTAGGTAATTCTTACTGATGCCCTCACTGCTGTGTATTATTTGTATACTAATGTCTTACCAAAGGACATAAGTGCCGCAGTGGTACTCAAACCTTGAACCATTTGATCCACAGTCCGGTATCGCATCCACTAGACCACGACACCTCTATGTGGCATGAGGGGTGAGAATTAGTATTCTGGGGTATCAGTGGCCCCCTCTTGTACTCACTTACCGTATTATGTGTCATACGATACAGAAATGTTTGGAGCACTAAGACAGGTCGTTGTATTTTGGGGTGTTTGGAGGCAGTTGACCAGGGTCCCATTTCACAAAACTTGTCATCAGTAGCAAATGATTGTTTTTGTTATAAAGCAAGTGAAATGCTTGCTTCTGATTGGTTATCAGCAGATTTGTCACTGATTTTTGTCATTTGTCATTGAAAAAAGCCTTTGTGAAACAGGTCCCAGGTCATACGTTTGGGGAAGGAGAATTACAAACTTATAAAGATTCTTGCTTTTAATAGTAAAGGATACAGATGTACTCCTAGCTCTCCTCCACCATCTTGCACAGTGTGAATGATCTTCTTCATGACGTCTGCATGTCTGTAATCATAGATGCACAGTTACCAGTAATGAAGGGTTGGTTTAAGATTTAAACAAAGAATATATATTTTTCTTCACAGTGCCTGGGGTAAAATTATATATGTAAAGCATTTAGAGACATCGTAGATGTAGTAAGCGCTATATAAAAGCGAATATTATTATTATTATTATATCAGTAACGATATCTAGCAAGGATTATTGTCATAATTACCAATAGCATTAATTTGGCACTTTCCAATTATCAATAAACCATATACGAAGGAGTCCCAACAATATTTTCATGTTGCACAATTTGCACATAACTTGACCGGTACAGAAAAGTAAGACAAACTCCTGTATACCTGCATGGATGTACAGAGCACATGGTCTGTGGAAGGTTGGGGTGAGATTCTACAGTTACAGTTTTCTTCACATGATCCTGGCTAATATCTTCATACATCTGTTCTACAGTCAAAGGTTTTCGATGCTAAAAGAAATCAAAAAAAGAAAGAGCATAGTGTAAAGGTACCACAACAGAGAATAGAATTTACTCCACTTAAAGATAAAGACCAGTAATGGTCATGCGATTGCATTGTGAAAGAAACGTTGTGGAATCAATCAGAAAAGGTTGATCATCTAGCATATAAGTATTGGTGTGTACTGCAAGGTTCTGGAATCATCAAAATGATAAGAAATTTTTCCCAGTCTTGGTAAAGTTACAAGCACTGTACACAGAAACATGTATATGGGACTACGCAACATGTGCGCGACACATGCACGATATCTATCAGGTCCAAATAGATATAATAATTTACCAAATATATCAATTATTAGGCGGTTTCCCAGGAAAATTTGTATCATCACATATTAGTCAAAACATATTCTTTCACATGATTGGTAATAAGAGCTTCCATTTCATTTTTGAGAGGGGGGCGTTTCCAAAACTGGTATTTACCTTTAAAGAGAAGGTGGAGTTCTGGGGAGATACTTCCTTTTGGTTCTTAGTGGTTTAAATTTAAAAGTCCTTTAATTTGTGAAATCTACACAGATAATGTGAACTATCTTGCAGTATTTACAAACACTTGTCAGTCGACGTGCGTTACAGTGTCTACGTAGTGAGACTAGGCTGACTGCACGGTCTACTGCACACCATAGGCTCTATACTTAAAGATGAAGTTGAGTTCTGGTCATGCGATTGCATTGTGAAAGAAACGGTGTGGAATCGATCAGAAAAGGTTGATCATCTAGCATACAAGTCTTCTTGTGTATTGCAAGGTTCTGGAATCATCAAAATGATAAGAAATTTGACCAAGTCTAGGTAAAGTTACAAGCACTGTACACAGAAAGATGTATATGGGACTACACGAACACGTGGCAGACAGATTTTTACGATGTTACATGCCATATTTAGAATATGAAGGTATTTGAAGAGCCATTCTTTTCAGGGAACATGTTTTATCTGATGTTCTTCCACACTTGCATAATAACAATGATAACGCTCACAAATTATTGTTCACCTCTTTCCAGAACTCAACCTTCTCTTTAAGCTGCTCCTGACACAGTCAGAGACTGACATGAGCTAGGCTCTCCCCAAAACTTTATGAATTGCGGTAAAGTCTGTGCTTGGAGACAAAAAGTGAACTTACCTCATCATAGCCAAATAACCATAGCCTAGGTGTCTGGTAGTACTTGTCATATGTGATGTTAAGATCATACGTTCTGGTTTGTAGTATTCCGCTCTCTCCACTAGCCCCTGCGCTCTCAGACGCTCCTGTACCTGGTAGGTTACTCGTATCCAACGTTGCCTGTATACAACAATCAAACACAATACAATCAAACCAGAACAATTTACCAGAATCAGAACTACATGTACATGAACAATTTGTCTGTTCAGAGCCAGGGGCCTGTTTCTCGAAACCGTCATAAGTCTAACTTCTTGACTATCCCATTGAAACGTGTGTTAATTCTATAACACATGTTTCAATGGGATAGTCAAGTAGTTAGACTTATGACGGTTTCGAGAAGCAGGCCCCAGGACCCTGCTGCATAAAAATAATAGCATTGGGTGGTATTCCGATTGGCTAAACTTAGTCCATACTTTCATGGAGTGCCTGTTGTCAACTCATTTACCCTGTACAGATTATCTTAATCCTGCAATGAAAAGTGTCCAATAAATTAATTTTGCAATGAAATGGGAAGAAAGAGATAATATGAGTATGAACTGAATTTCAACAAAGTCTTTGGTAGATTATCTTTGTCATGAATATTGAAGGAGGAAGATGAAACATAGCATTCCATAGAAGTGTGAATTAAAGTTCTTGTTTAGTCTGGACTTAGTCCCGGCTTACCTTATGAGAATACCACCCATTGATGGTAACTTCCATGGAAAACTTGATTTGATTGGCTGTTGAGTTTTGTTGCCATGGGAGTTATCACTAATGGCAACGTTACCATCACTGATGGCAAAGTTACCATTACTGATCATTTTTACGCCACAGGGCCCAGAAGGGCGTTGTGTAATATTAAAGTTAATGCCATCCTGGATCCAAAAAGATGACTGAATTTTGTAAAAATGTCATGCCATGAAATAATAGAGTCACTACATTAAATTTTTGGAGGTAGCAAAAGTTACGTGCTGTAAAAGCTGCCATTGTTAAAAATTCATAAGAGTATTATCACTTGCGGTAAATTTCTGGTTTATAGTAGCTACTTTAAAGATGCATAGCAGTGGCTTCTCATAGGGAATTTGACACCATTTGGGAGTTTACCCACTAACAGGTGTGGTGAATAACTAGGATTGGCCTTCAGTTTTATAACCAACAGGCTCCCATATGGTTAAGTCTAACCTAGTTAAGTCATTATCTTACATTTCTGTCACTCGAAAACGTTTTGATGGGAAAGACTTCTACCCTCATTAATGGTACTTCCATCAATTCTGGTGTCAGTAAATTATGACCTTCTGCACATGGAAACTGACGACCATTTCCCTTTAATAACATTTTCTTCTTCAGTATTGCTCTATACACCGCTCAGTTGCATTCGAAGTGGTACAGGCCAGGGTGCTACAAGAATTTTTTTCACCACTTGCCCTGTCGGGCAAGTGGGTTTTCAATTTACTTGCCCAAACAATATTTCCACTTGCCCAAAACTTTAAAGCGAAAAAGGACTCGAGGTTAAAGCATTTATTATCTCGTAATGATAAGTTAGTGTTTTAGATAGCAAATTAATGCACATACATGTACAGTGTAACTGTACTGAATAATAACCTAATATGTCAAAGAAAATGGTCAACAAAGGATGGTTGAAGGTTTAAAAAACGCATTTTATTGATTCTCCATAAATAATCAGATTCACATGAATCTCGGCAAGGTAGAATGGTTCAAGCAGGTTTAAGTTTTTAATATTCAGTCATGTAAAAAAGCATAATGACCCTGTTGTAAAAAATATGATACAAACATGTCATTAATGGTAGCCACATGTACCATGGTGCAACATCACATGTGTGTCTGTGCAAGCCGCTGTCATTTGGAAACGTAGGCTAATTTTCAGCTGTTAATAATTTGGGTCAACTCTTCCATCAAGAAACGTCATGTAAATAATGGGTAATCAACTATTTTAAATAAAGTACGGACATTTTTATTTCATCATTCACTGCTATAAATATCATGCCAAAATTTGTAAATTCTTACTAAATAATAATATTGAAGATATTTTACGATAAATCTCGGATAAGTATGCGAAAACTAGACTAAACAACGTCGCTAAAACCATGAAAACAAAACAACAACGGCTTATATTCTGGGGGTCTCGATACTATTATCAAAATGACTCGCTCGGTCGGATCTTGAGACCGCAGTAATAAATTGAAAACGAGACAAAAACATTCATCTGATTTATATGAGCAGCGAGTTTTAAATAATATGTTCACAATCATTAACAGTCATTATGAATCCCGGCCCCCCCACTCAGAGGTCGGAATGACCGCATGCGTGTTGCCAAAATGTCCGGTAAAGGGGTACTTTTCGGGCGACAAAGTCCGGCCCGAGAATTGTAAAAAAAGGGGTGTATTTGACTTTTCACCCGGAGATTTCTTTAAAAAGGGGGTGTTTTCCTTTTTTTTCTCTCATCTCTTTGGACTCCTAAGAAATTATTCCGAATTTAGGGGGGTACATAGAGCATTTTTCCTGATTTAGGGGGGTCTCCAAGGCAGGAAAAGCCCGCGAAAAGCCCGCGAAAGGGGGGTTCGGAAATGTTGGCAGTCCTCAGATAGGGGGTGCTTTCAAAAAGAGGGTACGAGCATATGCGTACCCTAAATAACACTGAGTGGGGGGGCCGGGTTATGAATAAATATCAAACATTTGACTTTTTGTACTTACTAGAAAATCCCTGTTGTTTATTCCATTCCGATTCGCACGTGTTCATTTCCCTAGAATAATGACGTCATATTTGGCGTGATTCAACCAATCGGCAATCAGAGAATAGCAAAGGCCTGTCGGTGCGGCCTGCAGAGCTAGAGAGAGAGAGCGCGAATAAGCTCGCAGCTGGTACGATCGCGCTAGCTGTCTCTAGCTAGCTCACGGCCGGCCGTGCGTGGAGGCGGAGCGGCATTCATGGCTTGAAGTGTCACTGTTGCATGCGCGCTGAGCTAGCTGAGCTGGCTAGCTGTCTGTGAAGTTTTTTCGAAATCGGAACGATCGCTTTTTTGCTTCTGGATTTTGACGACGGGTAAGAAGTTGACGGGTGAATGGTAGAGTTCTTGGACACTAGGAAATTACTGTAAAAGTATCACTTGCCCGAATCGGGCAAGTGATAATTTGATTTACTTGCCCGACGGCTCAATTTGGTTGCCCCGGGACGTCGGGCAAGCGGGTTTGTCGCGCCCTGCAGGCAAAGAAGAGATTTCTAAGGAGTTCCAAAATATTCTTTGCACCTTGTACATAAGTACGTATGGATGACTTTATTACATGTATTTAATCTGATTATGATATATCTCTGCTGCAGAAATTTGGATCATTCCTTTATTGAGTTCCCTTATCATACCCATACTACACAAATTCAGGGTCCTTTACAGAATGTAATGTAATGGTACATTTATGTTGATAAACAAAAAGAACTCACATTGTCTTCAGCTTCTAGCATTCCACTTTCCTCAAAAGCTGAAATAAAAACAGTTAAGTATATCATAGGGTGTGAAATTCATTCCATATCACTATTGGGTTTTCACAGCATTTAAACATAACTACTACAACCCAATTCAACTTCGTTCGGTCTGTTTGAACTCATGATTTACTAATATATTCCAATCATATCAAGAAAAGAAGAAAAAACATGAACAGACTCCAAGGGCCAATTCTCAGCACACTGCAAATAACGGCTCATTCAATTTGAGGACAGTGGTGAAACTCAGGCTCAGTTAAAGATTTCAAGGTAAATTTAGCCGGGTTCTTTTTTTCTTCGTTTTTCTTTCTTTTACATGTAAATGACTTCAATAGTAATAAAGTATCTGCATTATATTCTGCTTTTATATACATGTAGCACTTACGAAGTCTGTAAGCCCTTTACACATATACTACATGTATTACCAATAAATATATTTAGATATATTTTCTAAATCAAAAGGGTATGCATAAGTGGTGACTGTTCTCCACCTAATGGCACCCACCCTTAAAAACACCTAATTACCAACAAAAGACCAGGAACTTGAAGAAAAAAATTAAATCAGCATACTATCAACAATCGGGTGCAGAAAAGAGGCCTTAGAGGGAAAAAGTCTTATGCTACTTGCACTATGAACATGACAAACAAAGAAAGTGGACAAAATATACAGTTCCTCAGGTAGACAAGGGAACATCCCTGCATAATAGCAGTGAAGGGATGTTCCTTTGTCTACCTGAGGAACTGTACCGGTATATTTTTTCCGCTTTCTTTGTCAGTCATGTTCATAGTGTTGGCTACATATTTCATTTGAGGAGCATGTGTTGTACACCCTTCTGTTCATTACCTTCCATATCTTCTGCTTCTTCCTCATCGTCCTCGTCATCATCATCATCATCTCCATCAACCTTTGGCTCTGTCTTAGGTTCAAGCGTCATCTCACTGGACTTCTCAATCCCTTGGGAACCTGTCAAATCTGAGGCAGAAGAAGAAGCAGATGTCTAATCTTAAAAGGACTGTACCAAATAATCTTATACATATTCTCACCATATACTCCTTCAGGCCTTAAAGGGTTGGGTAACTTTGTCTCAGATTCTGAAACAAAATCCTTGATTTAGCCCATTCTGCAATGATAATTATAAACCTTTAGGGCAGTCAGGAACCCCATGACTTTTACAAGCCAATCGACTGTCTGATTATCAAGATATTTATGATTGGAATTACAAATTTAGAAAACCGTTTGCCAAACGATTTTCATAACACTACAGTCTATTGGGGAAAACGAGTTCGGTAAAACCGGTCACTCAAAGATTTTCACTTTATTGAGAAATTTTGAAGCGTAGGGCCGTGTATCTCAGATTTAACATTGTTAAACGATCCCTTTAAGATTCCAAATGAGTAAAATGATTATATCATCTACATCTTATCATTCAATAGTATTGGTAGCCTCTTCATATTATAGTCAGTTTCTCATCATCATTCCTCAATATTGTTACCATCACCACCACCATCATCACCACCACCACCACCACCACCACCACCACCACCACCACCACCACCACCATCACCACCACCACCACCACCACCACCACCACCACCACCACCACCACCACCACCACCACCACCACCCACCACCACCACCACCATCACTATCACCACCACCACCACCACCACCACCACCACCACCACCACCACCACCACCACCACCACCACCACCACCACCACCATCATCATCATCACTATACGAGACGAATACCTGCATTATGATGTGTATCAACCCATCCTCCATCTTCATCATTCTCTTCGATGATGGCTTCATTCTCGTCCTGGTATTCCATCTGCTTACATCTCTTATAGCATGGAACTGTAACAAATGAATAACAATTCTTTATGAAGTACTAATCATTTTAAATCAAGCTTTTGATAACACATGGGCAATTTCTGCATTGACATGCTTTCTATAAGATATAGTCTCCAAAGTACCTTATGCAAAGGAGGAAAGAAAAATGTGTGGTTGAATTCATATCTTCACGGAGAGATGATAAAAGGCTAAAAGAACACAAAAGTCAATTACTTGTAGTAACTAGTAATCATAGCACAAGTGCATACACCACTTTACAAATGTCAATATTAATTGGAAATGTGAATTATCATGCACTAGTTCAATTTCACATTGGAATTTCTACATTACCGGTAAGAATTTGCTGCCCTATTGGTGTTTTATTTTAATTTTAGATTAAGGCACGATGGCGCAGAGGTTGAGCAAGTCAATGCGCTCATGCTCTTTGAAAAGGCATCAATCCTCATTACAAAGTCCCTTTGGAGAGGACTTAAGCCCCACTATCCTTCTTGTAGCTACTTGCTCCCTCTATATAGAAAACTTTCCCAATCGGTGCCTGTTGGCCCCCCATGATCCTCTTTTTATTATGTAAGGTGAGAGCTGAGTTAATAAGATAGCCACCTGTCAGTGAAATCACTGTGTGGTCTAATCCCTTCTGGCCCAGTAGTATTGACAGTCTTTAAAGCCTCAGTCCCCTAGTTGTTTACTTAAAACCATATGCATGGTTTCTATTAAAGCATTCAGGTGAAACAATCTTCCTCAAATATCAAACTTGAGATAAATTGTTAAACGCAACACCACATATCTCTGGACTCACGAGGGACATGCAACAATGTATCTGTTCCACATTGTCATTAACATGAACATGTTCACCATCATAATACTCATATACATGTGTACATGTACATGTAAGCCTGAAACTAGCCTTTTATGATGCTTTCAATC
Source organism: Strongylocentrotus purpuratus (assembly GCF_000002235.5). Taxonomy (NCBI): domain Eukaryota; kingdom Metazoa; phylum Echinodermata; class Echinoidea; order Camarodonta; family Strongylocentrotidae; genus Strongylocentrotus; species Strongylocentrotus purpuratus. The sequence goes on from NW_022145597.1 coordinate 2,378,020, forward strand.
AAAATTCAACTAACCAACTTCGTACTGGTATGTACAGTGTACATACCAATAGAAGCTAAAAACATATTGAATATGCTGAATATATTCTTTCTCTTTCATTTTCAATAATCCTAATAATGAATCATCAATAATTTGAACTTATTTCACTTATTTGCCAACATTATATTCCAAAAAAAATGTTTATCACAATTAAATGTAATTCATTTTGGCATGTGCTCAGCATAGTGATCTACAGGAGGTTTTTCATATGAAAATAGAAACTAGCACTGTCACTTTTTATGGAAGATTTATCAATCAAGATAATTAAAAGTGAAAGAGAAAGAATAAACTGAACACTGTTTAATATGTGTTTCAATTATCTAAAAGCTTTGATAGGTTGGTGATCCTGTCAGCAGTTTATTATTTTCATTTTTGCAGGAATCAAAGCAGCATTATTGAAGGCTAGTTTCCTTACAGGTCATAAAAGTTGTTCAATGATCTTGATTGAGATTTGAGAATCACTCACATTCTGGTCTGCTGTGTTCATGGCATTAATTAGCCAGCCAAACTACAAAAGTGAACCAAAAGTGAAACTGTTTTTAATACATCCAAAGTTCATTCACTTTGATTTTCAACTATGAACACACATGCAAAATGTTATATCAAAGTAACCAATTTTGAATATAATTGCAACCCAGGGCCGGTATTCAATTCAATACTGAATAGCATAAGTAAGAAATTTACTAAGTAAAGGCTAAGTTAAGTAATTTACTTATCTCATATTCAAATCGCATTTTGGACTTCTACTTTCGTAAGACAAAATCTAAGTAAAATACTTACTGATAAGCATTGTGATGTCACACAGTCAATCAAAATTAATGAGCAATTGATGCTTTGCAATAAATGCCAGGAGATATAATTGTGCACAGGTTATAATACTGCGTAAGAAAACCATATGCCTGCCAATCAAGGCCTCCAAATAATTGGCTGAAGTCTGGTATAGAGTTGGCATAGGTTTAGGATGAAATACTTAGCCAAAAGTGTGAATTGAATACCAAAATTGGCTAAGTATTTTATCTAAGCCAAATACTAAGTAAAAAGCTTAAATGCTGTACTGAAGTATTGAATTGAATACGGGCCCAGGCACTTAATTCAGGCTTGCTTTTTAATATCTCCCATTGTTCTTCATAGGCAAGTGGGATTTTTTTTTGATGTTTTGATTTTTTTTCCTTTTCTTCCCAGAGCTCTTTTGATTGTCAGCAAACAAATGTAGTTTAAAAAAAGCATGGAGATAATGGACCAGATTTATTGCTATAATCTGAAAAAAGATACATGTAGACTTGATGCTTTAATTTAAAACAACAGCTGTGTTAAAATGATGTCCTTCAAATTTAAAGCTTATCTGCACTAGTTTATAGGAGGGATTAGACTACCCTGCAAGGTCACTGGACAGATGGTTATCTCATCAACTCAGCTCTCAATTAACATAAGAAAAAGAGGATCATGGGGGACCAATGGTCACCGTTTAAACATTGTTTTCTACATAGAAGGAGCAAGTAGCTACAAGTAGGACAGTGTGGCTTTAAGGTGTCATGTCCAATTTGGCATGGTCTTACCATTCTTAGTGAGAAGAAACTGTTTTTCATCTGGGAGATAAGACTTCTTTTTGCTGGGCTCTCCTGCACTCCAACTCCATGTCGGACAGCTGTGAACTAGATGATCTCCAGCAGCAACAAACTCGTCAGGTGTCAAGACTCCCGTCTCTTTGAACTTTGACTCCTAACACCAAAATGAGAGAGAGAGAAAGAAAAAATGTTTGTTATGTTTTTGTAAGTTATTCTGGGTTCATCTCCTTCTTTCAAGAATACACCAGTTTACGGTTAGGGGCGCCATTTTAATTGGCGAGTAAACAAAGCCAATGACCTAGAGGTCATGTATTTATACGTAAATTAAGATTGCACCCATGCAAATTATGATGACATCACTGCCTACGCGCTGCATTGTGCGCTCACATCATCATCATCATTAATTATTGTTTTAATTAATATTATCGTTTTGTTTTTGAATATTATTATTATTATCATCATCAATATTGTTATTATCATTATCATCATAATTTTTCTCACTACTGTCGATAGTGTTATTTTTTATGGATAAACTCTATTTGTATTGTATATTTCAGTGTTAAATTGACAAATTCAAACTGATTGTAAACTTCTCCAATACCCCAATGTGGGTGACATGAGAATTAATTGTCATTGTCATCATTTGCATGGGCGCAATCTTAATTTACGCATAAATACATGACCTCTAGGTTATTGGCTTTGTTTTAAAAGCCAATTAAAATGGCGCTCATGTCTGCGCATGCGCACTGATGTAACCGTAAACTGGTGTATTGTATCTGAACAACAAAGTAAAAGTGAAAGGGACCCCCCCCCCCCCCCCAAAAAAAGAGGCTAAATTGTCCCGTCTAGAAATGAGACAGAGCTAACTTAGGGAGCTTGAATCGATCGCATACATGTAGGGTTGGGTTCGTCTGTGTGCACACTTAGCAACAAAAACAAAAAATGTAATATTTGCCCTATTTGCCAAATGTATCCCTGACTAATGCTTAGTTTACATTTGCCCCGGGCGCTGTACGATAAATTGGTTTATGATTTTTTTTTCATATTTTTCGTAGTTCAGTGTTGAAAGCTGGTGATGGTGTTGTGAGAACACCAACACCAGCTACAACACCGAACTTGAAGTCATGCTGGTGTTGAGGTTGACCTCGGAAAATATGATGCATTTCCGGTAGTCTGTGTTGAAGGCTGGTGTTGTCTGCTTGAACCGAGTATCGCGGTTGGTGTTGACGATTTACATGTAATTTTCCCATTCACCGACACCAGCCCCCAGGGATTGGGAAATTCATGATTTCAAGTTTGGTTTTGGTGTTGGTGTTGCAGTATACCGCAGGTAACTATGCGGACATCTGGCACGAATCTCACAATCATGCCAAGGTAAAATTCAATTGTACAGTCAAAACAGCTCTGTAAATCAAGTGAAAGGATATTTTATCTATTGACTTTTTAATATGACTTTACATTTGATATTCGATATGATGTAATTTATTGGAATATCTGAATGGATTATGCTTTTATCACAAGACTTTTCGTGTGTAGAGTAGGACGTCACTCAGTATCGTCCTTCTAAACTGACCGTCGGTGTTGGAGCTGGTTCAGCAGCCTTTCTGCACTCTCAACACCAACACCAGCACCGAACACTGTAGGCCTAGACGATGCCTCTGCTCCTCAATGCCCTACTTTGATTTCTGGGACAGCAATGAGTTGCAAAAAAAGAAAAAATATTGAGAAGGGGATTTATTTTTAAAGCCAAAGCAAAGGTCATGAAGGTCACTCCAGCAAAACATAGAGAGTCAATGCAAATGCGTATTGACCTCTTGCACTGCATACTTACTGAGAGGCAGGTTTTATTAGACCTACGGTATACACAAATATACACGCAACACAATATTGCATAGACTGCACACAATCATGCCGATGCGGATGTAAGCAAAGTTTGACAGTAGACTTAGAATTTGAATTTTTAAATTGTTCTTTTTAACATCAGTAAGTTGAAAAAAATGTATTTTACTGCTATTTAGGTGTCATCAATTGTCACTAAAGTACCGATTTTGAGTGAAATCAGTTGAGTTTTGTACAGTGGTGTTTGAAATGTTGAGAATGAAAAGCTCAGCTTACTACACAGCTTATGTGTGATGAAGGTGTGGTGTAAAATGTACTTGAAATCATTCATTCATTGCAAGCGCGTAGCCAGGATTTCATTTTAGGGGAGCAAAAAAATATATATACATAAACATGTATATCCTCTTACCCCCCCCCCCCCCCCCCCCCCCCTCTCTCTCTCCCTGGAAATTCCTGGATCCGCCCCTGGTAGAGAAAGAGATTTAGAAAGGAATATACGAAGAAAAACACTACATGTAGTACAAAGGAAAATTACAGGGAGAGGGAGAGGGAGAGAGAGAGAGAGAAAACTTAAAAAGGAGAAATATTTCGACAGAATTATCAAAGAAATAATCGGACTTTGTAAAATTCACAATGTTCTGTAATGAAATTAAAAAAAATACCAGCATAATGGTGACCTAGCAGTGCTTGATTATTACCAATGCCAGTTGAGATCGCCATGACATGTACAATGTAAGCATGTCATGGCATATGGCGATCTCAACTGGCATACCGCACGCTAGCACGCTAACATTTAGCATCCCACATCACAACCATCAGAACATCCTAGTGTCGCACTGCATGCATTTCATCCATAAACAGCACATTCAACGGAAACAGCGCTAACACAAGTCAGAGGTCAGCGCCATTGATATGTAGAGCTGCCATTCTCACGCTACATGTGTCTTCTACCCCAGCTCCATCATTCTGGTAAGAAATTTACTTTTATTTCGTTATTTTTACCTCCGATTTTTAAATTCAGGAGGTAATTAGGACTAATAGTCCAACAAAATTCATCAAGGCCACTGTCCAATATTGGGCGGGTGCGGGTAAGTGTGATTTTGGACACATTTGAGGTGTTGTTTACCTACCTCTCCGTGCAGTGGTATGGGACCCGGTTAAGGCTCCCTCGAATAGGGAGCCCTTAAGGCTAGTAGTGACTTAACTTAAAAAGTGCGCGTTGCGGGCTACCTAGGGGGGTGGGTGCAGGGAGGGGGAAGTTTCCCGCGCGAAGCTTTGGAAGCTTTGAAAGAAGACGATTCGTTGTACCTTTCTCGACTCATTATCCTCGTCTAAATTCAGTCCGCACCTCCTGCGCAAAGCGCGGAAACTTTGAAGTTTCATTAAATTATTAGAGAAAGAAGACGATTCGTTTTTCCGTTCTCGACTCTTAATCCTTAATTTGAACTCAATTTCCCGCTCTCCGCGGAAGCTTTGACGTTTAATTAATATTAGAGAAAGAAGACGATTTGTTGTACCGTTCTCAACTCCTTTTCCCTTTTTCTTCCTAGATCAACGTCCTCTTACTTTTTTTCTTCTCTTTCTCTCCCTTTTTTTTTTGTAGGGGGGGGGGGGGGGGGCGACCCCCCCCCCCCCCCCCCCCCCCCCCCCCCCATCCCCATGCCATGGCTATGCACTTGATTCATTGTCGACTGCACTGCCGGTCACGAAATGAAGTCTACTTGACCGAAGTGGAAGCCATTGGAATTTGTGTGGGTATGTTGGAAAATTCATAGGCGCTAGTGTAGCAAGGTATCCAAAATATAGCCTACTAAAAACAGACCCCAAATTTTGTGGTCATCATTACCCTAACCCTAACCCTAACCCTAGAGATAATGATAAACACGAAATTTGGGGTCTAAAATTTGAGGTCTGTTTTAGTAGGCTATATTTTGGATACCTTGCTACACTAGCGCCAATTCATAATAGACCCCTCTAGATCTAGACTAGATCTAGAGTCTAGACCCTATTCCAATTTTCATAAATAAAAATTAATTCAACATGATCATTCAATGACACAAAGTTAATGCATGCAGAGCCATTGAAGTAACGAAAACAAAAATATAAAAATCACAACCTACCTTTAAAATAGGTGTCAAAAATTCAGCCACCCCAAGGCCCATGCCTTTCACGCTATTTATCATATTCTGCATACTCATATAAATTCGTTAGACCTACTTGGACAACCGTAAGTCAAGACAATTAGTTGAAATTCTAAGATTTTGATGACGATCACGAACAAGTCTTTGCCCACTTGCAATTTTCCTCAGGTGCCCCGGAAGCTAACCCGGAATTTGTTGTAGATGGCGCTGTTGAGAAAAAACACATGCCTTAGAAAGTTCGCTGTAAATAGCCAGCATGAGTCCTTGGGCCAGAACAGTTGATGAATCTCACCATTTTGTTCTGTATAATCTTCAACTCACTGGCGTACCTATGGGGGGGGGGGGGGGGGCAGGGGGGGCAGAGTGCCCCCCCTGACGGGCTCCAGGGGAAAAAAGAAAAAGGGGAAAGAAAAGAAAAGAAAGGAAAGGAAAGAAAAAGAAAAAAGGAAAAGGAAAGAAAAAAGGAAAGAAAGAGAAAAAAAGGGAAAAAAGGAAAGAAAAAAAGGAAGAAGAAGAGAAAAGGAAGAAAAAGGGAAAAGAAAAGGAAAGGAATAAAAATGGGGAAATTTAAAAAAAAAAGGACCATGGCCGTACGCACCAGGGGGGGGGGGGGCAGTTGACCACAGATATTTTGAAAACGTACAGTTTTTTTTCCTGAAAATGTAGTGTAGGCCTATACCAAATCCTTCAATTCTATTTTTGAAAATGCAAAAGTACCCTCATGACCAGTTCGGTCGCTCGAACTCCCTTCACTCCTTTTGCTTTTGAGATTCTTCGAAAACTTTTAACGCATCTTTCCCCCTCCCCCACCAGAAAAATATTCCGCATACGGCCCTCAAAAATTAAAACAAATGAAAATAGGAAAATATAAGTGATATAACAAATTCGAAACTCTTCGCTGGCGGGAACTGCTTGCTAGCCTATTTTGCATTAAATGTTTTCACTTGCTCGTCCCCCTGAAAAAAGAAAAGGATAAGTATTGCCTAGAATACAATTGTGCCTGCCCCGACGGGGCCCCGACCTGCAACCATGGCAACAATGACACACAATATATGTACCAAATGTTACTAAAAGAGACTAATTCATTTTTCTCGCTCGCTACACTCGCTCGCGAATAAAATGAATAGACATTGCTTTGGAAACAATTGTGCCCACCCTTGACCTGCAATAATATCATTAAAAATGGAAGAGTTTTTTCGCCCTCTCGCCAAAAAGGAATTGAATCGCGTTAAATGCGATTGCGTCCATCCTGACCTGCACCAATAAAAACAAGTTTATTTATTAATTTCTATTAAAAGAGAATTTTTTTTTTTTTTTGCTTGCTCGCTATGCTCGCTCGCCAAAATGGAATTGACACCGCTAACGTGCCCGCGCCGACCTGCAACAACCAGTTAATAATTATGTACCAAACGTTATTCAAAGAAGTTTTGGTGTGCTCGTGCTCGCCAAAACGGAATTCACATCACCTTAGACATGATTGTGTAAGCCCTGCCCTGCAACAAAAAAATCTGAAATTTATGAACCAATTATCATTACAAAAATTTTGCTCGCTCGCTACGCTCGCTCGCCAAAATAGAAATAACACCGCTTTTAATAATCACGTCCCTGACATGGAACAATGAACCCAAGTTTTATGTACCATATTTTCCCTATAAAAGAGAAGTGATTTTTTTTTTTCGCTCGCTACGCTCGCTAGCACGTGGAATTATGTGCCCACCACTAACCTGCTACAATATCATTACAAAGAGAAATGTAGGGGGTTGTTCCCGCGCCCTGCATGGGACAATTGAACCAAGTTTAAGTGGCAATTATTAAAAAAGAAGTGATTTTTTTCTTGCTCGCTACACTCGTTTGCAAAAAAATGAAAGTAACGTCGCTAACAAGTGAATGTTCCCACCCCCAACTTGCAACAATACCAGTTTATATACCAAACGTTACTTAAAGTTTTTTTTTGCTCGCTCGCTCGCCAGAAGTGAAAATTAGCATCGCCTTTTTTGTTTGTTTCGGTCGCTTGCCCCCCCCCCCCCCCCCCTGATGGAGTACCCCAGGTACGCCATTGCTTCAACTTCTTTTGATCTGACCAAGAAGTTACTAGCCAGTAACTTCTTGATCTGACGTGTTGATGTTACTATACCATGCAGGGTTAGCATACTCAGATAAACAATGAATAAGAGCAAAACAGAGTATACGTCTTGCTTTTAAAATTTAAATCCATACAACTTTGATATCTGTCCACAAATTTCAGACTAGAATTTGCCAACTGATTCTATTAAAGATGAAAACGAAATTTCGCTAGCCAATCACAGATTCTTTTCTCTTGATTACTTGATTATTGCAGGGGCGGATCTAGGGGGCACAGGGGGCTTGTGCCCCCCCCCCGGGCAAAAAAAAAATAATAATTAGTGCTCACAACACCCCCCCCCCCCAACAGATTTCCAAATTTTCGGGAGCAAAAAAAAAAAAAATGTGCTCCCCCTCCCCCCCCCTTCCCCCACCCCCGCTTATTCAGCGGCTGGCTGAGACGTTGCGATTTTTCTGGGACCAAAAAAAAAATATATATATATGCTTTCTGTTTTTCCCAAGTGTAAAGAAAGCTTATAATCAGTCATAAAATCGACACACGTAGACAGTTGTTCACTGAGCTTTTCCTCAAGTTGTTAAATCATGCCTTTTATTTCATATAAAAGGAATACATGTGTACATTCAAGACCAGGTCCATGTTCCCTTTCCGAAACCATGGCAGGTCGCACTACATTATTAAAAAAAATACAAACAATAATGCATCACAAGTACAAATATATATCAATCATGCATAATTACAATTATATATCAATCATGTATATTTACAATTATACATTAATACATCAATATACATTACATTCATATATCAATCCTGACTGTATAGTAGCAATTACTAATCGTGCCTGCATTACTCATGTATAGGTTGGCAAAAAAAAAAAAAAAAAAAAAAATTAAGGGATTATGATTTTCTGAACATGTGGGTAAAGGCTGGGAGTAGGAAACGATGTAAGAAAATGTGAAAGAGATGGGAAAGTAGAGGGTACATTATAGGTTGGGGATAGAGTGTAAACGAGTGTAAATAAGTCATTCCACTTGGAATACACGAGTGGAAGAAAAGGGGGAAAGTAGGAGGGGGATATAAAGATATTTATGATCAGGATTTGAATAGAGTAGTACGCTGTCATCTGCATACAATAATAGTGTCCCTCTTATCTTCCTTCTAATACTGTTTATCATTGGCAAATTACTGAAATTAAACCCAATCCTAAATTTTGGCATTTGATTAATACTTAACAGGTTCAAATTTAATGTTCAAATTTGGTAGATTGAGGAAATTAAGACCTATAATACCTTAGGTCTATATATCCCAGGTCGAAAATCCATTAGGAGTTTTTTTTTTTTTTTACTGGTTTCTACTAGTTAATTCTTTACTGGGTTTGATATGGAAAGTGAGACCTAACCAGAAGAAACCAGTATATATTTTTTTAATGGATCTATTAGAATACCACTTCTTAAAATTGTGCCTTAGGCTATATAGATTCTAGAAATAAAGCACAACGTAATTAATATGCGCTCTAAATTAGGATTTTGATCAAAGCTAACAAAGCGGCGTCGACATTTCCAGTTCTCTGATTGGCGAACACTGGTATTAGGTTCATCACCCAATAAAATAATATTCGCGCGGATCTTGGTGCGCCTCGGGACTGTTAAAAACGATTTAGTTACTTACAAGGGATTACACGAGATAATGAAATAATCTTACACCATCACTTTAAACATGAAATGCTAACCAATTCCTGTTCAGAGTAAAAGACACCTGACTGCCAAAGAGGACCGGCCAGGAAGGCAAATGAGATCGAGATGAAAAAAAAACTGTCAATGCAGTCGTTCAAGCTGTTCTCATGGCTGACACAGTTGAGGCTACTATAAATCAGGCTGGGTGAGTAATCAAGAAGGAAGAACAACAGAGTTCAGATAAATGAGGAGACTACGTGAAAGGAGGTGAGAGGAAGAAGGAGCAGAAGAAGAAAAGGGGACATAGAGAGGCAAAAAGGAAAGGTGAAGAGCTGGGAGGGAAAGATGGGAAAAGGTAAAAGATGGAATTAATTCACATTATTATGAGGATATAAGCAGGGTGTGGAGCGTCGTGGCGGATTTTTTTTTCGCTCAAGGGGAGGGGGGGGGGTGTTGAGAGTTAAAAAAAAATAGTGCTCACTATCACCTCCCCCCCCCCTTCCTCCGTTGAGAAAAAAAGTGCTCCTTGCCGCCGCCCGCCCCCTCCCCCCCCCCCCCCACCTCCATTCAAGCCGACTGGCTGATTCGCTGCTAAATATTTCCTCACGTATTGGGAGGAAAAAAATATATAGTGCTCCCTCTCCCAGCTTATTAGCCGCTAAATATTTTCTCTTCAATTGCCGCGTTTTCATATACAACATAGAAACGTATGAGTCTGTTTGAGAAAAAAAGACACGAACTCTGACGTATACAGTGCATGCGCAAACGTTATCTCAGTAAGAGGGATGGTATTTAAGTATTTTGTTTCATTCAAAATTCATCTCCTGCGGTGGTGCACCATGCATACATAACCTTTGTCGCGAAGTTGCAAAGATATTCATCTACTTAATTCTAAGCAATTCATAATGCATGAAACACAGAAGGTTTTCTGAGAATCAACTCATCGAGTGTTTACGTCTACTGGTTATCAAGATGTTACTCTGTCATCCAATACTCGTCTATTTCCTCATATCTGCATTCTCCTCTTATGTCGCTTTCTGCAATACAGGTGAGTATCATTCTCCTGTTTGTGAAAAGATTCAAATCAGTTTTATTACCTGGGTATGAATGTTTGTACAATTCTGAAAATAAACCTGGAATGGCCAGTTAACCGTTTTACAGTTTTAGATTAAGATATAGCTGAGGCGTGATGGTAATGGTGTTTAGACTTGTTTAGTTCTTGTCATTCTCGAGGTTGATTTATATTAATTTTCTTAATCTTTCCTGTTCGAAATTTCAATAACTAATGAAAATTTTACTTACGAAATTTTTAATTGCATTTAAAAATATGTTATTATATATAACACATTTCTTATTTTTTGAGGGTTGGGGTGGTGGGGATAACTCTGAAAGTATGCCTTCAGCCGTCGCGTTTTCGTTATCTTATTCATGAAAAATACCATCACCAATTCCTTTTTTAAAATAATAAATAAACAAAAGTGTTATACGGAGGCTTCAAAAGGGATTAACACAAAAGTATTACGAGTGTATCGAGGGAAAGCATTCCACAGCACATCGAAGGCCCTGCACGAACAAAGGTTTTATACCCCACTTGGTATTGAGCATAGGAAGAACAAGTAATCCGGAGTTTTGAGAACGTAAATATCTAGACGATATCTATTTTTTTCTTCAAAGCAGACTTGTACTGTGTATCAGAGCACACAATAAAATACAAGCACAATAATATTGAAAGCAATGCGTTAAGTCATAGGCAACCAAAGCAGTGGTTTAAGAACCATCGTGAAGTTACTGTATTTGTTGCAGAGTGTCACTCTACGAGCAGCGGTATGTTGTAAGGTTTGTAACCGTACTAGCTGATATTAATTAATTAATTAATTAATTTCTCAAACTGCCAAAACCAAATGCTGTATAGTTTAAACATATTTGTGGCTTACACCCAGTAAATAAGATCGATTGATCGATCTGTAATTGAAAAACAAGTCAGAAAAAATCTTGGAACCAGCGGGATTTGAACCGCTGTACGCTGTACATGATTATGCTGTATGTGTTTCAAGGGAAAATATGCATTATGTACATGTTAGGGTATTAATTTAATCTTGAAGAAGTTCAAATCGTTGACAGGAAATGCAAATGTAATGGTTCGAGCTCCGTTGCCACAACAATGTACTTAGGCAAGACATGTATCAACAATTATTGTCACTCTCCACCCAGGTGTATTAAATTGATGACCTGGAGGCGTATTTGTAGGTCATCTTTAATTTTGCGCGGACACCATCTACGGTAACCATAGTATGATCATCAAGATACAATATGTAATTGACAGGAGGTCCTCTTTCTCCCAGTCATTGGTCGCTTTGCTTTTTCTCATCTGTACAATCACATTTTGTTTTAATTTTGTCACTCTAACTCTAAGTTAAATGCTTAAAACTCACTATATATGATGGGGAAAAACAATCAAGTCTTATTAGTTGCGTAGCGTGGGCTCAGTCACACTGTTAGAACGGTGTTTAAAATATCACTGTTTAAAAGAATGTTGTTTAAAAAAGTAAACAACGTTGTTCAAAATCGAAAAATCAGTGCTCGATTGACTTAAACAACTTTGTATTAAAAGACAAAAATATTTAATTAAACAGAGTTGTTTAAAAAGTCCCGGGGGCGTCGTTGATATTTTCTCGATACGCGATTGCTATTTGCGCACACACATGCGATATGCACAAAGTACGTACATAATACATGCATGCAAGCATGCAGTGCTAGTGTGTGCAGTGCAAGTGCTAGTGCAGTGCAGTGCAGACGAAAATGGCGGAACAAGGGCAAAGCGACGACTTGGTTCTTCTCGGCTTCGCCGATGGGGTTTAGGTGAAGTTATAGAGACAAATAATAATGTTGTCTGTCACTGCCATGAATATGATGAACAAATGTTGAAGTAAATTGGCAACAAGCTCTGCATGTTGCAGTGTATAAATCGTTGTGATTATTGCAGGAGTGGTTCCAGTAGGTCATTTCACAAATTCAAACAACCAGATAATAACCATTAAACAGTTCTGTTTAAAATTTAAGCAACTCCTTTTAAACAACCCAGTTGTGCAGTAATACTGAATAAACAACAGTTGCTTAGTAATTTAAACATTATTGTTTAAAATTTAAACAACTTGCTTTAAACAACCGAGTTGTGCAATTTTATTACTAAACAACTGTTGTTTAAAAGGTTTCCTAATTTTTAAACAACTAAGTGTTCAAAATGTAAACAACCTTAATTTGTTTAATTTTTAAACAACGTTGAGCGATTCACCGGTTAACTCGGGGTTGTTTAAAATTTTTAACAACTTGTTTAATTTTTTTCTAACAGTGCAGGGGGGGGGGTAGCCGGCCTCAGTCTACTGAATCAGCTTTCCCACCCTTTTATTATTCACCAGTTTCACACCATCCCAATCCAAAATTCATCAAAGAGGGTTTGTGTTCCATCCTTCTTACAAACAGGGGCGTCGCCAAAGGGGGGGGGGGGGGTGCAACACCCCCACCTGTCAGGATATTGTCGGTAAAATTGCGCTGCCGTCGGGAAAAAAGAGAGGGAAAGGGAAAGAAAAGAAAAAAAGAAAAGGAAATGAAAAAAAAAAAAGGAAAAGAAAAGAAAGAAAGGAAAAGAATGGAAAAAGAAAGGAAAGAAAAGAGAAGAAAGAACGAGAAAAAAGAAAAAGTGGAAGGAGAGGGAAGAAAGGAAAAGGAAGAAAAGAAAAAAAAAGGAAAAAAAGAAGAAGAAAAAGAGAGAAGGGAAATAAAAGAAACGAAGGATGAAAGAGAGGAGAGAGGGGAGGTAAGAGCCTGAGAAAGGAGGAGTGGGAGTAAAAGAGAGGGGTGTTGCTGGGTGGTGTCGTCGAGGGAACAAGAACGACACGGGTAATGTTGCTGTGTCGGGTCAGCTGTGTCGGTATTCTTGCTCGATCCTCGTGTACTATTTCAATGCAGAAGTTTAAAGTCGATGAAATGTATAGTCGGCCGGCCGACAAGTTTTTTTCCCTACGAACTACGACTTTTTATCCGCTGTGACGACTTCGAGAATCGAGAGTGACTACAACTACAATACTTGTATTTTCTCGAAGTTTCAATTTCCTATAATATCATCTAAAGAAATCAGAGGTTTAAAATTTTCGGGGAAATTAAACAAGGAAGAAGAGTTAACAACGGTACGACGAATCGTCTTCCTTTCTCTATATTTTGTTGAAACGCCAAAAAATCCGCGCTTAGCGCGTGAGGGAAAACTTCATTTAGACGAGTCGAGAACGGTAAAACGAATCGTGTTCTTTCTCTAATGATATGAGGAAACTGAATTCAGATGAATAGGGCTTTTTAAGAGTCAGCAACGGTACGACGAATCGTCTTCCTTTCTCTATATTTTGATGAAACGCCGAAAACTCCGCGCTTCGCGCGGGCGGGGAAAACTTCATTTAGACAAGTCGTGAACGGTACAACGAATTGTCTTCTTTCCCTAATAATTTAATGAAATGTCGAAACTTTCGCGCGAGAGGGAGAGAACTGAATTCAGATAAAAATTAAAAGTCGAGAAAAGTAAAGCGAATGGTCTGCTTTTTCTGATAATTCTATGAAACGTCAAAGCTTCCGCGCTTTGCGCGGGAGGGGAGAAACTGAATTCAGACAAGAATTAACAGTCTAAAACTGTACAGCAAATCGTCCTCTTCTTATAGTAATTTAATGTAATGTCAGAGCTTTTGCGCTTCGCGCGGGTAGGGGGGAAACTTCACTCAGACAAGGATTAAGAGTCGAGAACGGTAGAATAGACCGTCTTTTCCTAATAATCTAAGGAAACGTTAAAACTTGTTTAACGAAACGTTAAAACTTCCGCGCTTCGCACGGAAGGGCGAGAACTGAATTCAGATAAGGATTAAGAGTCAACAACGGTATGACGATTCGTCTACCTTTCTCTATATTTTGATGAAACGTCAAAACTTCCGCGCTTCGCGCGGGAACGGGGAAACTTCATTCAGACAAGGATTAAGAGTCGAGCACGGTTCAACGAATGGTCTACTTTCTATGATAATTTAATGAAACGCCAAAACCTCCGCGCTTCGCGCTGGAGACGGAGAACTGAATTCAGACAAGGATTAACAATTGAGAACGGTGCAATAAATCATCTTCTTTTCCTAATAATTTAAGGAAAAGTCTATAAGCTTCCGCGTTTCGCGCGGGAGGCCTATTAGCCGGACCCCCTAATGAGCGCCCTTCGCTTGCTCAATACCGCCCCTCCCTAAAACACATATTGAGTGCCTGTGTTTTCATCTTCTCTTGAGTTCTTTCTCTTACTGCACTACCGTCAGGCTAAATGTTTAATCTATTGCCTCACTCTAAACCCCTCCCAAGGTTTTTTTTTGATGACAAATGCAGCGGTACAAAAATAAAGGAATCTGTCGCTTGTAAACAAAATAATTGACGCCATTGTATATTCAGCTGCACACACCGGGGTATGTTCGGCGTTTCAAAAGGGAACAAATCAACGTCCTTAATATCATTCCGGGGTTTTTTCAATTTGAAAGTCTGGTTTCTTTGATTGTTAATTAACCCCTATCCTGTGTATTTACAAGCAAAAGATTTTAGTTATCAGAATCGGGTCATATCCCCTTTTGAATGGTTTGACATGCCATTACATTTATATACACTAAACTCATTGAAATTTGAGAAATAATAGCTTTGCAATTATGTTCATTTTTTATGGGATGTCGTCTGCTTGGGCAGTATTGGTCCATATAGTGACGTCATTAAAACATCGTTATTTTCCTGGCGAATCTCTCGTATATCCCAGCTGCTATGGAGGTGGTTGTATTTGTATTTTTATAAATCACCCGATATGTAGTTGACCTAAAACTTGTCCGATGGCCATCTGTTAGCTTACCAGTTTTTAGTGATACATTAGTTGACATATTTGTGATCTTCTTTGAATTTCACCTTTAACTACAAAATGTGATTTGAGAATCACATTTTCCTTTTACGTGTAATGTCTATAATTATGCAGTATTTATATAGTATTGGATGACTTTGAGTGTGATACAAGAATATATTGCTCGAGCTATGACAATATTGTACGAGTCGAAGAGGAGCTCTATATTGTCATAGCGACAACAATATATTCTTGTGTCGCATGAAAACAAAGCCATATAATATTATTATTATTATCTATATCAGGCTAACTATAGCGAAATAAGAAAATTTGACTTACCTCGGTAAATATGGGTTTGTTTTCGTTTTATATCGATATTGATAGTTGAAGTTCCTGGATAATTAAGCAATACGAAAACAATAGTGATTAGTCATCCGGGTACTGCGCTAAAAATATTAAATACAGTAATTAATTTTACCACTTAGAAGCCTTATATAGATAATACTTGGTATATTGGTCAAAGCACTTGCCACCTATTCTGGCGACCCAGGTTCAATTCCCGGTGGGTCATTTCTTTTTTGTTTTGGCTTTCTTTTTGTATTAGATTTTATCACCTTCTCCGACCATTGTAACATATCATATACAATCACAAATAAATTAAATAAAATGCCTGTTTTATCTATGGGAGAGGAATGTCAATTGTTTGTGTACAACCCTATGGGATATCTGATTCCTTGTCGTTTATAAAAACCTATAGGGTTAATCTCCCAAGTCTGCTACAACATAAAATCGTCCCACTTCTATGATGCTAGTCTCCTTCCTAGACTTTTATATTTTCCAGTTATTCAGCCCAGGTATATATGCAATATTTACGTCTCTACCACGGGCATATAATTGTTTACATGACTTTAAATTCTCCCTTTCCTACAAAGTAAATATTCAATTATGCTGGAAATATTGAAGGCACCGTTCTCCATTGCACCGCTCTCTCTCTTTCTTTCTTACTTTCTCTCTGTCACTCTCTCTCCTCTCTCTTGCTCTTTTCCTTTCCCCTCTGTTGTTCTGCCCCTCTCCTTTTCTTGCTCTGTCTCTGCATCTTTTTCTCTCTCTCTCTCTCTCTTAGACTGATGACACCATTTACAAATAACACCCGAACTTTAAAAAGCGATAGATCATGTACGTCTGTGCTAAGACAATAAACAACAACATGAATATCAAATCTTGATGGGTAAAGTAGTTCGCAGTGAATTCGGATATAATGATGCATCGTTCATTTCCGAGGTGATATCTTCTGATTACTCATTAAGAAAAATGATTCCAAACATTGTACATGGATAAATACAAAGACAGAGACAGAGAGAGAGAGAGAGAGAGAAGAGACATCCACAATTTTGCAGACAATTCCGAAATATGTATGGATGTAATTATACAGACATAGATAGACCTATTATTAATGTTACAACCCGTTTTGGTAAACAACACATACACGCACACAACACACATCGCATACTGGAGGGGATATTGTCTAATTACATAAAACAATATTTTATTAAATTTTAGTTCTTCATCGATTTGTTATGTTTTTACCAGCGAATATTGCAATTACATAGCTCACCAAACATCCTTGGTGACTTTTCGATTGAAACTCTCCTAGAATTCTGCCAAAAAATTCGAGAGTTTTCTGCTTCAAAATTCACACGAGTCGCAAAACGCATGAAGAAAGAAGTAATATTGTTGTGGTAAGAATTTCACAAAACACCGACGTATTTTTAGAAATGTCGCTTTGGAAGGAATGTGATAAAAATGATCGACAATGGTTCGGTTTGTTAAGTTCCGTTTTGTAAAAATAATTATAGAGTGCGCATAACATCAGAGTGAATGAAGCCATTTGCCGTTAAAGTTGGTCAATGAGCAAACCATTCAATTTCCATCCATCGACTTCCGTCAATTCTTCCCAACAAAATGACACTTTATCGATTATGATCTATTTCGTCGTAGCATACTTTTATTTAAAAAAGGCTCATTGAAAGTATCGAAGAGTTTCAACGTGAACAAGCTTTTCCAATCAGAGTCTGATTACATCTTCTTTCCTATGTTGGCAAGGCTTCTGACCATGCCCACGTATTTTATAGATCTGACATTGCAAAAGGTATTCAGAAGTTTAGAGCTTAATTGTTACATTAAGTGTAATTTGCTTTATTTCCTAGTTTATATTAATGTTCGATGTTGATTTTTTTTGTATAAGTATTGTTGATCTTTTTATGTATTTTAATGTGGTGGCGCCTTTTTATAAGCTCTGCTTTCTCCGGGGTCACCAAACCATCTTTGTGTTCTTCTAAATTCTTGATGTAACTTATTTTGATTGTATATATATTTTGATGGTTGAACAAATAAATGAAATTGAAATTGAATTAAAGAAATGTCGATGGTAAAACCAATCGATTAGATGGTAATATTTGGAGGTAGACATATTATAATCTTGTATTGAATCGTATCAAATAGATCTTTTATTAATTTTCTGTCAATTCTATTAACCTCTTTAAACATCATCAATATTTTAGCCATCGCCTCCATCATCATCATCATTAACTTATCTACATACATCATCATTCCCTCCACATCTCAGTCTAATTGAAACAACCTACTTCATCTAAAATATGATCTAAGTGTAGTGGAAAAATCTCCACCTCAGCAATACAAATATGAGGGAAATTAATAGAATGCCAATGTGGAGAAATCCGACCTTAACATCGATCGCAGAATCCACTATCAAAAGAGAACATTTTAAATTGCAGCGAGTAATGTTCGGAAATCAATTTCAACGAGATGAGAATGAGAAAGAATCAATGAAGAAGAAGCATTGACCAGAAGTAGTACGGATGCAACACATTCTATTCTAAAAACTCGCTCTTTTCTTAGCCTCTCTCTCTCTCTCTCTCTCTCATACACACACACACACACACACACACACATACACTCTCTCTCTTTTTCCCTCTAATTTCCCTCCATCTCTCTCTCTTCCTCTCTTTCTCTCTCTCTCTCACACACACACTCTCTCTCTCTCTTCTTCTCTCTCTCACACACACACACACACACACACACTCTCTATCCTTCTATCTAACCCCCTCTTTCTTTCTCTCTCTCTCTCCCTCTCTCTTTCTCTCTTTCTATCTCTGTCCCAACTCATTTTTAAACCAAGCTTCACTTGTATTTATTGTCAAGATGTTTGTAATTTTATAGTTTTGTATTTGTATTGTATGTGGTTTTAATGAGTGAATAAATTGAATTGAATTGAATTGAATCTAATCACTCACTCTCTCATTCTCTTTTCCTTTTTCTTTTCAAACTTTGTTTCTAACTCCCCCTCTCTCACACACACACACTCTCTCTTTCTCTCTCTCTCTCTCTCTCTCTCTCTCTGTATTTCTCTCTTCACAGATCTTAGCATGCTTAATGAACCAGCCTTGCCTCCATAAAGTGGAATGAATAGCCATTAATTTCTCTATCATTCTTGAGAAAAAATGTGACCTCATGTGAACAAATTGGAGATTCCCCTCCCACCATAGAATCAATTTCAATGGAGCGAGGGATCTCTCTATGCCCTTTGTATTCCTATTTCTCCCCTACCATGTTTCCTTACTATCCTCTCTCCTTCGTAGTGCATGTATTCTCATTCCCCCTTTATCTCTCTGTCCAGCTCATGTATTTTTTTTACATGACTATGACCCGTCTTCCTTTCTCATTATCTATATCTATTTACTGCCATCTCTCTCTCTCTCTTCATCTGTCCATAACCTTTACAAAAACTCTACATCCCCTCATTCGTCTTCAGTGACGTATTAAATTTCTCGTTTCATTTAATTTAATCTAATATATTTATTTTCAGTTCAGAATACAAAATAAAAATCAGTATACATTAAAACATACATACAAACATATGCATATTATAAACAGAACACGGCCAGGGCTCCAAGATAAGCCAAGCTTGATGCATTGTGAGCCCTGACAAATAAGTAGATGTACAAGCAAAAGACATAAATTAGGGAGTACCTGGTCATGCAAAAGTACAGCAAAGAGAAGAGAAGAATGAAAGGTAGAGAGAGAGAGACAGAGGGGGTGGTTGAAGTGAGAAGGAGTTACAGTTAATTGCACATAGCATTTCTAATAAAGCAGACATTATGTACTTTGTATTGACATGTGGAATGATGGCTATGCCTGTGTTTGGTATTAATCCCTTACCTGTCTATATATATATATATTAATTGAACAAAGTACATTTCGACCAAAATCTAAGAGATATATTGAACATAGCCAACTTTCATGATACGATCACTACACAGCAACCTTTTATATATTGGCTAAATGAAGTTTGATACCTTTACCGAAATAAGAAACGAAATATATTTTCGTCTTCAAATGTATTTGCTTAAACCTGTGGAATTGGTCAATAAGTTATGTAATACCTCTCTTTAGAAATTAAGCCATCTCATTGGTCGAAATTGGAGTCGTGATTTTAGCCATTCCAGTAAAGAAAAAAACAATGTCCAGTAATTGTTAATAGTTCATGAGTGAGATTCCCACAAGATTCCAGGAACCGAGAAAATAGTTAAATTATGCTGCGATCCCCATTGGTTTACAAGTTTTTTTGTGTGCGAGCGCGGATACCATACAGTGCTTTTTGTCTGCGATTCCCAAATGATTGTAACATTCAGTCATCTTTCCAGCGAAGATTAGCAGACAGTCTCTTAGATTTTCCGTGATGTTTTAACCAATCTTTAGAGTGTCCCCTTGAGCCTAGAAAAACAGCCAGGCCTCTCGTAGCAGTCGATATATCTATACTATTAGCTATTTTATATCATTAATATTAGTATGAAACAGTGTTCAAATTAACTACGTGTTTTTTGGTTTAAACCAAATTCATGACCAAGATTTAAACCGAACAAGCTGGTTGAAGTTGGGCGTGTTGAATTTGTTTGATAACAAACAAGATCAACTAACGGGAGAATTCTCAAATGCATTTTTTCGTCAATAAATGAATACTCGCAATGTAGAATTACAGAATATTTAGCCAAGAAAGTTACCTTATCGATTTATATCTTTTGTAAAGACCGAATTGCATTTTGTAAATTATGTTGTGAAAATTGGCTACCAGTTGTCTCAGGTAGATATGAACAACGTGAAAGAAACATGAAGTATGTTCACTATGAAACTTACAATCAATTAGTGATGAATTTCATTATTTGATCGTTTACCCCTTCTTTGCTAATGAAAAAAACTTCTTCTTCAAAGCTACTTCACTGAACGAACAAATACCCTTGAAACAAATAAACTCTTTCTTTGTAAAACAACCCAAGAAACTCGCTCCAACCTCGTGAAATTCTCTTGAAAAATTATGCTTCGATTTAAAACATTTTTCCCCATTCGAAGCACTTTATTTTTAACCAATTATGTTAGTAAAATTACTTGCAACATAACAGCATTTAATGCTGATGCCATTATTTACCCTGTTTTTAATATTAAGAATGAGCTGTTTTATTAAATCAGTGTTTTAATATAAATGATATCTATTTATATATGTATTTATCTAAATATCAATTTGTTTATTCATTTTTTATTTAAAAAAAAATTATTTATTCATTATGCATTCTGTATTAATTTATTCATTCATTCAATCCTTTTCTCTTCTTCAACTACAAGATCATTTGATTATTGACTGTTTGCCCATTCGTCCGTTTGCTTTTCTTTTTGTTTGCACATGTTTACAAATGATATGTCTCAATATTGTGCAGTTTATTTTTAATACTTGGTTAAAGACATTTTTTATTTGCACATGTATGATTTTATTCTCCAATACCCTTGTTAAGGGTGACATGGGAATAAATATCATTGTCATTGCCAAATAGATTATGAACAGTACTTTAGTCGATAGGCTCAACACCGACATCCTTAAAGGTAATACAAAGTTTTGGTATAGGGTCATGAATTTGGTTCAAATGAACATATTGGAAGCATATGCGATCCTACAATATTCTGTGATCGTTGTCGCGGTCGAAATCGACTCTAAAGTTATGAAATTGTAAATAATAAACATTTTATGTTGAATAGCTCCCTCTCAAGGTCAAGATAATAATTAAGCTATAAAACAATGTTTATTGACTAAAATCGACCGATTAGCTATTCCCGTTAGGAAATTTTATACCACAACTACATATTCTGAGATTTTCATAGTCGCAGCTACCATTGTACGGCCGTAGGAGCTTTTTGAAATTTATCAAAATTTACCGGGAGCACCGGTAAATCTTTATATACAATTTTTCTCGAAAGCAGAAGTGTTTTAGGGGCTAAAATTTCAAGTGCTTTTAATACTTCCACAGGGGCATCCAAATATATCAAAATTGTAAAGAATCAATTTCCACCTATTTTTCAAAATTTCCCCAAACTTTGTAATACCTTTAATTAGGCGCTTCGCCCATTAGCAGCCCCTATGCTTGCGTGGGTGTGTGTGTGGGGGGGGGGCAGAACAATATATATGATTACTACTAATTGTTTTGCTCTTTGCCCCCTCCTCAGTTCAAACTGTGGATTTCGTGAAACAAAACAAGAGTATGAAGGACTGACACAATTATAATATCTTCACATGTTTGTTACCTCAAACGAAAGCAACTTTTATTAAAATATCTAAACAAAATTCATTCGGGTCAGGTTTTAACCTACATCACTCACTTGTTGTAATACATGTGCTACACTAAGAAGATACATCAGATGAAAAATGCCTTAAAATTAACATATTCAAATGTCATGGTCAAATATAATGTGCAGCCACCATCTCTATGAAACCAAGTTAAGCATTCCTAGAGAAATTTATTATTAAATAGACACATCAGCTGAACAATGCCTTAGAATGTCATTGTCAATTATAATATGCAGCCACCGTATCCATGAAGCCATTATGGGTAAACGGGATGCTATACAACTAATGAACAAGCAAATATTGGAAAGAAAAGAGGACTTCACTTAAATTGTACCACTTACCAAAAACATATTTTGTTTTGATGTAAGGGGCTCCATGTCGTTATACTGTTTTCAAAATATGAGCCTCGAATATTACTTCCACACAGAGATAAAAACACGACTTGTTGAGTAGACCCTGGTTCCGTGCGTGTGGGTTTATGCGACCATTGAATGCGTTAATACCCCTTAAAGGGATAATTAAGTTCTTGTTTAAGACCGCAAATGTCTTCAAAGTGACTGTTTATTGCTCTTATTCTTATTGTTTCTATGACATTTCTATTGCCCTTTTAGAACCTAAAATTGCTATGAAGGTAATTTCAGACGCAAAATACCTTTGTTTTCCTTAAAGGGATAGTTGCGTTCTTGTTTAAGACCGCAACTGTCTTCAAAGTGCATGTTTATTGCTCTTATGCTTATATTCAGAGAACAGTTAAAATGTAAAACCAAACTATTTCCTAACAATCCAGTTTCCTACCTAATTGACTTGCTAAATTAACAATAGTGATCATGCACTTTGTATACATTTATTTAATATGTAAACTTATCACCATAGTGATGAGGTAGAGGTGCTGTAGAATTATTTTATTTTATGTGAAATAGTCTATAACTTTGTTTAAAAAATGTATATTTTGTGGTATAAAAAAAACATCGTACATGGCAGCCTTTCGGCTGAATTGGGTGCAATTTATAAAGGTAATAACAAAAGGATATTGCACAAAATACAATAGTATTAAAAAGTCATTAAAATAGTACATTCATAACAAACAATTATAGGTACACCTTAGATCAAATAATATTGATGGTGGGATAACGGAAGTGGTAATGGATGTGGAAAAATAATATTTTATGATATGACTAAAGCAAATTCATAGGAAGAATATAACAGTTGAATAAATTATTATCAGTGCTAAGAAAAATAATCTGTTTTACACGCTTCAAAGTAGGCCTATTGTGGTGCAAGGTACATATGTTTATTGCTCTTATTCTTATATTCAGAGAACAGTTAAAATGTAAAACCAAACTATTTCCTAACAATCCAGTTCCCTAACACGCACTTTGAAGATGGTTGTACAATCTTGATAATTGATAAATGAAAATGATACTATATTAAATTGAATCAAGATTACAATGGTTAACTTTTGTAATGTTTGAAAACGTACTTACCACATAATTATTACCAGAAAAACCTCAAAATTACCATATTTCCTGTCTTTCATCTGATTGCATACCTACCTATCAATTTACAAATATGTTATCCATAACTCACCAATGAAAATGTAAAATTTAATTTATGGATCAACAACCAGTAATCTTTCTGTCGAAATTGTACTTTTTACCTTATTTTCGATATGTCTGATATATACTCTCACCCTCAGCATTATCTTATATATATATATATATATATATATATCTCGCTTTATCTCTCTTTCACTCTCCCTCTCTAAAATATGAAAGGGAGAGAAAGGGTTCTCTTCCTCTTTCTTTCTCTATCTCACAATCTTTCATGGGTCTCCTGTGCTGTCTGCACTATTACCCTACCTACCTTTCTTCTATATTTTCCTTCAGTCCTATGGTGATTGTGGAATAGATTTAGGCAACTGTTAGCTGTTAAGCGAATTTTATTGATTATTATTAATTTATTTATTATATAGGTGTAGACTAATTTATTAGTTAGAAAATTCATTCACTGTGTGATATGTTTTAATACGATTTATGTTTCTAATTTTTTAATTTTTTTTACACAATGTACAAAATTCTGCAGTTCAGCCTTTTGGCTGCAAATGAATTTTCAATAACACCATTACCATTAGTGACATTTCTAGTGCCTTTTTAGAACCTAAAATTGCTACAAAGGTAATGATTAGATGCTAAAACGCCTTAATATCCCTTTAAGAGATAGTTGAGTTCTTGTTTAAGACTGCAAATGTCTTCAAAGTTCATATTCTTATTAATGTTATGACATTTCTAGTGCCCTTTTAGAACCTAAAATTGCTATGAAAGTAACTTTAGACGCTAAAATGTGTGAATTTAGATTAAATACGATCATACCAATTGATTAATTGATTGAAAAAGTTTTATTATGATTGCACTTCGCAGCCAAATGGCTGAATTATGTACAATTACATTGGCAATAATACATACACATGTGGTATTTGCACCAAGTATAATATGCAGGATATAACAAAATTCATAACTATATAATATGACTAAGACAATAACAGTAAACAGGCAACCAATGTTTGCAAAGTGGGTTATTGGTAAGAGACGAGGCAAAATTAGTACACAATTGTTTGCGTCTATCTGACAGCGTTTGCAAACATCACACTTCAAGAACTTTGTCATAATTAATATATTAATCACCTATTATGGTCCTACATGCTCTTTTCTAGATTCGTTCCGAACTTAAGATTTGATTTTGTGTTTGGTTTCCGTTAAAAACAGGTACTCCATAATCCAATATTGGGCGAATGTATCCCTTGTAAGCTGTTACTAGATCACAGAATGGCAAGCAGTACGTTTTGAGAATACGAAGCATGACACGTTTTTTACTGGCATGGCATAAAAGGTCTGAGATATGACTGTCCCATTTCAAATTGGACTGCACAGTTATTCCTAATATATTTGCTTAAGCACTCATCCCCAATAAACAGAGGTCTCTTTTCAGCTAAATTCTTAGAAAAAGAGATAGACATACAATGACATTTCGATGGATCAAGAGTCATGTTATTTCGAAGAGACCACTGATAAAACTCAGGTAAGTATTTTGTAATTTAGATGGTTGTGATAATATACAACCTTCAACAAGTGTCAAATCGTCTACATACTTGAAGTATGGTACTTCGGAGTTAATACAAGCACCATTAATCAATATTAGGAAAATAATTGGTCCTAATTTTGTACTATGTGCTACACCGGCATGAGACGTTGACCAGTCTGAAAATGACTAAGATAGTTCACACGTTGTTGACGGTGTACAATAAAATTTAAGATCCATGAAATAATATAAGGCCGAACATGAAGGTGGGATTAACTTATTGGCAAGTATATTGGCGTCTATACGATCAAAAGCTTTCGAAAAGTATAGATATGGACCGAGAATATGCTGCATTTTTATAAATCTGGTAAAGCAAATTAATTGATTAATTAATTAATAATAACAGTTCACGGGCCGGCTGGTTGTGTGTAATATAACCAACACGAAAAAGCCAACAAAAAGCCAATATTGGCATTGGCTGGAATATAACGTAACAGGCGCCATTTCCTTTTCCAACGGCTGGTTCAAAATTACCGAATATTTGTGGGGCACCATAAATGTTAGAAATGGTTATATTTAAGGATATTTCAGCCGTCTCTGAACCAATTTTGATCAAACAAAGATGATTTTATGATTTAAATTGTATATTCTTTCAAACTTGACACTTAGTTTTTCATTATCTCATCAAAAATTATTTTGTGTAGTACCCTCTGCAACAAAACTCAACTATCCCTTTAAACGTTTACCTATAGGATGCCAGGTAAATTATTAACGATGTTTTTATATCTTCTAGATAAGCATGAACGATTTTTTTTTTCCAGGTCGAAAGGTTGAAAGGTTGAACGGTTTGTTTTATTTTTTTTATACGGCCCAACATGGGGGCATGAAAGAAATACAGATAATGTATCTTGTCAAGATTCTTGATGTGTTCACGTTTCTTTGAAATGCATGAAGATATACAACTAGGGGATGTATTAAAGCTTTGAGATCCAGAGGAACAGAGGTTACAAAAAAGATGTGGCTCAAGTTAAATTACAATACTTTACCCACTTATGGTTAAAAACTCCAACTCCAAATTTCCTTTTGGTACATTTTAGAAATTACCAATATAATGTTAATGCCTTGTTTAGACTTGCATTCCAATAGCTGTAAGGCGCTGTTTTGCTGCTGCCACACACACATTTCTGCTCCCTAAATGTCATTTGTTTTGGGCTACTTTCTCTTTGTTTTTCACTTCAAAATTTGGATCATGTTGAGTTTATGTTTCAGAGCATCTCCTGATCAAGGTTGGAGTGATTTTATTGTAATCTTCTTGGTGGATTTTTGATGTGTTTTTCTTGTACCTGGATGTGACTTTCCTACATGCAACTTGTGCTTCCATTATACACATTAGCCTTTTCACTTTGTTGGCTATTGGAATGCAAATGAGTGCTTTGTGCACCACCAACAGGATATGGTCAACAATAGATATGGATCGGTTCAGTGCCTACAGCCATTGAAATACAGCAGGTCCCAGCTGCTTGCACTAAGAAGTAAAGCTATCAAACAAATACCTTTTGATGCTTATTGTGCTTTGAAGGACAATGGCCTGCTACATGTAAGGGGCAGACGTGGAGGTGCCCACATGCATAAATCAAAGCATGTACATGTACATAATAATGTGGAAAGTTAATTGTCATCTGATAATCAAATTACAACAACATACAGGAATGAACTTGATGTTAGGCACTGGAACGTCCACTCTGCACGCAACAAAACTTGCTATGTGGCTGACTATGCTATTGAACATAATGTAGATGTTTTATTCTTGACTGAAACCTGGCTACGTGAGGATGATAATGTTATAATAGGTGAACTTAAACCACCGGGTTACTCGTTCTTAAATGTCCCCCGATCATCCGACGAGGATCATCATGGGGGGGATAGGGATTCTTTCTAAGAGTGAACTCAATCTGCAACTTGTTCCTGGTATTCTTCCTGATACAGTAACCTTTGAACACGCGTTGATATCCAACACTACGAGAGACATTAACTTTGTCGTTATCTACAGACCCCCTCCTTCAGCTAAAAATGGCTTACGTACTTCCTCATTCTTATCAGAGTTCGACAATTTTATTGATGCTGCAAGTCTGCTGCCAGGTATGCTTGTTCTGATGGGTGATATGAATATTCATTTTGATATTCCAGGGAAATCAGACGTGGCTCATGTTCTATCTTCACTCTCTGCAAATGGTCTTGTACAGAACATTTCGGAGCCAACGCACAGGTTGGGACATACACTTGACCCTATCATCACTCGTGTTGATGGTGATAGTTTGATGAACTACAAAGTTCACGTCAATCATATCTCTGATCACCACGTGGTATGTGCTTCTCTAAGAGTGTATCATCCTGAGTTGATATCAACAAAAATATCATACAGGAACTTCAAAGACATGGATCACTCCAATTTTGCCTCTGAGCTCGCGGCTAAACTTGATGCTCCTAAGGCTGATAATGGGACTGCTGATGAATGTCGTATCAATAAGATCGTATCGGAATTCGACTCTGCCGTCCAGGAGACTCTTGACTCTACCGCTCCCATGAAGACAGTCACCATCAAGGCTCGTCGCAGGCCCAGGTGGTATAACTCGACAATAGGGGATTCACGCCGTGAACGCCGCCGATGTGAAAGGCGGTGGGGGAAACACAAGACTGATGTAAATTTGAGTGCTTTCCAAGCTGCAAAACTTCATGTCAAAAAGTGCATCACCATGGCCAAGTGTGAATACTTTACCTGTGCTCTTGAGGAGTGTACTCCAAAGACTGCCTTCCAAGTACTGAATAGGTTACTGAACACCAATGAAAAGGTTCTTCCTGTACATGACTTGCCAGCTGAATTAGCAGACAGATTCGCCAACTTCTTCACTGATAAAGTCCTGAAGATTCGGAATGAACTTGATGGCAATGATCCCGATCCATTGTTCACATCCTGCTGTAATCAGGGGATAGGTCTTCAGTTCCGAGAGTTCGCCGAAGTATCTGAGAGTGAAGTGGAGAATATCATCAAACGTTCATCATCAAAGAGTTGCTCCCTTGACCCTCTACCAACATGGCTGTTGAAGAAACATCTCAGAGTTGTACTACCTGAACTTGTTCACCTTACGAACCAGGTTCTGTCTAGTGGTGTCTTTCCTACAGATCTCAAAGAGGCACTAGTGTTACCAGTCATCAAGAAAGCGTCAATGGATAGAAATGATCTACGGAGCTATCGCCCTGTATCAAATATACCATTTCGGTCTAAGATTATCGAGCGAATAATGCTTAGACAACTTACTGAGCACATCCAGGATAATGGACTTGCTGAGCCCATGCAATCGGCATACAAAGAACACCATAGCACTGAAACAGCACTACTTAAGATTCAGACGGATTTACTTCAAGCCATTGACAGTCAGAAAGGAGTAATGATGGTGCTGCTTGACTTGTCTGCTGCGTTTGACACAGTGGACCATAACATTCTGCTGAATCGTCTTGAAGACCATTTTGGTATTACAGGTCTCGCTCTCAAGCTTATCCATTCATACCTTGAAGACCGCAACAGCCATGTTCTAATCTCTGGTCAGCTTTCGAAAGCTTGTAGATTGCCACATGGAATTCCACAAGGTTCTGTCATCGGACCCTTGTTTTTCACCCTTTACATTCGTCCCATTGGTGATATTCTTCGGGCTCATGGAGTATTCTTTCATATGTATGCAGATGACATTCAGATCTACGTGATGTTTGACCCAACTGATCCAGTGGCAATTGATGCTGCGCTTGGCAGACTCAGTAGTTGTATCACTGAAATTCAGCGTTGGATGAATGCGAACAAGCTCAAACTCAACGATGGCAAGACAGAATTCTTTGTCTCTGCTTCACCGCATCATCGGTCATCCCATCTAATGAATGATGTCAAACTGATGATTGGTGAGAAATCCTTCCCACCATGTAAGTCCATCCGCAATCTGGGAGTAACACTTGAACCATCTGTGAACTTAAGTCTGCATGTTAACCTTCTCAGCAGAAGCATCAAGTACCACCTACGTAACCTGTGGAGGGTGAGGCGGTTTATTGATCAATCAACATGCCACGCTGCGGCGAGGGCTCTCGTCCTTTCCAGACTAGACTACTGCAACAGTCTCTTCAGTGTTCTCAGCCAGAGGGACCTTGATCGTCTTCAGAGACTCCAAAACTCAGCGGCAAGGCTTGTCTTTTCTGCTCCTCTTCGGACTCACATAACACCACTTCGACTTGAACCCCATTGGCTGCCTGTACGACAGAGAAAAGCTTTTAAGATCCTACTACTGGTCTACAAGTCTCTCAACCACCGATGTCCCCCGTACATAGCTGACTGCTTGGTTCGTCGTACTCGAGTCCGAAATACCCGCTCATCATCATCCATCTGGCTCACTCAGTGTCTCTCTAAGAAACGTGCTGGTGAATTGTCTTTTCCATCGGTTGCTGCAAAACTGTGGAACCAACTACCTACTGCTGTGCAGACTGCCTCATCTGTTGACCAGTTCAAGAAACTACTCAAGTCACATCTTTTCTGCTAGAAATTACTTTATTACCAGCCTACATATACTTTGCTGATCTCTAAGAAGTGTCTAACTTTTGTTTTTAAGTGGCCCAAACATTGTCGAGCATGTGTGCAGCGCTTTGTAACTGCAAGGAAAAGGCGCTATATCAAATATCTTTTGGATTGGATGGGATGGATTGGATTATACTTTATAAATGCTACTTTAAAACTCGTGGGCGTTGGCAGGAATTGGCCGATATAGGCCTACTGTACACTACCTGTTCCCCATCTCAGCTTTTCATACTCAGCAAAGAAATTATTTATTTTTACACGCGTGTTTATTGTTAAAAGAAAAAGCAGGGTTATGCCATTAAGATAGGTGTAAAATAATGAATTTAAAATACAAATTGTTTAAATGTTTATGTTAGTAGCAAAAAGTAGCATACAGTATTTTTCTACATTGCAAGAAAATCGTTGAATGATTGTTTAGGGCCTTCCTTCCAATGTCAAGTATCTACGGCTTGCAGGGCTCTATACTCACACCATAATAACGGTCTTCTATCTTTCATTACAGTGAACCACAATTAACCTTGTCAGACGCCATACAAATCTAATCAAATCAATAAATCGAAACAGAAGTCAAGATTGGGGATTACCATCAATATACTAGTACTTACAAAAGAGGAATCAAAACAGGTTTACAAACGTATAAACAAAGAAATCATCAGATATAAATGAATAAAACCATGAAAATGAATACAAAATTACAAAATGAGGATCAAATCCACATTTTGGGATTATCATCTATGTACAAGTTATTAGAGAAAAGAACAATCACCAAATAAATTTTCTTGTTGCCACGGATAGGATGTATTTCATTTTCGGTTAATCATTTCTGCTAAAAATATACACCACGAAATGTATTAGCAAATGGTAGAAACGTGGTTTTCTTAGACGGCACAGACTTATTGAAAAGACAGTCGTTAGGGCTAAAGTTTCACCGAGAATGGTTGAGCACATTTTAGTATGGATGTCTACAATATTATTTTAACTGTTCCTCAGCTCGTTTACATTGACGCGTTTTTAAAGCAAAAATACCATTACTATTAAAAAGTAATTTTTATTTTGGAGCGGTTATATTATGATGTTTGATAAATTATATAAATGTAATGAGGGAGAGCTGACGCTTGATAATCACGCAGAAAAGATTTGTTTAATTTGAATTTAAAAGAATTTAAACTGGGGGCATTCTTGATGCTAACATCAAGAATGGTCCAAAGCTTCGGGCCTGCGTAAGTGAATACGAATTTGGCAAGTATAGTTCTAGTTAATGGCAGGTGGAATTCGTCAGATTGGCGCGTGGGGTAATTTGTGTATAGTTTTATATTTGATGAATATTACATTGAAGACTGAGGGTAGCGTATTATTATTTAGCTGGTACATAAACAGACCGAGGCTATAACGATATAAATCAATTAACTTCAACATATTATTTTCAACAAACAAAACATCAGTATTTTATTGTCATACAATCATGTGCCTCGTGATTTCTTTCGTTGGGTGGGAGATGGGCGGATGAAGGGGCTAGGCCCGGGTAAAGCCATTCTTTAAAAGCTACTGTTTTCATTCATCATTT
Organism: Strongylocentrotus purpuratus; assembly: GCF_000002235.5. Taxonomy (NCBI): domain Eukaryota; kingdom Metazoa; phylum Echinodermata; class Echinoidea; order Camarodonta; family Strongylocentrotidae; genus Strongylocentrotus; species Strongylocentrotus purpuratus. Next base: position 2,409,192 of record NW_022145597.1, read on the forward strand.
CATAATTTTATCATTTCATTCAACTTTATTACAATTTGTTTCATCGACTCAGGTATCGAGGACATCAGAGTACCGTTCAACGGGTCTGTGAATATCACATCTCCAGACTATCCTGACAATTATTATACCACAAACCTCCATCTAACCTTCCTGATCAGTGTTTCTGAGGGGCAAAGCGTAGTCTTAAGATTCGACCATTTTGATCTGGAACCCGCCTACGACTATATAAAGATCGGTTTTGGGAATGTGTCCGGACTTGAAGAGACCAGATTGATCACAGTATCCGGGAATACCCTTCCATCGGATATCAATACCCGGCATCGGATCGCATGGATGGAGTTTGTATCCGATTCTGCCTTCACTTTCTCAGGCTTCTCGGTAGAAGCCTCAGGCAAAGGTAAGCACTAAAACTGAATATTTTTTTAAATTTTAAATAACCTGTATTCCTGAAAATGAAATAACTTTCGGCCATGTTTAAATCCGACTTTGTTGTTAAAGTCACTCCCTTTCGTTATGAAACTTCCAGCGTCAACTTCACTATTCCAAAATAACATCATCATTCAATAGATTAAGTGAACCACAACAGTAACGCTACTACTCCTATACTATTACTACTACTACTACTACTACAACTACTATACTACTACTACTAATATTACTACTACTACTACTACTACTACTACTACTACTACTCACTGGCGTACCTATGGGGGGGGCAGGGGGGGCAGAGTGCCCCCCCCTGACGGGCTCCAGGGGAAAAAAAGAAAAAGGGGAAAGAAAAGAAAAGAAAGGAAAGGAAAGAAAAAGAAAAAAAGAAAAGGGAAAAAAAAAGGAAGAAGAAGAGGAAAGGAAGAAAAAGGGAGAAGAAAAGGAAAGGAAAAAAATGGGGAAATTAAAAAAAAAAAGACCATGGCCGTACGCACCAGGGGGGGGGGGGGGGCAGTTGACCCCAGATATTTTGAAAACGTACAGTGTTTTTTCCTGAAAATGTAGTGTAGGCCTATACCAAATCCTTCAATTCTACTTTTGAAAATGCAAAAGTACCCTCATGACCAGTTCGGTCGCTCGAACTCCCTTCACTCCTTGTGCTTTTGAGATTCTTCGAAAACTTTTAATGCATCTTTCCCCCTCCCCCACCAGAAAAATATTCCGCATACGGCCCTGAAAAATTCAGACAAATGAAAATAGGAAAATATAAGTGATATAACAAATTCGAAACTCTTCGCTGGCGCGAACTGCTTGCTAGCCTATTTTGTATTAAATGTTTTCACTTGCTCGTCCCCCTGAAAAAAGAAAAGGATTAGCATTGCCTAGAATACAATTGTGCCTGCCCCGACGGGCCCCGACCTGCAACCATGGCAACAATAACACACAGTGTATGTACCAAATGTTACTAAAAGAGAGTAATTCATTTTTCTCGCTCGCTACACTTGCTCGCGAATAAAATGAAAAGATATTGCTTTGGAAACAATTGTACCCACCCTTGACCTGCAACAATATCATTAAAAATGGAAGAGTTTTTTTCGCCCTCTCGCCAAAAAGGAATTGAATCGCGTTAAACGCAATTGCGTCCATCCTGACATGCACCAATAAAAACTAGTTTATTTATTAATTTCTATTAAAAGAGAATTTTTTTTTGCTTGCTCGCTATGCTCGCTCGCCAAAATGGAATTGACCCCGCTAACGTGCCCGCCCCAACCTGCAACAACCAGTTAATAATTATGTACCAAACGTTATTCAAAGAAGTTTTGGTGTGCCCGTGCTCGCCAAAACGGAATTAACATCACCTTAGACATGATTGTGTAAGCCCTGCCCTGCAACAAAAAAATCTGAAATTTATGAACCAATTATCATTACAAAATTTTTGCTCGCTCGCTACGCTCGCTCGCCAAAATAGAAATAACACCGCTTTTAATAATCACGTCCCTGACATGGAACAAAGAACCCAAGTTTATGTACCATATTTTCCCTATAAAAGAGAAGTGATTTTTTTGCTCGCTCGCTACGCTCGCTCGCCAAAATAGAAATAACACCGCTTTTAATAATCACGTCCCTGACATGGAACAATGAACCCAAGTTTTATGTACCATATTTTCCCTATAAAAGAGAAGTGATTTTTTTCGCTCGCTCGCTACGCTCGCTAGCTCGTGGAATTATGTGCCCACCACTAACCTGCTACAATATCATTAAAAAGAGAAATGTAGGGGGTTGCCTGCCCGCCAAAATGGGATTGACATTGCCTTAAACACGATTGTGCCCGCCCCCGACCTGCAACAATGGAACAAATTTTATATAGCAATTCATTGAGAGAAAGATGTATTTTGGCTCGCTAGCTAAAATGGGTATGAAATCACCCGAAACACAATATTGTTCCCGCGCCTTGCATGGGACAATTGAACCAAGTTTAAGTGGCAAATATTAAAAAAGAAGTGATTTTTTTCTTGCTCGCTACGCTCGTTTGCAAAAAAAATGAAATTAACGTCGCTAACAAGTGAATGTTCCCACCCCCAACTTGCAACAATACCAGTTTATATACCAAACGTTACTTAAAGATTTTTTTTTTGCTCGCTCGCTCGCCAGAAGTGAAAATTAGCATCGCCTTTTTTGTTTGTTTCAGTCGCTTGCCCCCCCTGACGGATTACCCCAGGTACGCCACTGCTACTACTTCTACGAGTACTATTACTAATACTACTACTACTACTACTTCTACGAGTACTATTACTAATACTTCTACTACTACTACTACTTGTAAAAAAAAATTACCATGATAGAGTGCATAAAACAACACATAGTAATCAATAGATAATATTTTGTTTCACAATTAAATTTGTTTTATATAAAACTAAATGACATTTGATTTGATATTATAACATAACAATGTTTAAAACAAATACAAATCTGAATGCAATAGTTGATTTTTTAAATTTATATATAGATAAGGGCCCAGTATTATAATGAGTTGCGATTGATATCAATCGCAAATAAGTTGCGATTAATGTAAGAAAAGGTAAAAGACGTAAATTAATTTAGCTCATTATATATAAATAATAAATATAAAATATCACATTGAAAGCTATATATTTTAAATGCAAAATGACAATAAAATAGGAAGCCTTTGCTGATTTGAGCTAGAAATTCTAAGTGAGATGATTTGACTTTCTCTGTTTATAAGATGGAGCAGTCCAACTCGTTCTCGTTTAATGTTTTTCTAGTAGTCTTAGGTTTTAGTACTTTTGTTTTACGTCATTCGTAACATTGTACTAGTTGCTGATATGAAGATGATACGTTCGCTGATTGACCAGTACAATTTCGCTAGAGAACTCCAGTCGGAAACAAGGGTTAACATAAGAAATCCAAACCAGATTACTAAAGGTCACTTGGCTAACGCCACTCGCTCTCGTGTTTACGCGATTAGTCTCGTTTTAGTCGCTCGGCGTCAGATATAAATTTCATTATCAGACACGAGGCCTTGTCTAAAGGCTAAGTTACACTCTATTTGAGTTAATTTCATATTCCATTGCCAACAACAGAGGGTGAATTTCATATTACGCCTTGATTGAATGCAATAGATTTTTTTTTCAAATACGTTTGAAATATAATGTTTCTGAAATTGCGGTAAAACGAAGATGCTTGATAATTGTAAATGCAAAGAGGGCGATAATCCTGATCATTTCATATGGAATTGTATGACTCGTTACAATTTCATTAAAACATTAAAATGCAATAAATACATGGGAAGTCAAACATTACATAATATAATTTTTTTTTAATTGTTCAAATTTATAGTAAAAATATATATATAAATATGTACAAGCAATAATATTTCCTCTGCGATATTCATTGATTTTTAACGGGTCGTGTTTGTTTGTAATCAGATCAGCTATTATATTCTTTCAGCGGAGGTGATCGATTATCTACCACATGATATCCAGAACCAAATAGACGGACATCTCTTATTAGAGTCACCCAGCTATCCAAACGAATATCCTGCTAACACACTGGTTTCTTATGTGATCGAGGCACCCGAAGATCATTACATTCTCGCTCGTGTGCTGACACTTGAAACTGAAAGGGGGCAAGTATTTATGTTAGAGTAAACTTTGACAAACAGATATTGCAATGTGGAAGAGGAGAGAGGGGGCGATCGCTCTTTATTAATTTGCCCCAAAACGAAAACAGAATCTCTTTATATAGATATGTCAGTGTTGTTTGTCCGAGATCTGTAATACTTTATCACAAATATCATACAAATTTGATAGCACTTTAATTTATGTTAAAGATCTAAGCCATTAGCATTAATCCTAATGTAGTTGATGCACAAATATTTCATTTTCACCATTTTTTTATCTTGACATGTGATGATTGTATGAAAAAAAAGGTTAATGTTAGTTCTCTGGTTCACAGGTTTGACATTCTCTACATCGGAGAGGGTAAAGAGGTAGGTCGACGGGAAACAATCCGAGAGACGATTTCAGGAAGTAAGAACTACATCAAAGCTTATCATGAATCAGAAACACGATGGATATGGATTCTCTTCGTCAGTGATTTCACCTATGTTTGGCCAGGATACACCATCCAAATCTCATTTGTTACACGTAAGATTATGTATTCCGTCTTTTTCCTAACGCGCGTTACACAAGAGGCGTCAAAAGGGACTTTTAGATTTGCGTGGACTGCTACAGGTGATGTCCTTTTAAGGCACTGGCAGTCACACGTGTCTTCTTATAAGGCAATGGCAGTGCCTTATAAGGATGTCACAGTGCCTTAAACATATATAGCCCGGGCTATTTTGAAACTGCATAGCCCGGGGGGGGGGAGCTTCTAAGGCCCCCCCCCCATGATCTCGGCCGTTTCACGGCCGATCGCCGCGAAAATGTGCATACATGTCAAGTGAAGTGTATTGAATTGAATACTATGGTAATTTCATTTTTTCGAAAAATTCACTATTTGGATATTTATGGTAATTTATGCAAATAAGGTCATAAAATTAACATTTTTGCCCATAAATCATACATTATTCATATTTCAGCATTCTTTTTCACTACATATATTTGTTAGACCATTTGGAATAATAATACAACACAAACAATTGAAAGAGCCAGGTTATTTCTTATGCTATCTCTTGTTTTGATAATTTCTTATGTATTTCATTGTTTTATTAACTTATGTATTTTATTGTTTTGTTGTTTTATTTCATTTCCAACTATTATTCAACTCCTTTTACCCCCAAATAAACACCTAAACTATCAACAAGACCAAATAACCAATGTTTTATCTCTTTATTTGAAAAATGAGATTTCCATATGTTTTGTACACAAATTAAAAAAATGAGCGATTTTCGGGCTGACTTGCAGAGACAAAAGGACACGTGACTTTGTAATGGTAGGTCCGATTTTCGAGAAATTTCTTTCAAAAGATGCGCAAGACTCGAAAGAAAAAAGTCACAAAATTTCAGTGCAAGATTTTCTTGAGTTAAAAAATTATCACGAAAAATGTCGAGGGGGGGGGGCTTCTAAAGCCCCCCCCCCCCCACTCCAGGGGCTAGATAGGGTTAAAAGGACGTCACACGAAGCAGTCCACTATGTCGACGTGCAAATCTCAAAGTCCCTATTCTCAGACGTACGACTGCGTCAGTTATTGGCGCGTCTGATTTACGCGCCATGTTATAGTAACTTAGTACACAAAGTAAATACAAAACAAACAATTCCTCAATCAGTGTTTTAAATGTTGTTGATTAAAGGGCACATGCATGCACTTAAAGGTATTACAACGTTTTGGTATGGGGTCATGAATTTGGTTCAAATTAACATATTGGAAGCATATACGATCCTACAATATTCAATGATCGTTGTCGCGGTCGAAATCGACTCTTAAGTTATGAAATTGTAAATAATTAACATTTTATGTCGAATAGCTCCCTTTCAAGGTCAAGATAATAATTAAGCTATAAAACAATGTTTATTGACTAAAATCGACCGATTAGCTATTCCCGTTCAGAAATTTTATACCACTACTACATACTCTGAGATTTTCATGGTCGCAGCTACCATTGTATGGCCGTAGGAGCTATTTGAAATTAATCACAATTTACCGGGAGCACCGGTAAATTTTTATATTCAATTTTTCTCAAAAGCAGAAGTGTTTTAGGGGCTAAAATTTCTGGTGTTTTTAATACATCCACAGGGGCATCCAAATATATCAAAATTGTAAAGAATCACTATCCACCCAATTTTCAAAATTTCCCAAAACTTTGTAATACCTTTAATTTCTCTATAACATTGGTTAGCATTGGTAATAACTCAATCAAAGTGACATCGGGCACATTAGTGTCAAACGACTGTTTAACTCATTGTAGTGCACACAAGAAATCTTCCTCTGGTTTTTGTATTTTCATGGCATAGATATACCAAATTGGCTTCAAGATTATCTAATTATTTCCATTGCAAGATTGATCAACACCGGCGTTAAAAGTATTGTAATAGAGCTAATCCATCCCAGAAATTTAGGATATTTTAAAAAATTGTTGCATTATATATATATATATATATATATATATATATATATTTATATGTGTGTGTGTGTGTGTGCGTGTGCGCGCGCGCGGTGGTGTGTGTGTGTGTGTGTAATATTGTTTTCTGCAAAACTGCGCGTGTGTCAGAGGAACGAGGAGTGTTAAATCCTAATAACCTTGTAGCTAACACCTTTTGGAAGCGTCCAAATTAAATTCTTGTTAGATTTGTATAATATAGTTCACGAAGAGCACAAGAACACTAAATCAATCTTTTGACAGTAGAATATACTGATGATAAACCCAACTTAATTCTTTGTTGTTCACATTACAGGTGTTTGTTTCGAACCCAATAATCCCGATATTTCGTGTTGGTTTATCCTACACTATACATATGTTTGTCCTGTAGATTAATGACACCAACCCCTTTAAAGTTGGAATAGATGTTTGTACAGCTCACGCAATTTTAACACAACGTCAAATAACACTTGTTTGTGTTTGTTTTTCATAGCTAACTATCGACTATCTCTTGGAGAGCCAATGCTATTCCATCCTCCCATCATTTACACATCCACTTGGAGATTTTTCCTATCGGCAAGTTGGGCTTTTGAGGGACCCGAAGACTCCGTCTTTCGAATTCGATTCATCGATTTGAACCTTTACGCGGGTCTGCAGTATTTTGTGGTGGGTACTGGCCTGGATTTATTCGATACGGAACCTTTCACGTTTGAATTCGACGGAGACGAAGAGCCATTAGACATGGTATCTGATTCTAATCGAATGGCTATTGTGATTGCAAGTTACACCGATGCAGTGAATGCGAGTATCCTGGTGGAAGTCACAGCTATTCCTAAACCTGGTATGTGGTTCTTGAGCATTATAATTATTGTGCCACTATTTTAACATAGCATGTACACAGAATGTCCATACACACTCACACACACACATATACAATTCACATTTTATATTTAACTGAATTTAGTGAATATCAGAAAAATTATACAATGATGATTACATAAAAAAGAAATGTTATTATCTTTACGGAATGTTATGTTTGGTCATCAGAATTGAATTTATCAAACCACCTTCATTTAAAAAACATGCAAAATGAAAGAGTGCAATTAAATATTTCCTACGAATACAGTCAAGAAAATAACATGGAATAAAAATATCATAGGAGATTAGTTGGATCATCTAAAAGTTACAAATAAGCATGATACAATGATTAAGGGTGGTTATCTGATTCACAGCTTCTGCATCAGGTGGAATTTTTAGATGATGTTTTAAACGACTTACTTCGAATCATCGGGTCATTGCGTCGGGTCGGGTGATCGCGTTACCCGAGTCTTCTGTTAAAACATGCTCCTTTATTAACGAAATGCCAGGGGTAATGTTTGTGAAATAAACCCCTCTCAACTACAAATCGTCTGGTCCTAATTCCCCTACACTTTGTGAAAACCCAACAGCAAGTCTACGAAAATGTCGCGTCATCTTTCTCTTTCGTTTCACGAAAGGTCGTGTAACGCGACGACCCGACAAGACGCGACGACCCGATGATTCGAAGTAAGCCCTTTAAACTTTTAATGATACACAAGTTTTGGGTAGTTTGTTCCAAAGAGTGGGTCCTTTGCAGAAAAAGATTTATTTAAAAAGGAGAATGACCATATTTGACATGAGTGTCTAATGAAATACTAGTATTATATCTATATATGAATATCTTGATTTTTTTTTTTTTTACTCTGATATTACCAACAAAAGACCGGTAAAAGATTATGATAATATGAATACATCAAAAACGAGGTTGAAAAATCATGCAATAGTGAAATTGAGGAATATTCAGTTTCAGGAACATTGAGGACCTAAAAATGCTTGTGGGAAATTACGGAACTGCTTTCTGCTGCAGGAGATAAATACTATTCAAGAGTTGTTAACCCACAAAAAAAGATAATTATAATGTGCCGATTATGGGATGATTCTTAGTAGGTCCATGGTTAAACAATATTACTACAGTATTAAAAAAATATAAGTTGTGAAGATATCTTTCAGTTTACCCACAGTTCCTTATGTTTCTCGCGGATCAAGTTAAATTCATGCCTGACTAAAGCTGTATTGATGATAAACGATTTGTATAAAACTAATTAACATAATACTTGTTCATATATTTTCTCAGAAAACATTGCACCTGTCTTCGTACCGGCTGAAGAGACGGTCATTCTCACATCTTCACACTACCCTCATTCATATCCTAACAACTATCGACGAGTCTGGCATGTAGCAGCTCCAGAGGGTTATGTTATTCGTAACCAATTTCTTGACTTCGATATGCCTTATGACAATGATGGCATATTAGTAGGCGAAGGTCTCTTTTATAACCAAGGTAGGAACGTTCTTTATAGCGACTGAGCAAACATTCCTTCATCACGGGAGCGAGGGTCGGGGACACATTAGGCAAAAGGGGTTATCAAATTGGCCGGAGTACACCTGTGCAAGGTTGCCCATGGTTCTACGTGTGGTGTATTATTTACATAGACCCCAGAATAGATGATTTATATGGTTCGTAAGAGCTATATGGCACTTTTTGTTTTCAGCGCTCCTAAAAACTCGATATTATTTTTATTAATTTTATTATATTAATCCTGAATCCGCCAACTGTCAACATAACTGTTTGGGCGACGACACTTTAAAGTGGTTTCCGAATATAGTGCTCCCTGGTAATTTAAATCTGCTCAGTGTATCGTGCATGATTCTTACTAAATTAAAATATCGACAAACTCGTGATGAAGGTTATACTGTTCAGTGCTTTCATCAGTAATTGGAAAAACACAATATAAAAAACATTTAGCCTGGTTTAGTTGATAGGATTAATAAGCAGACAGCAGATCAATATTGATATCTTAGTATAGATATATCGACTGCTACGAGAGGCCGGGCTGTTTTAAAGGCTCAAGGGGACGTGCACATCCTGCCATGACCCCTCGGCGCGCTGGTCATGGCAGGATGTGCACGTCCCCGAGAGCCAACAGCCAGGTCTCAATATTAAAGCAGTCGATATGTCTTTTATATACCGAAATCACTCAAAAATCTACCAAGAATTCTTACCATATCCTTTTTTGAGTAAAGATTGGTTAAAACATCACGGAAAATCTGAGACACTGTCTGTTAATCTTTGTTGGAAAGATGACTGAATGTTACAATCATTTGGGAATCGCAGACAAAAAGCACTGTATGGTATCGGCGCTCGCACAAAGAAAATTTTAACACGTAAACCAATGGGGAGCGCAGCAGATTTAACCATTTCCCCGGTATCCGGAATCTTGAGGGAATCTCACTCATGAACTATTGACCATTACTGGCATTGTTCTCTTCTTTACGGGAATTGCTAAAATTGCGACTCCAATTTCGACCAATCAGATGGCTAGATTTCATAAAATGGATTAACATCAGCACTTAAAGGGATCCGGTAACTTTGTCTCAGATTGTGAAATAAAATTCTGGATTTAGCTCATGCTGCAATGATAATTATAAACCTTTAGGTCAGTCAGGAACCCTGTGACTTTTACAAGCCGATAGCCTGTCGGATTATCAAAATATTTATGATTGGAGTTACAAATTTTTAAAACCGTTTGCCAAACGGTCTTCATAACACTACAGTCTACTGGGGAAAACGAGTATGGTACAACCGGTCACTCAAAGATTTTTTCTTTTTTGAGGCACTTCTTGATCATTTTAAAGCGCGATTTTTTTTTAGGACTTCAATATTACACCATATCACAGACACTGATAACAAGTAGGGCCGTGTACCTCAGATTTAATGTTGTTAAATGATCCCTTTAAAAAAGCGCACATTTTCTCTTTACAAATAGATGGAATGAGAATGGGATTGGATCGTATATTGAGAAATTGATATTTATTGTGTGACAATTATTCAGCGGAGTCTCTACAAGGGCTTTCGAGGGTGGTCACGAAAATAAAGTGTCAGTGAATTTTCTTGCCCCCTTCGGTCGTTTCCATAATTTAGAAAGTGGGCAAGGGATGTCAGCTGTACAAAGATCCTAAACGTAACCTCAAACCCTATCAATAGCCGGTACTATAGGACCGGTACTGTATGTGTGTTTGGTTTATTTTGAAGCTGGAACTGGATTACTAGGATGGAGTGCAAGGGTACCATCATATGGCGTTCTAGAGGAGATTATCACTGATACTAATGGCATGTATGTAAACTTCCAAACCGATCCAAGTGGATCCGGGCGAGGGTTCAAGATGGAGCTCACAGCGATAACGAGTAAGTGATATACATGAACAGAATAAATATCAATTGATTAATTGGTTCAGTACATGAAATAATATTTTCATTCATTTTTTGATTTTTTTCCTGACAAGTATCCCTTTCATACCCCTGGGTTGAGAATCCCAAATGTGGTTTAATATCTTTCTTAACGGACACTGGTGCCAGACTAATATTCGAACCCACCACCCTCGCTTCATGACCCTGTAAGATTTATTTTAATCGGCATCTTTATCTTTCTTGTTCAAACCTCCAATTATATAATAAAAATGTTCATCTTTTTCCTCACTTCAATTCTAAAGCTCCAATTATTCTCGAAGAAGACGGCATCGATACGATAATATCTCCATACCACCCCATGCCCTATGAAAACGATGCTTTCATCCAGTGGCATATAGCCGTTCCATCAGGCTTTGGCGTTTTGATCCATTTCATCGAGTTCGATCTCATCGACGAGTTAGACGTCCTCGTCGTAGGTGAAGGGACGCTTCCGAACGACACGCGCAGTATCGTCCAGGAGTTCAGTGGTCGTACCGTACCGTCTGACCTCACGGTCTGGTCTGAGAGAGCGTGGATACGGTTTACGACTGATGAAGATGGAATCGCTGGTGGATTTTCACTTGAACTACGAACGGCTCTCGGAGATGGTAAGGAATGAGTGCTGAGAACATGATCGCATAGAATTGCGAGAAATAATACTTTTGTATACCCCACATGAATCTCGTTCGGATTAAATTTTACCTCTTTGTAATGTTTGGACATTGCAAACTGTGATTGGCATTGCTATCAACATTTGCCTTAGGTTGATTTTGTCCCCAAATGTTTTCGCGATTGTGTTCATCACATAATTCAAGTTCATTGTGTTACTGTAATTAGCACAGAAGCTCTCGCTACCACTTTTTTTCTTCAAAGAATATACTTAGGCCTCTTTCAATCTTCTAGTGAAATGTCTGCGCATGGATGGTAGAAAATAATCGAGAAACTGCTTAGTCAACCGATGATTATCGGACATTATAAGATGATGACGTGGATCCTAATCAAATGATTGGTTGAAAGCGTACACGTGACCGGTCATTATTAAAATGTTAATAACCGGACATTAGTAAAATCAAGTTATAAAACATCATTTTATGAAACAAATAAAACATAATCTTATAAAACAAATAATACACATCATTTTGTTCGGGCATTAGTAAAAGTATCCACACTCGGTACCTTCAAAACAGTCCAAACGCCCTCGGCTACCGCCCCGGGCGTGTTAGACTGTATCAAAGGCACCTTGTGTGGTAATCCGTACTAATGCCCTCACTGATGTGTATTATTTGTATATTATTGTTTAACAACTTGAAGCACTAACATTGAAAAGATTTGAAAGTTTATGGCTTACGCTTCTCTGTTTTTTCTCGCTTTTTAAGTCGCATAAATTAGATTTCTTTTCAATCCGATCGCAAAGTCTTTTAAAGATATAAAGGTAAGTTCTGGTCATCCGATTGCATTGTGAAAGAAATGGATCAGAAAAAGTTGATCATGTTTCATGTAAGTATTGGTGTGTACTGCAAAGTTCTGGAGTCATCAAAATCATAATAAATTTGGCCCAGTCTTGGTAAAGGAACAAGCACTGTACACAGAAAGTATATGGGACTACACAAATGGTGTCGGGGCTACTAACTTTGATTTCCTAATCTTTCTATGCTCATTACTCAGCCAGTATACATTTTCTACCAAAGCTGTTTGGCAAATGACATTTATTTTTAATCTTGAACATTCAGTGTAAGTTTCGTTTGATTCTGTGAGAATTCATTTTCTTTTTTTTTTTACCAGAACTCACCTTTATTTTTAATTTTAAAAAGTCTACTCAAGGCCAATTTCAATACACTATGGAATCTCTATTATCTCATTGTCCAGTAGAAATCATATTCATGCCACGTCATTGTAATTTTTGCACATACCAAAGGTGATAATGATATAGTCTTTTCGATCGTGTTTTCCAATATCGTTTACCTTTTTCTAGCTTTTGCAAAGAGTAAGTATATTTGGTCGGTATTGAATCGTAATAACAATCTTTTCATAATTGATATATTACAGGACATTGCCTGATACCTTTAGGACTTGAAGGTAGATGGATTGAAGATACGAGTCTCACAGCATCCTCTCAAAAAGATAACCATCATGGTCCAAACCAAGCCAGACTACATGGACCATCATCCTGGATACCGCATCCAGATAAAGCAAACTCAATACTTTAGGTATCCACTAATCATCTCAGTCTTCTTTGTGATTGTGCAAATAAATGAGTAGTATTGGAAACGACATGTACTTTGCACGAAAAGCAGAGGAAACATGTTGGACTTCTTGCAGTTATTTAGCCAACAAAGATAAGTTTGTGTCAAATTTTGTGTACAAGTATACATTATAAGAACTAAAACCTATAACATAAACAATCCACACAACTTACAAAGCATTTAGAGAATGTGTGCAACATGCCCTCATATATATGTATATTCAATTCAATTCATATTTATTTCATTTCCAACAGAAAGATAAACAAAGGTATTACATATATTATTACAGAAAGAAAAAAATGTATGTACATAATGCATTTTTCTTGGTCACTATACAAATACTGCTTTGTTTTGCAGTTTAGTTCTCCTTTGTATTTCTCCAAAAATCTTATGACTCTTATTTTGTGCATGATTAATACATTTGAATTGAATTATAGTTCTCTTAAGTAAATTATATTTTTACGTCTCCTACCTACAACCCGGCTTGATAGCATGCTGCCTTTCAATTTTTCGATCACTGTATACGCCTGTATGTTCCATTCATTGTCCTTACAGGTCAGCTTTGGTCAAGCATCCTACGTGACTGGTCTTCTCATTCAGGGAGGTCCAGAGAGCCAAGGAACGTGGCTGGAAGCACTCTACTTCGGGTTCGATGACGACACTCAAATTGTAAAAATAAAACTTTATTTTTGCAACTACATGTAAATCGTATTTTTTTAAAGAATATTTCAAGAAATTATGGTTTAAGTACGAAGAGTTGATATCTGAAGATGTTTAACGAGAAAAGAATTATGGTCTATTTCATATTTTATATTCGACTAGATTATTCTGCGAAAGAGTTCATTATTTTAAAAATATATTTCGGCTGCAGGAACATCCGGACTGCCAAAGATGACTGTATAGTGTAGGAAAATGTAAAAAAAAAAGATAAATACGAATTATATGTGTACGAGATAATGAGAGCGGGAATCTAGTCCCGACCATCACGCCCCTGTGAATAAAAGATTATGAAACACGTTCTTGTTATGAGGGAACATGATAAATATAGGTTGTGCCCTTCATTTAATGTAATTTCCAACAAGATTTCGGTATCTATTAATTCTCTGCTGATGCAAAGAGCCCATGTATTCATGATATGAAAATCGTAATTGCTCTGATCCAGTTTCTTTTGTAATGCAATGCTAATTAGTGGAATTCGATATTAAAAAGCCACTTTACCGTGTGCACATTTTATTTGACGCTCATAGTTGCGAGAAGCAGATTTAATATGTCCATCAAAGAAGCGTCAGTTTCTAATCAATCATATAACATTGGATCAACCAATACTTATATATGCTTGGACTTAAGTTTGTATCGGCGTATTAACGTTGAATAACGGTGCAATTAACTATATTTCCATCAGACCCGTCGAAAAAGGTGGAATCCGAGAGATATATCCAAGGTTCTATTCAGTCGTCCTCGCCTCACTGAATACGTTAGAATTCTACCAATCTCAAAGACATCTGAACTGATCTCGCTACGTTTGGAAGTCCTTGGCTGTAAGAATGGTAAATAGATGTCCATTATTAGTCTGGGTCACCTGGGCTGTGTGACTTTCTATTGTTGATCAATGCTCAAAGTAAAAAAATTACCAAGATTCTAGGCTGGCAAAACAAGTTATTTTCTGAACAAATTAGACTTTTACGATCGCTCTTACGATACTGATTTCGTGACTCCGCAAACTGCCAAACTCGGAAGCTTTGCCGACATGCTTGACGATGCCTTCCTGTGTTTACTTCTCGCATTTGATTTTTTTTCCCGCTCTTTTTTGCTGATTTTTTTCGTTAAATCTCGCTTTTACGTAGCATGGGCCCTGTACATCCTGTAATGGCGTGATGATTTGACAGATGGACCTGAAGCTGACTGAGTTCTAACATACTTTTGAGCGTTGTAACTTGTACGCCTTAGTGTAGATCGATCGTCGGGATTTTGTTTTAATCATAATATGTGCCTAAAACACGAACTTGGGCTAGTTCTGACCTGAAAACGACCCAAACCTCGAAGCATGGCTAGCTAAACCGCTGGGCCTTGGCCTATATACGGAAAGATGAGTGCCATGGGTCCCTTTCTAACACGTGCTTTCAGCCCTTGTTTCTTCCCTTTTCCTTTCCTTTCTTTTCCTTTCCTTTCCTTACTTTCCTTTCCTTTCCTTTTTAGCGGGGGGGGGGGGGCGGACCGTTGCCCCCGAGTATCCACGCCTGATCTTGTTTAACTGTAGGCTTTAATAAATAAAGTCAAAACATTTAAACGGATAGTTGAGTTCTGTTGCAGGGGCGCTACACAAATAATTTTTTTATGAGATAATGAAAACTGAGTGTCATATTACAATTTAAAAGACAAAATCATCATTGTTTGATCGAAATCGGTTCAGAGACGGCTGGAATATCCATAAATATAACGATTTCTAATACTTGTGTACCACCACAAATATAAGATTATTTGAAAAAGCCGTTGAAAAACGAAATAGCGCCTTTTACGTCCTATTTTAGCCAATGCCGATATTGGCCTGTGTTGGCATTGTCGTGTTTGTTATATTACGCACAACCAGCCGGCCCATGTATAGTTATGTTTAATTAGATAATTAACGGTCACCTTTTTTTTGGAAAGTGAATCTGAATTGGTATGATCGTATTGGCTAAATTTCACACATTTTGGGGTCTGAAATAACCTTCATAGCAATTTTATGTTCTAAAAGGGCACTAGTAATGTCATAGATAACAATAAAAGCAATAACCATGCACTTTGAAGACATTTGCGGTCTGAAAACAAAACTTAACTATCCCTTTAACTTGATACAATCATTAAACCTACTTTTGCCATTTATTGACTGACAAATTCTGATAATCCTCGTCAAAGATATGAAGATTTTGATTGAATACTGTACGAAAAATTGTTGAATTAAATGATAAACATAGTTGAAGTATAAACCTTACACAAAGTAGATGTAAATAATAACGAGAAGAAATAATTATTACCCGTGGATTCATTGCAGATTGTCATTTTGATCTGGGTGTGTCGTCCGGATATCTGCCAGCTTCCAAAATCCGGATTCCGAACCATTTCAACCAATCATTGCTTCAGAACGATGACGTCAGAATGAAACCATTCACTCGCTACCCACCAAATGAATGGATAACACAATCAGACGATGGGACTTCTATCGAAGTGAGGTTTCAAGAAAATGTTATAGTCCGTGACGTCATCATTCAACAATGCAATGGATCTCGAATAAAATCATTTAGAGTCCAAGTATTCCACGACAATGTCATAGCTTCTTCAGATTTTGTAAGTAATAATTTTGTTTGTTTTGGTTTTCAAAACTCTCTATCCTTGATACATCACGTCTAAAGATGGATGTTGGCGCATTGTAAAATCCATCATTTTCATCATTATTTTAACACGGGTGCAATCATAGGTAGATCTGTCTAACTCATTAATGTCTAAATTTGAATGCAGTGCCTGTCTATACGTTCCTTAAACATCCGATAGTGAGCTGTGCAGTTCTTCAGCCTGTTGTACACAAGGCGTCATTCCCCTTGCGTTATAACCTGCGCAAACCAAGCCGATGAAGGCGCATGTGTCCATCATTCACCACAGTGTCGTCAACGCTCATTTTACATTGACTTATTGTACCTGGGCCTATATCACGATCACACGGCACCTCCAAAATTGCATGGGTCTCTGACGTAGCCTTGCGTCACCAAATAAAGCCTCGTGTTTAAAGGCATCGTTTAACAATGTTAAATCTGAGATGCCTGGCCCTAAGTTTTATCAGTGTCTGTGATATTGTGTAATATTGAAGCCCTAAAAAAGATCGCGCTTCAAAATGTTCAAGAAGTGTCTCAAAAAATTAAAAATATTTGAGTGACCGGTGTTACCAAACTCGTTTTCCCCAATAGACTGTAGTGTTATGAAAACCGTTAGGCGAACGCATAATATGGTTTCGATTTCCAATCATAAATTTCTTGATAATTACACAGCCGATCGGCTTGTAAAAGTCATGGGGTTCCTGACTGACCTAAATGTTTATAATTATCATTGCAGCATGAGCTAAATCCAGGATTTTCTGTCAGAATCTAAGACAAAGTAACTGGATCCCGTTAACGCGGATTTGCTCTTGTACAGTCATCTAATTTTATCATTAAAATCTCTTTAATGTTTAAATGTTTTGTTTTACTAGGATATATCAGAATGTTTGTCATCGGCTTGTAAAGTATCAACGCAATGGACTGGAGGTGCCGACAAATATATGATTGTTCCAACAAGCTGGGAAGGAGATTTGTGCTTTCGATTTGAACTTCTGGGATGTACTAGCGTGGGTAAGCATGTCTAGACAACAAGCGTTACTTTTAATATGACACACACAAAAAAAATAGATACATGTTAGCGTGATGTTGTCATGGTTAAAATATGCTTACGGTAATTTGAATTTAAACTGAATTGAATGGTGACAGTATTAAGAGATTTTTATTATCAGCTTAACATTTTTCAAAAACTTGTCATGAAATAAAATAACTGGAAAAATGTATCTCGAGGAAAAGGTATTTCAAGGATTATTTATTGAGCTTGTTGAGCACCTCCTATCTCACTTAGACGAGATCTCAGAAGTATGTTTTTGCCTCATTTATATAATAAAGCAAGGGCTGATAAATAGATCAGAGTAATAAATACATTCCAAATCCATTGTGTATATTTTACATCATTAACAGATTGTGTAACCTCCTACTGCAATGAGAATTGTTCGTCAGATTCTCTCTCGAAGAGTGCTCGAGAATTCTCTCTAGATCTGTCGAAATCGCTTCCTCCTCGGGCATTGTGCCAGTCAATTATCAAGTTACGTAATGACGCTTATGTTTCCTTCATCTTCGACGGTTTTGACGTAAGTATCAGCCACATGGCTATGCACGCGAGTTAGATTACATAAATGTTACCAAAACAAATCAAGCCTATATGGAAACAATTAATCATGATGGTAACTGCTTTTGAAGAATAAACCTACTCATATGTACGAACACGACAAGGACCTATGACGTAATAAAACATGGTTTCTATTATGAAAGGGTAATGAAATCGCCCTTGAGTTGATTTTTTGAAAATAGTTGTGATCGTGTTATTAGTGCAAGAACCATTAATTCAACGCAAAGTTTGTACAGGTCATTACCGGTCACTTTGAAAAAGGTCACTTTTACACGAAGCGTCAAAGACCACACCAGTTGCTGGATCAGTCATGAGTCAATAAATGACACATCTGTGCAACTAATGAAATTCATTCCTATAATTGGGATAACACACATCCTAAATATTTTTTTAAGATAAATAATGTTGTAGAAATAATGCTCAGAGCGAATCTTTTGGAACGAAATATCGAATTACAATTAACACGAAATCGCAGTTGTTGGTTACAAACGTTGATCATGTTGATGGAGAAACTTTCATGAGTTGGGGTGATCATAACCTGTAATTTAGGGTTCTACCAAATTTTAAATTTGAAGGTTGGTAGAAGATTATATAACATGTTGTCTGTTGATGGATTTGTGATTTTTCCAGGGAATGAAGGGCATGACGAATATCCCAGACGGTATTCTGAAATTAGCTGACCCGGAAGCAGATTCGCAGACAATCTTCGACTTCGCCCACGTTCCTCCGGTTCTTATCTCTACTTCATCTCAACTTAAACTCAGAATAATATCTGGACTCCTGACAGCTCCATCGAATATTACTGCATCCTATGGTTATGTGGGTAGGTTACCCCTCTCCCGATTTTCAGTAACTTCTGTAAAATCCTAAAATGAACCATCTTCCAAAGTCTCAACAATCATGATAATGAGAAAGTTTAGGTTACTGGAGACTATGTTGCCCACCTACATAAGCACCATTTTATCAAGTCACTTCACGCTTTACTTCTCAGATTATAGCTAATTTAGGCTTATTATTTGTATGATTTAAAAAAAAGGTAAAGTGAATGTTTGAACGACATTTTTTACCTGAATAAATTCCTTTCTAAAATTAATGAGCAAATTTACTAAATTATACAATTCAATGATGATTCAGCATGTCGATGTAAATATATGAGAAAAGTATAATATTTTTGTTTAATGCTGCAGACCACCCGGGATGTAATGGAAAAGAAACTGACAACGTTCGTCTGTGCACGAAGAGTTCCGGACTATTTTTTTCACCGAACTATTTCGATCTGTACCCTCCCAACCTCGACCAAACCTGGGATATCAGTACCAAACCATGGACTCAAATCATCCTCCGATTCATTGAATTCGACGTCGCATCCCTCGATGACAGCTGTCAAGAAGACTTTGTCATAATCACCGATGTATCAACACTGGAAATCATCGGCCGATTCTGCAGTGGGACTCCACCCTCAGGACATTACGTGTCTTCTTTGAATAGGATGAGGTTGTTCTTTCATTCAGACGGGATTGAAGGTGCTGCAGGATTCCTGGCAGAATATCAAACAGGACAGCTGGTACCAGATGTCTTCTCTGCATCTACTACTACCAGTACGTAATACAAATATATAAAACATGATGACTTTTTCTTCTATGTAGTCTGTAATTTCATTTGATCAAACACATTAATAGCTGTAAATATTGTAAATATATGATGATGTACGGATTTCTGAAATTGTTCAACAAAAATCAATGAGTCAACTTTAACGAATGTCCAGACGAATATCTTTGTCCACTGTGGTTTGCTTGAAGTAGACCGAGTTTGAACCTCGTTGGACATTGTTGTCATGATAGTTGAATACGGGCATGCGTATATTTTATGTGGTGACATTTAAATTATGATAATGATAATAATGGTGGCTTCTTATAAAGCGCACATGTCCGTCACGTTGTGACGCTCCTGGCGCTCCCACATTATGACCCCTGAAAGAAGTCAACATGTTCTTTTGTTTTCTCTTTTACATTCTCAGATGAAACTTGTCCGTCAGGCTGGGATTACTTCCGACGATCTTGCTACAAACTTGTTATCAGCTCTGACGTCATAACATGGAACGAGGCAGAGGCCGAATGTCAAACCATAGAGGGCGCACATCTGATCAGTATTCATGATAAAGATGAGATGACGATGTTACATTACATGATATCAACTCAGTGGGAGACTACAGAAACAAAGACTTATATTGGTAAGTCGGGGAGTATTACAAGTTTGTTGAAAAGGGTCCATATTTATATATATAAACACGTTATAAAGTGTGGGAGATGTACGTCATATCCGTGTGGTATTTGAGGTAGGCTAAGTACATTTATAGGCGGTAATTGTCCGGGGGCCGATTTCCATTGGGTAATCACAGAAAAACGTTTTGCCCCATAATACCGATCATATTCTATCAAAGTGGTGGAAAAGTAGCCCCAAATCAAAGGTTTCATTTAACTATACTTTGCCATGCCATGTCATTATCTATAACCCATGTAATCTTGAGAATACAGAATCATATGTTCCTCTCTCTTTATGATGTAGGTCTAGGACATAGGAACCGAAGAGGGGTGTTTGTATGGGCAGACGGAACACCCATGTCATATACTGATTGGAATGATCGTACAAAGTAAGTGCTCTCCGTGAATCTTAATAAGAATAAGTAGACTAAGTCATGAATTCTGCTGCAGTGTGGAGAAACGCATTTGATTATTCACCTATAAACAGTTGCCGAAATTTGAAGGAGCGGAACGCACTATTATAAAGTTGACCTCTTATTTCGTAAAAGTGCAATCGATTCTTTTTTCATAATGAAGTTTCTGTTTCTAATTATTATGTTCATACCATGTATAGATCATGAATAGTTATATAAATGTTATCTGCACTTTGAAAAAGCTTAAGTTCGTTGACAAAGAAATAATGGTGTTTCATAAGAAATGAAGTTGAACCCTTTTTGAGGTTTGACCGTCACTGTACACCTCAGTGTTTGTATTTAACGCATACACCTCTCCTAACGCACACTATCTAACGCGCACCCTACACCCATACACCCACGCACATCAACATACACACACACACACACGCGCGCGCGCACACACCATCCCAACACATTTCTCCATGGAAATTTCAATCGAAAGATTATGCGTACCTTACATTTTTATTATTTAGAAAAAAGTTTACAAATGTATACTGCTTACACATTCCACTTTCGCAGCCAACCATCATTCGCTTGATAAATATAAAAGTCATAATTTTATGATCGGTTAAAGGAATGGGGAAAAGACAGGGTAATTTTTAAAGGGATAGTTTCGTTCTGTTTTCAGACCGCAAATGCCTTCAAAGTGCATGGTTATTGCTCTTATCATCTATGACATTTCTAGTGCCCATTTAGAACCTAAAATTGCTATAAAGGTAATTTTAGACCCCAAAATATGTGAAATTTAACCAATACGATCATACCAATTCAGCTCCACTTTCAAAAAAATATGGTGACCGTTAATTTATTATTTAATTTAAAATAACAATACATGGGCTGGCTGGTTGGTTGTGCGTAATATAACCTACACGAAAATACCAAGAAAAAAGCCAACATCGGCATTGGCTGAAATACGACGTAAAGAAGCTATTTCGTTTTTTCAACGGTTTTTCAAATTATCTAATATTTGTGGTGGTACACAGGTATTTTAAATCTGTTTCAGCCGTCTCTGAACCGATTTTGATCAAACAAAAATGATTTTGTCATTTAAATTGTATGTTTTTTAAAATTTGACACGTGACATGTGATGCCCAACATGTCAATTGGGAAGCAAATCTCTTCCATTACTACTACGAATTAATTGATATCTTTCAATAATCTTTTGTCGACCCGAATCGGTTTTATTTACCAAAGGACCAGTGAGGGAGAGAAACAGCCCAATGGTGGAATGCTAGAAGCATGTACAATGTTAGTCTTTGATCCAGCCACATCGACCGATCTCTCTACCGATCTCTGGCACGATGTTGCCTGTGCTTCTCCAGAAACGACACAGTTTATTTGCAAAACTCAAGCGACAGGTAAAGACCGAATTTCTGACATAATACCATGTATCTACAGTACGTGACAAAGGATTGGACAGAAAATGTAGTCTTGCAAATAAAAAGAGATTAAAAGGATGGAGAGGTGGGGGGGGGGGGGGGTATTCAGTTTTTGTAATGTGCCGACAAGGGGTGACATATAAATAGTTTCACGGCAGTTCGTCAAGAAACGTTCTAACAAGCCCCCAAAATGGACACGGTATAAAATCCAAAGTGGCCGACTCCCGATTCCGAAAGCCTAGGAAGAGAGCTCCCTACTATCTACAAGTGTCATAAAATCTGTTACCGTTTCTATTCCCCTGACATGCAGACGTATATTTAATTGTAGATTTTAGCCTTTTGTACTTTTAATTTATAAAAATAATTTTTACAAAATAGATTATATTTTGCAATTTGCTCTTAAATATAAAGGTTCACCACGGAACTTATTGGTTCATCTCTACAAACCAGGTAAACATCATGTTCAACTTTTGGCACTGCATGCTCTGAATGGCTAAATTATGAGAACATGTAGTTTGATGTGTCAGTTACTTTGAAATAGATTTTTAAAAAGACTTTACCCTTCCGGCAACACATTTTTTTGCCTTTTTCTTTCTTTTTTCTTCAATTTTGTTGGGGGTGAGGAGGAGTGGGGGGGGGGGGGTTGGCAGAAGTATTGTAAGCTGGTCTACAAATAATTTTTCATGTCATTTACAGTCTCTTCCACATCAAGACTTCCTACCTCTGCCTCTATCTGTCCGTTTCATTCGGCTCTGTTCGCTCTCCGTTTGTCTGTCCGTCTCTCTGCCCCTTTCTCTCTCTCTCTCTCTCTCTCTCTCTCTCCCTCCCACTCTCTCTGTTTCCCTCCACCCTATTGCTGTGTGACTATAACGTACATGTTTATGTGTATTAAATATTTCGTTTTCATGATTTTACTAGTAAACTTAATGCAATTAAGCCTTTGCCTGCAATGTTGAATTTCGAATAAATACCATCTAAATTCAATCAATTTAATCTCTCTTTACTCTCTATAACTTTCTTCATTCCTTTAACCTTCATTTACTCTCTATTGCTTCTTTCATTCTCTAAAACATTCCCAGAAGAAAAAATAATGTTCCTCACCTTTTCTGAATTTCCAGATGCAATGGAGTCTTGTGAGTCAGGACTATTCCATTGTACCTCAGGGGAGTGCATACATGATGTGTTCCTATGTGATGGCGCCGATGATTGCCAGGACTCAAGCGACGAAACCGATTGCAACGAAGGTATGAATAGTTTCAAAAACGCCTGATGATATGAAGTTCATTGTACATGTGATTTTTAGTGGAAGGGTTGAGAGAATATTTGGACTGTATTTGAAACCTGAGCTACAACCTTCTGTCATATTGTAGAATCGGGTGGAAAGTCTTATTTCAAAAGTTTAGGTTTTCCACACGTCCATTATTCCGAAGACACATTTTTCATATACAAGGGGTTCATTACGTCGAAAATGAAAGATGGTTATTCCAAATATTAAGGAGCATTTGGAAATATGAAAGGGTTGGAAGTGACTTGTAGCCGAATCAAAATCCCACTTGGCTTTGAAATCTAGGCATTCCGATTAAGATATCGTGACTTTACAGCAGTCAACTGCTTTTCTTCATGAAAATCAATGTAATATATTACATATATATATATATATATATATATATATATACATATTCTCATTTACACTAGGTTGTGATGAGAACAAATTCCAGTGCAACGATGAGTCGTGTATATCGGTGTCGTTTGTGTGTGATACCATTCCTGATTGCAAGGACAATTCAGATGAAACTAATTGTGGTAAGTTTAGTCTCAGGAACCCTGCCACATCATTAAAACGATTTGTTACGTTCAATAACAATAATAATAAAAATAACTTTAACAACAACAAAACCAAAAACAATAATAATAATAACAACAACATCAACAACAATAACAAAAGCAACAATAATACTAATAAAAATAAAAACAATGATGATGCAAAAGTAGGCTTATTGATTCCTGTAATGGTCATATTTTTTTTTCTTTAGTCTACAGGGTAAGTTCAGGTATTCCTAAACTGTTGCATTATATAAACCCCTGTTAATATATATATATATATATAGAGAGAGAGAGAGAGAGAGGGAAGAGTGGGGGGGGGGGGGGGGGAGAGACGCATTGCAATTTAATCATAATGATGTTGAATTTAAACAGTATGGTTAGATTAAGTTTTTAAATTGACTTTTTTTTCTCGTGTTGTTGTTTTTGTTGTTTAGTTGTTTGTCTTTTTGTTTAAGGTTTAGTTTAATTTTTTTGCGAATTTTTGAACGAAAGTTTTTTTAGATTTGCTTTTATTATTGACAGATTATTCTTAGTTTCCCTTAAAATCACTATATGATCGTATCAGGACAATTACCCCCTGGGCAATTACCTCCCGGAAAATAACCTCCCGGAAAATTACCCCCGTCATTGTCCTAGGGGGTAATTGTCCTCGGGGGGGGGGGTAATTTTCCTCGGGGGTAATTGTCCTAGAACCCTATTTGATGTGTATGTAAAGCTTAGCAATTCATTTTCTAAAAAATGGAATCTTTAATCATATTGTATATGTATATTTAATCTAGGCCAACAGGTCCATTTGGGGGGGGGGGGGGGGGGGGGAGCAGTTGTGTAACTGACAATGCTACGCTGAAGAAAAAAAATACACGAATGAATAAATTAATAAATAATTCAATAAATTAGTTCTTGGGTGACTAAGTTAACACAACTTATGTACGGAAAGGCCGAAAAAACAAACTAGTGGCAAGAAAACTGATTACCTGATCACGATATTGAATCTTACAGTTTATCCTCGATGCTCAGAGTCTGAGTTTACATGTGACAACGGACAATGCATAGCAATCTTCAAGAGGTGTGACTTTATTATACACTGCTATGACTCTTCAGATGAAGTTGGTTGTGGTAAGTAACATTTAAATTTTTCTTTTTTGCTTCATTTCCCCGGTCTATTTCTCAAATAAATCTGTTTTAATTTTTTAACAAGTTTGACGTATATTTGTTGTATCTATATGTAAGAAGAAGATAATTATGAAGTATTCGAATGACAATTTTTCCCTCCTCTCTCTCTCTCTGGCGTGCACGCTCTTTCCCTCTTTCCCTCACTCTTTATATCTATCTCTGTCTGTCTGTATGTCCGTCTCTCCCTCACTTTCTTCCTTTCCAACATGCTTCCTGTTTTTCCGTCGCTACAGACTCCACTCCATGTTTTCGTTGTTTATCCGCTTATAGGATTCAAGTATTGAAACTTTTTTTAATGAAAATCAAATTATTTTTTCTGTTTACCTTAGTTCTTGAGCTATCATCGTCAGCGTTCCAGTGTTTTGATGGGTCTTTGTTTCCAAACAAAGTTAGATGTGATGGCATGCTGGATTGTATCGGCAGGACTAATGAGGACGAAGACCAGTGTGGTAATATGAAAGAATATTTATTTGAAAAAGGGTAATCCTTAATCTTTATTCTTAATTTTTTCTTTTTACTTGATTTTTATGAATTTTATTTCATTTGCTAACAGATATCAAAGGAAATTTCACATCCCAAAGTGCGACAGTAGTCATTTGATCTCTTCGTTTAAAGAACACTATGACAATGCATGATTCTTTTGCAAAATACTTGTGACGGGTTTGTGATGATCTTCCTTTTTAGTTACTTTATCGGCCTAGATTTCTTTTGAAAACTGTTCATGATACCATTGTTTCAAAATCACTAAATTGTTAGATTACATGTATAAATTTCTTTCAATTAACCCAGATTACATCAATCCACATATTGTCTGTAAATCGGACACTGAACTGAAGTGTGATAACGGCGCATGCGCACCACTGGATACAATCTGCATGTATGAACTCAATGAAGTTGGGTTACTCAATGGCTGCCGTGACGTCACAAATCTCAAAAAGTGTAGTAAGAAATACGACTTTCATTTTGGTCATTAAATACAAACTTTCCTAAAATAAACCCAGAGTTCATAACGATGATTGCTAATTTGATGTAAGCGAACGCGGTTATTTCGAACACTTTAATACTTTTCCAAAACGGTCTGAATCTTTATTGTGCATAATTCAATTTAAGCTAGTAAGTATCTAAATATAAAGTGATATTTTATCGTAATGACTATATACACTGTTGGTCATAAAGGTGGAATATTTATTTTTACCCCAGTTTAGGGAAGGATTTTTAAAAATTATTTATTTCTAATAGATCTAGATAATGGCATACATTCTCAGATTTTATTGAATACTAATTTGCGAGTATTTGTTTTGTGTGACTGCTTCATCATATGTGTGTTACTATACTAATCAGCTAAGGGACCTACGTCCTTAAGTCATGATTGACAGTAATGAGGATTAATGCCTCACAAAAGGGCACTGATATATAGCTGATCGACACGATTTTTATCCTGGGGCCTCACAGTAACGAGGCCATTGCTTAGACCCTGAATCATGACTGTACGCAGTGTTTGCTAGGGTACGCGGCCCCTTCCACAAATCCCCCAAAACGAAGAAAATGCAATAAATTGTCAAAAATTCATTGCATTTTCCCCCGGCCACCAACAGGAAAAATTTCTTTGTGTGGCCATGCCTTGAACCATAATGCATGGCCCTACAGAGGAATTTTTTCTGTTGGGGGCCGGGGGAAAATGCAATGAATTTTTGACAATGTATTGCATTTTCTTCGTTTTGGGGGATTTGTGGAAGGGGCCGCGTACCCTAGCAAACACTGCGTACAGTCATGATTCAGGGGCTAAGCAATGGCCTCGTTACTGTGAGGCCCCAGGATAAAAATCGTGTCGATCAGCTATATATCAGTGCCCCTTTGTGAGGCATTAATCCTCATTACTGTCAATCATGACTTAAGGACGTAGGTCCCTTAGCTGATTAGCATAGTAACACACATATGATGAAGCAGTCACGCAAAACAAATACTCGCAAATTAGTATTCAATAAAATCTGAGAATGTATGCCATTATCTAGATCTATTAGAAATAAATAATTTTTAAAAATCCTTCCCTAAACTGGGATAAAAAAAAATATTCCACCTTTATGACCAACAGTGTAACAATCACTTGTATTCCTCGATTATTTGGCAATAAGGAAAAAATTATGCAAAGTAGAATGATTGTCAAGTGTTATGCCAGTGTACTTATCCAACCACAGTAGAATTTACGTCAAGACTCTCTTCTGATTTTAAGATGCTCATAATTATAGTTTCAGTAATATCTGTCTCTGTAAAATGATCAAATTATCGAACTAAGCGAGGAGATTAGTATTTGAGGTATACTTTCTTCGAATTTGATTGAATTTGATAGAATGTACAATGTTATGGTTCTATTCCAGAGACGCACACATGTCCATCTTGGACAGTGAAGTGTCCAGACTCTTACTGTATTCCTCTACGATATCGATGCGATGGAAAGATGGACTGCCCTACAGGAGAAGATGAACAAGAGTGTGGTATGACCTGCTAGTCCTTTAGTATTATTAGGGGCAGAGGTAGTTATCCGCTTGTGGTAATGAATTAAGCTATCCACAGGCAGAATAAGGGGGAATTCCCTGTAGACCGAAAACAGAATCAAAAGAATAAGCTTTAACAGAAGCGGAAGTTTCAAAGGCCAAAGGTTAAGGTAGTATGTACCTTCTAACAATTAGTCAAGAATGCTCACGATATCAGAAGCCTGAGACCAACATTTCACGGATTCCTGGATCTTGTGGGTCTCCTATTAGCCATGAATTTCGTTCAGCTTGATGACGCTTGCCATATACACACAAAACAAAGTAATGCTTCGATAGGTATTACATGAACTAAAGTAATATTTCATGATTGATTAATGTTTATTTCCCTAGATACATTTGATTGTCCAGCTGGGTCATACCGTTGTCATGGCAACAAGATCTGCATCAGTCCTGATCATGTCTGTGATGACGTAATACACTGTCCTGATCAAGATGACGAAATGTTTTGTGGTAGGTGTGAAGATGATGTATTCTGTGGACTAATTCTTGCATTTTAACTTTAATATAAAGCAATGGTTAACTTTGAAAATTATTCGACGAATTGCCTAAGTTCCTGATTACGGGTTTGTGATGTCACTCAGTCATTATTATTTACTTTGGCATTTGTATATATTCTAATATCTTTAATTTCCCTTTTATCCCGCAAGAAATGTACTACATTTAACAAATTGAGACCATTTTCAAATTACTATATATTTATTATCATTCATATTTTCACCTTTTCATCTGTAGTTGATACAATTCCAAGTTTTCTAATTTTAAATGTAAACATGTTTTACATATCGGTGCATGCATGCTAGACCATGCTTTTACCCATATGACCTGGGTTGATGGGAATTTTTCAGAGTTTTTTTTAAAAGTTTGTAAACAGTCGCAGACATATGCACCTGGTGATGTTTTTAGTACTGTAATGGGGTCTTTTGGAAAATGTGCCCCTACATTCACCAAAAGGGAAAACATCAAGGATGAATAAAGAGAAAGAAAAAGGGATTGTGGAGAGGCAACAAGTTACCACTCCCACTCCTCTTCATAACTGCCTTGCTCCTTCGCTTTTAATCGCCTAGCTTAAAAGCCCACCCCAATATACAGATTAGAAACTATAGCTGTGCTGCATGATCATTTAAATACTTGAGCTACCGGGGCTGATCAGGGGAACTAGCAGGGTGCAATCGGGCTCCGTATACATGGTCAGCTCGGGATCGTCGGTTTATGTCGGGCCTGTATCGGCTCCCGACATAGCAACATTACAAAAAATGATCGATGTGTTGTGATTCTGTGTCGGTTTTTTCGGTGTGACATCAACATCTTGATATTCAATTAATATGATATGGTTATGTTAACTCTTGTTCGTTCGTTCGTGTCTCCTTAGATCAAGATTAATGTAATCTTGATCTTCGGACTAGTTGCTACAACCGGCCGTGTCAGACACGTTGCCCCGGGGTGCGAGATAGGACTCTTGTAGCGTGCCCCCATTTAAAACAATTATACAATAACAGTTAACATTACTTTTAATTAATAGTATGAAACTATTAAAATTACTCTCATGTTACGGGAAAAAAATATTGCATATATATATTATGACTCAATTGATTTGGTCGATCCAGTTCGATGGCAGAAACACGTACGGCACTACTGGACAGAGATCCTAATAATAATTAACTCTTGTAAAACAATGCAACCATGTGTATTGCATTCTATTCTTAAACCAAAGCATTACTGAATGACAGGGTTCTCTTTCTCACCAATCTTTCTCTCTCACCATCAATAGCTGGTTGCCCCGATGGATGCACCTGTACTGGACTTTCATTCACCTGTCACGTTCATACCTTACGCATCACATCTCTACCGAGGAATCTTAGAAAACTGTAAAAACTTGTCACTTTGTATATACCATATATTTGACAGTTTCAGTGAATAAAATCGTAGAAAGGGATAGAAGTAATGCTTCTCAAGCATAATCAACCATAATCACGTGATTAAAGCTTCAAAACTAGAGATCTTTGCATGTATACCAGGTTTATCATGACAACCAGTTTAATCGTTCATTAAAGCTATAGATATTTGAGTTTCCACACAAATATAGATGTAAACCCCACGTATATGGAAAAATTGAACTTCACTTTTACAAAAAGAAGATATTTCTAACTTATATTCTTGACAAAAGTCGTTGAATACAAATATAAAGGGATACTATACTATCTATTCTCATATATTTAATGCCTGTCATTATACAAGTTTGAGTCTTCCGGTCTTACCTTGAAGATGAAACATCTTCCAACCCTGCATCGGTCGTTCATGCCATTTCTAGACACTAACATTCACATTCTTGTGACAGAATCATTGCAATTATCATCGAAATCATTTAGGTCCCTTGGTTGTGAGAGAGAAATGCCATGTGGTACCAGAGATATCGTGAATGCCTTGGAAACAGATGCGAATGAGAATGGGATAATCGTACCGTCCATGCTACCTTACCTCGTTGAAGTGTAAGTGAATTTACACAGTAAATAATGTACCACTTCGTCTACTACTATTATTAATGTATTATTACTACTATACCACTACTACTATTACTACTACTACTTTTACTATAACTTCTACTACTACCACCACCACCACAACCATTACAGCCGCCACCATCCCCACCACTCGTACCATTACTACCGGCTAAGTAGTCATCTGGGACTTTGATGCTCTTTAACAACTACATGTAAAATGACAATTGAATATGATGATGATGATGACGATGAAAATGATAATGATGATGACGACGATGATGATGATGATGACGACGATGATAAGAGTGATGACATTGATGACTAAACTGATAAACAAACATATCCTTTCTTTGTCAACTATTTCTACCAATTGAATTTTATTCATGAACATTGCAATTTTTTTTGCTTTTACGATTCATTTGATTGTGTTAAATATAAACATAATTTTCTTTATCTTTCATACAGTGCCTTTAAAAAATCAGGAGTTTCAGAGATTGAACACGGATCATTTTCAGAAAGTTCAAATATTTTGCACCTGTAAGTATTACACACTAAACCCAAGAAAAAATATTTATTTATGTAAAAATCCCATGTGTTCTGATTATGTTGTTATCGTTACTATATTTTATTCATGTTAGTACTATTGTTATTACATTTATAACTCTGATGGCTCAAAACCTTACATTACGCAACTAATCTATTCAGTTCAAAAGTAACCGTCAATCCAATTCAATCAGAATACGTTTATCTCAAGAGTTCAGGGTATCTGTCAAGAACTTCAGCATTTGTTTATAATATTTATTTATGTAAAAACATTACGTAACTTTTCTTTCCGATAATGATCAAATCAAATGTTTCTAATGTAAGCACCGTTTTATTGATTTGAAAGTTTTTACTTTGTAGTTTAATGTGATGAATGTAAAGCCATTGTAATGACAAAATAATGTAATGAAAGTAACTATGGATATAATGGTAATGACAAAATAATGTAATGAAAGTAACTATGGATATAATGGTAATTGTTCAAATTATGAATTCAAATGCATATATTAGTTGTCGTTAGGTAGGACAAACATTATGGTTTGCCCTACCTAAAAACACGTCACATTTGCAAATTACATTATGACTATTGAAATACCATTATTCCTAAACAGGTGAATGAAATAATTCGTATCGGGGCACTTAAGTATAAATTTTGGTAACATTACGAAATTGGCCTATATCATATATTATTTAAGATGAATGATAATGTACCAATGCATTTGTCTTCCCCTTTTCTGTCAGAGATCTCGCATTAAATGACATCAACATGTTATTTCAAGGTGTATTCGGAGGTTTACAACGATTAGTTACTTTGTAAGTTTCTCTTTGAATTGTCCGTATTTTCCATTCATCTTGTTATTAATGTTTGTTAACAAATGCTAGTTTTACACTTCCATGTTTTCTTTTATGTCTGTTATGTCTTCAGTGCTCTTACGTTCGATGACTTGTAAAGCTAAGATTATTATCTATATTAAATAAATGTTGCATTATATTAAATGAATATGTGCGTCTGAGAATTGTCAGGCTATTATATTTTACTCCATTTGAAATATGAGTGTGGAGAAGTTTTCCCAGTACTCCATGTGAAGCTTATAACAATGATGCATGCATTTGGAATTTAGTAAATTAATTTGTGTTTAGCTGTAATTATCTATGTGCCCATTCTTTTCGTAATCTTTAAAGTTGGTTATCATTTATTACAATTCTTTGGAATACATAGCGGTTCATATATCAATATAATCCTGATCCATAAACATATGCAATAATCCCAGAATGAGGGAAAAACGGACATTACCAATAAAACCCTATCATAAAATTAGTATTTTTTCTATATACCTCTTTCTCTCTCTCTCTATCTTCAGGAACCTTTCACACAATCCTCTGCAGATGATTGAAATAGGAACGTTTGATAACCTAACCAACCTCCAAGAGTTGTAAGCACATTTATTTAATTTCTGGAAGAAAAAAATGTATATCCTGTAACAAATAGAGGCTTGAGTAATATCACATTTTGTGTATTACAGTACGCGTTGTTTGATTTAGTTTAGCTGATGTATTAGCGGATGATATCAACATTACTTTAAAAAACAAACTGTCATATGTTTAATTACTCGCTTGGAATAGATAGAGAATGTTTTTATGTGAAATAAGAATAGTGTATTTCTATAAATAGTATTTTGACTATACTAACTTCACCTTGACACTGCTAAAAAGAATATATGTCTCTATGTTGGTGAAATAGTTGCTGAGTATTCACTCATCCTGAAATATTTCTACATTATTAATGTTCGATTAATTAATAAAGTATTTGTTCTATAAATTGTATTAATTGTAATTAGTATTTTTATAAATAATTATTTTTGTTTGTTTGTGTTTCATTGCAGGGATATTCGAAACACACTGATATTCGAATCAGGCGATACTGAATTTGGCGCGTTCACAGGCTTACAGAATCTAGAAACCATGTAGGTCCAAAAGTTACAATATATTAGTCGAAATTATATAAAAACGCAAAATAGAT
The DNA here is from genome assembly GCF_000002235.5 of Strongylocentrotus purpuratus. NCBI lineage: Eukaryota > Metazoa > Echinodermata > Echinoidea > Camarodonta > Strongylocentrotidae > Strongylocentrotus > Strongylocentrotus purpuratus. Next base: position 2,441,928 of record NW_022145597.1, read on the forward strand.
CAATGACGGCGGACATGAAACTCGAAATGAGGGGGGGGGGGGGTATCCATTTCAATAGGGACTCCTTGCGGCATAGTCATAGGAAAGAAAAGGAGAGGATTCGTTGAATGGGATCTTTTTTCACGGTCCGCGACGGATGTCAATTTCTGGGCTTGGAATGGATGTCATGGAGGTGGTAATGAGAATACTTTTTTCAAGATATTTTGTAAAACAGCATCTGAGGAACTAATACTTCAACAAGCTCTGCTTCTCAGTGTTCCTCTTTTCTTGTGCTATTTCTATTATATTTGTTGTTTCATTGTATATATTTTTTGTAATATACTTATTCATTGTATTGCGTTTTGCATGAGAAATGAAATCATTTGAATACTACAAACAAAATGATGGTAGGGGAGGCTGAGCATGGGTAAGATATTTCTATTGTTTCTTGAATTATCTCTGTTGGACGGTTTGTATCATTTGTGCATCTTCCTTCTCGTAACCGTCTTCTTTAAGTTTTAAAATCTAAAATCTAGATAACTGATAAAACTGGGGTTGGTGTAACATTTATACAAGAGTTTTCATTTTTATACCGTTAAATGAACTAAAACATTAGTACCGACATGATTTGCTTATATGTTTTTGTTTAAATGTATATATAGGTATGCCGACAAATACCTTCTATGCTGCCTGGCGGGTTTGGGGGATTCCCCTAAGTGCAATGCACCACGTGACCAGTTCTCGTCGTGTGAAGATCTCATGGCCAATAACATCCTTCGAATCTTTATCTGGATTCTCGGGACCAGTGCTTTCATTGGCAACGTCCTTGTTGTTGGCTATAGACTCGTCAATTCTGGATGGGGCCGACATACAACCGTCCAATCAAGTCTGATCACCAACCTAGCCGTCTCTGATTTCTTGATGGGTTTGTACATGATTTCAATAGCGTCAGCCGATGTCTTTTACCAAGGGAACTATGCTGCTCATGCTGATGATTGGAAGGATAGTATCCTGTGCAAGGTTGCAGGTATCACTTCCGTTGTCTCCAGCGAGGCTTCGGTGTTTCTGATCACGGTCATAAGCATTGATAGGTGTGTCCATGTGGTGGTGCCATTTAAACCGCAACTACACCTCTCTGTTCGTGGTGCCCGAGTAGTTGAGCTCATCATCTGGGCCCTCGCCGCCTTCCTTGGCATTCTACCAACTCTTATCCCGGCTTTCGTCGAAGGGAAGTTCTACGGTCAATCAGGAGTCTGTCTGGCTCTACCCCTAACAGTCGATCGTCCTGCAGGATGGCACTACTCCATCTCCTTATTCATTGGTGTCAACTTCGTGGCGTTCCTGGTGACCCTCCTATGTTACATCTCCATCTACTGCATGTTTCAGATGTCGAAGCAGCGGATCGTCGGGAAAAGGAACAAGTCTAAGGAGGATATGCGATTGGCTGAAAACATCAAGCTGGCATCTAGGATGGCGCTTGTTGTTGGTACAGACCTTGTTTGTTGGTTACCAATCATCATCATGGGCTTGATGTCAGCGAGTGGAACTCTGACAATTTCTGCACAGGTGAGTTTCCACTACCACACCTCTAATAATGTGGTCGTAGACAAAGTTAGGGCAGAGCAATTTGCCCTTATGGATAATTATTTGGGGGATGTGTTGTTCGGTCTGTTAGATCGTTGGTCAAACTACGGGCTATAATCTGTCACTCGTAGGGAAGATGAGTATTTTTCAATTTTGTTGGAAAGATCAGGCCGTATTACTTCAGGAAATACCAACGTGGAAAGACTTTGATTCAGAAAAATATAAACCTTTTTCAAGCTGACTTGTTTAAAGACCAACTCATGTTCGCTGTTCTGTAGTCATAGAAGTAGCAAAACGGTGTCCCATTTTGTTGACGTCATGGAAATATCTGAGAGTTAATTTGACATGCTATACAATGTACATTCCATTGTTATCACGATTAATATATTTCTTTACTTTGAAGGTATACGCATGGACAGCAGTCTTTGTGCTACCCGTCAACTCGTCTCTTAATCCATATCTTTACACGCTTGTATCGATTCGCCGAAGGAAGCAGAAATCAGCTGAGAATCGAAGCATGAAGTACGAGGAAAAGACTATGGGTAAGGACTGATATCTCTCTCAATGGATTATTTAGTGAAGTGTGTCGACAATCTGAACGTGCGCCTACTGCTAGTGGTGGTGGTTATTTTACCTGGCTGCTAAGACAGCATAAATGCGTGTTAATAGGGTGATCATACTGCACACAGTCTGCCCCATGCACACACACAGACAAACACACGCACACACACACGCACACACGCACCCACACACACACACACACACACACAACAGCAGTCAGTTGGTAGAAAAAGCAATTTTCGTAAATTTATTTTTTTTAAACTGAACAATATTTTTAAATTTTTATTTCACATATCTTTCAAGCATACATTTAACTACAATTCTGTGTAGTTTCATTGTTATAGGCATGTGGGAAATATGTTAAATTATTAATTAGAATATTGTCTTTTGAGCCATGTGTGACATTATTCTGCGTGGTGAAAATGCACCTCAATGTATAAAACTACCCTACTAAAATGCAGTATCCTCATGTGTTTCACTCATAGGTAGCCACAACTGTACTGGGGTCACCAAACTTTGTTTTTCTCTGAAATTCAGTCCTTGTGGAATGTTATGGCCTGTCGAATGGTTTCTCGGAAAATCGTCATAAATCCTCAAATTAGACATTTTTTTAAACGAAAACTGTACTGTGATGTAGCTGAAAATCTGCAAATTCTTATCATTTGATCGGTTTTTCTGAATAATTTGTGAAACATATGAGAAAATAGCTGTAACGTTGATCCAAGTAATTTCCATCGCCATATTTTATTGGAATTGCAAAAATATTTGGAATTTAATGTTAATGTTTGGTGTAAATATGATCTTTAAATATATGATGTAAAAAATGCCAACAAAATGAAAAGTTTGACTTTCCATATATATAATTAGCTGAAATGACCTAATTTGCATATTCGATGAATATTCATATTTTTTTTTCAAAAAAAAAAAAAAAATTCTATACCTGTCTGATATACATAGGTTTCATTGATGTATCATGTTCGGTTTTGATTTGATTACATTATGCGCATATTAATTAGGCGGACTTAGTTATTTTCACAACTTTTTCATATCTGCAGATTCGCAAAAATGGCAAAAATGACTTATTTTGTTTGCTTCTGTTTTCAAAACGGTAATAGATATATGAATTTTCTTTTTTGTATTTTTTACCACAAAGATGATATTTTAGTGTTTGATAATTCAATTTATTAAATGTGTCCAAGAACGTGACGAATTGAGTTGTCAACTTTGTCGCATTTTGCCATTTTTGCCAATTTGACCATTTCTGGCAGGTTTTTCGGTAATTTTGCGATATCACAAAAATGGTATAAAATCACAACGCATTGACCGATTTCAATTATGTTTTTTGTTTTTTGAAGCTTTCATAAAGCTTGATCATTTGCAATCATCAAATAACATGTCTTAGTTATACTTATTTTGGTGTGCTATACCAAGTGTTAGTAAGCAACCAGACGGCCAACGGCTTTAGGTCCTCTCCGAGTGACCTGGTAATGAGGATTAATGCCTTACCAAAGGGCACTAGCGCATCGAGTTGGTTTCAAACCCGGGTCACAGGGTTACTAGACCACTGCTCTACCAACTGAGCTATCGCGCCTCCTTCTAGTACTTCGACACGTTTACCCTGTCACAGATTTCACTATTTTCAGCTAGTAAAAGACTGTTTGGTTGATGATTAATGCTAATGTTGTTTTTTTCCTGACGTTCAAAGTCGATTATGTCGATACATAGGTACTCAGGGGAGCTGGAACTTTAAATCATTGCCTTGTCGTCACCTATTGAAATGTGCCATAACAATGACGTATTTCAACAGCCGAACATGACTTGTGTGAGGTTTTCTTAATTTGTTGCCACAAAATACTTACATAGTAAACAGGGGTAACAAGAAAGGATCTGAAATCGAATGACAGACATTCTTTGTTTGTTATAAAGTGGGAAGATTATTAACCGCAATATAATCGTATTGAAATTTCCTTTGAGTTTATTCCTTTATATTGTTTGCGATCATGCTCCATGCTGGCTTACAAGATGCTTTTCCCTCACTTTATTGATGTATTAGGGCAAAACTATTCTATTCCATAAGTCACCTACTGCACCTATAATCCCAGTACATATATATTTGATGAGTGCATCCAGCTGATAGTCCTAATTGAATCTTGAATCAGATAAAACATTGACAAGAGATATATTATTATTATGTCAATTTATGTTCGTTGATTTAGCAACGTATGGGACGTATATTTGACTTGCCCATGAATATATAATCCTTTCTCAGGGGTCAGTATTTTTTGACAACTTTGACCTCGAGTTGATTTCTTGAAAATGTTTGAGAGGCGTTTCACGCTGTCTTACAAAGGGTCCCGTAACACAAATGTATGTAATCAATTGCAAATTTGAAACAACGATTCTGATTGGTTGATAGTCCACCAATTGAGTGCAACGATGATCTTGATTTGGCCATTGCCATTTTGCGGTTGATAGCAACTATCGTGTTACAGGGCCTAGAAACGTTTTCCTTCATTTATTTTAATGGATGTATCTAATGACTCATTGATCCCTTCCAGAAGCCAGTGTTTTCTATGACACGTCAATCATCTCAGCATTCACGTCTTTGCCCAGCCCCTCTCCCGAGCGACTGATTGAATGGATGAAACGTAACCAACGATCTCTTAGACGTTTAGAAATCGATGTAATTCAACGTGACGTCACAAAGGCTGTGGAAAGAATGAAGGAGTCTGGACTATGGAATGACGTCATACTAAACTTGCATCAAATTGCCGTCCAAGCAGTAAGTTTGAGATTTGTTTTGGAAGTGACATTAAAACTGTTTAAACGATCGAAATGACTTTGGAAAAATTAATGAAATGTAACTACAATAGCCCTGTACATCATATGATTTCACGAAGTCTTTGTGATCCTGTTTTTTTTAAATGAGAGATGTAGTGCGGGACAAACTTTACAGGAACATAAAAATATATATATTTATCTATACCCTGTTCTATTATCTGGGAAAAGGTCAAAATGCAACTCCTCCATTCAGGTAAAGTAAGATTCTATTAAAAGTATTTACTAAAGAGTGTTATTTCTTTTTACAGAATGGAGCAGGGAGAATCCTACACGCTTTTGTAGTGCTAGACTCATCTCTGACTTTCCTTGAATCACGTGATGACGATCTGACGACCATTCTGGAGAATGATGGAAACATTGACATCATACTCAATATGATTGCGAAGGCAAATATGCCAAAGTAAAGAAAAGGAGAGATTGGTAAATCTAAGATGGGAATGAATCATGAAATAACGATATTTGTTTAGAAGCTACATGGAGTATTAAAGAAAAGTGAGAACACCTCACGAAAAAATTAAATATTGAATTGAAGTCCCTTTCTGCAATACACTATTTTAATAAATATGCTACACCTTTAAATGTATCTTGATATATTACCAAATATATACCATTGCTTTAAACAGACTTCTGATGGATCAAATTTATATAAAAAAAATGACATGAAAGATAAACTTGAGTTCTGGGAAATAAAGAAAATGAATTCTCACAGAATCAGACGAAACTTACACAGGATGTTCAAGATTACAAGTAAAGGTCAAGTGCCAAACAATTTTGGAAGAAAATGTATACTGGCTGAGTAATGAGCATAAAAAGATAAGGAAATCAAGGTAAGCTAGCACCGATACCATTTGTGTAGTCCCATATACATCTTTCTGTGTACAGTGTTTGTTACTTTACCAAGACTGGGCCAAATTTATTAAGATTTTGATGACTCCAGAACCTTGCAGTGCACACCAATACTTACATGCCACATGATCAACTTTTTTCTGATCCATTCCACACCTTTTCTTTCACAATGCAATCGCATTACCAGAACTCACCTTCATCTTTAAACTCAACTTTTTGGTAGGGATAGATGATGTATTTCTAACTTTATATATTTAGAGAATACTTTCGATTTACCATGATGTTACATTTAGAGCCGAAGTCACATTAGGCGTGTACAACCAGTTGCAGCACATGCTCACAAAAATATTGTATTCTTTCATACAATATCCTCCACATTACCTTTCTTTTCCTGGTGATGCTACAGAACATCTGACGTAGCAACTCCTATGTTGGTATTGTAAGGTCTATTGTAAACCGGTAGTAAGCTCTTGTGAAGCTACATTACCACTGTCTCTTCTTAGCTCATTAATGATTGACAGATGGTGTCACAGGACAAATGAGATCTGGAGCATTTGTACACAAGAGAGCAATCGTAAGGAATGACTGTTTTGCTGAAATGTGTTGATAACTCTTTTTTTATATATAAATATTTGCATCAGATTGCCAATTTCCTCGCACAGAGCTGCTAATGTCTAGTAATTTGGTCGCCTTGGTTAAGTATGTACTATTTACCTGCAAATGGTTGTGTATTACGGACAACGCTAGCCTCTTGTCGATGGCCCTCGCGTTGTTGGAAGTTTACGGACTCCAACAACGCGAGGGCCATCGACAAGAGGCTAGGACAACGCCAGCTTTTGTTTCCAATGTTTATTTCTGTTCTCAAAATAGTTTTCACGACCTCTATGAACGTACACTTGCTTTTGGTTTTAATGTAAAAAAATTAAACATGTCGTACCAGTGGAAAAGACAATTGTTATTATGTTTAATCTTGTATGCACATGATTTATTTTAAACAGAACAAGATATTTTAATGGTTCAGACTTCAGAGTATCTAAATCGTACAGTAAAAAGTAAAGAGAGAAAGCATTTTTATTAACTTTGAACTAACTTTATTCAACATGATCGCAACTATTCTCGAACAATTAACTCACGCAATTTATATTATATGTTCCTCATAAATCATGTTTGGATTAGAAATACGTCATGATAATGTTAGCACATTTCAAAATGTGACGTACAAGGCCATTAAAATTGCCTAAATGTTGATTTTCCAAAAATACATGTATAGTTGCGATTGTGATATATGTGGATATTTTAGACATATACTTTGTTATATAGATATCGCATTAACCTCTACCTCGATGATTTGATTTGGAGGTTTTAGTATTTTTCTCATCGTAGCCACTGGCGGAATTGAAAAAGATATACATTGATGAAAACACGTAAGTAATAAAGATGTACTTACTAAAAATGAAGCATTATAACTGTAAAGAGATGATTGGTACTGCAAAATCGAGAAATTGGCAACGAATACAGACATACTAAAGCTTTCGTCTTGTACTCATTGGAGTAAATCGTAAGAACGAACAGAGCAGAAATATTAACGGGATGTGATTGGCTGCCGCAAAGTAGATGTAAAGCCAGTCGTATAATAAAAACGGGTTGTTGCAATGCTACTCTTTCTGACTTTTTTCAGAATTCGTAAAATCTTCGATTTTCGTTGAAATGTGTGAATTCTTGTCTGGATATGGGATAAGGCTAAAATAATTTTACATGAAGAAAATTTTGAAAGCAATTTTACAATACGTGGGTAAGTCTAAATTGCAACAATTTTGCACATTTCACATAAACTGTTGTCGAGTATTGGCTTGGGAGGGGGTAATAATTATTGATGATTGATAAGCAAAGATAAGCCTGCTAACCAACATTAGTAAAAGCCGCTACTCCAATATTCACCTCTAACTTTAGTTTCAATAAATTCAAGTGCTGCACAGAACTACGTTTTCATACTTCTAATCTGTTTCGAATAGAGGTTTGTATATGTGTATACGTACTAATCAAGGCAACAAATATATCTCGCTTTGACCTTTTAATTATTCACATTCGGTCTTTTTCTTACACGCATTATAGTTTCACAATAGGCCATTTTTGCAATGTTATCGAATGTAATGCACAACTCTTTGTTATAAGTGCCTCGTTGCAAATTATGTAAATCACCTGTTACGAATAATTGTATTGCAATACTTAGAATGCTAATCGCATACATTACTTGTTGCTGGGTAGGAAAATTAAGTTATAAAATTTGTCCTACCTTGCAATAATTAATGTATTCAATTCGCATTATGACTATCGAAATACAATCATTCATTACAGGCGATTTAGGTGAGGTACTTAGCAGATGAATTTGATTACATTTTTAATATGGCCTTTCTGTTAAGCAAGGACACGTTGTCATTACGATACGAACATTAGGGGTGAATATCGTGATCCATGGTGAATAGCAGAGACAAAGAGGGTCTGCCTAAAACCGGCGGTGTTTTACAATGATCAACCTCGCTATAAAAAATGAGATGACAGTTGTCTGATTATTTGAATTTGGAGAAAAAAAATCAGGGGCTGCAGCTAAACCCCGCTCCTCATCACCTTGAATCATTATGTCTATGACCAAGAAGGTAGTTTACATATGAAATAAGTCTGCCGGGTGGATGTACATGACACATCGTTCCAATCACCAGAGAAAGCAGAGACCATCTCGGTGCAGTCCTCTCGGCCTGTTCCATCGGGCTGACCGGGAAACCAGTTAGTGTAGTCACTGTCCGTCCCGTCTATCCACTCATGGCTGGCATCTGATGTGGCGTCATGAAACCCTATCCACATGTACCCTACACCCTGATAAAGAGAGAGAATGATTGAGAGAGGTGGAGGGAGAGATGGAGGGAGAGACGGAGGGAGAAATAGAGGGAGAGCAAGGGAAGCGAGAGGAGAGAGAAGGCGAAGAAACAGATACGGGAAAGAGAGAGGGTGTGAGGGAGATGGAGAAGGGGTAGATTGGAAGAGAAAGGAGGAGAGAAAGAGATGTTGAAGAGAGAGAGAGACAGGCAGACAGAGACAGATATTGACAGAGACAGAGAACGGTAAAGAGAGAGAGAGAGAGAAAGAGGGGGAAAATGGATAGAGCAATTAGTTTATAAATATTATTCCTCATTACTCTGACCACTAAATGACGTGATAGCCCAATGCAAGTAGACAATTATGTTACGTTGCTATTTCTTAAATTGAAGATACTTTTTTGCAGGGGGGGGGGGGTCCTTTCTTTCTTTATTAATTAATGTTTATAACTTTTTAATCATCATGTAAAACAAATAAATACAAAATAAAGGCACTTTTCGCTGTTTTACAACCAAATAATATTTCCTTCTACACTATGATCTATACCATCAAAAATATCAATGATAAACACAAAAAGTCCCCAAAATGTTATCTCTAGGTCCATAACAATGTTGGACACAATTCTTTAAAAACATTGCCAATTTCCTGAAAAGGCTATCCGAATCCAGTCAAAATCATAATGGAATGAACATTAATATGACTCTGAGGTGCGTAACGTTTTAAAGGGAAATATTATGTGTACCTTACATTTATATTATTTAGAAAAAAGTTTACAAATGTATACTGCTTACATAATCAACTTTCGCAGCCAACCATCATTCGCTTGATAAATATAAAAGTCATCATTTTATGATCGGTTAAAGGAATGGGGAAAAGACAGGGTGCTGACTAAAGGGATAGTTGATTTCTGTTTTCAGACCGCAAATGCCTTCAAATTGCATGGTTATTGCTCTTATTCTTATTAATGACATTTCTAGTGCCGTTTTAGCACCTAAAATTGCTATAAAGGTAATTGTATACCCCCAAATTTAGATCAGCACGAAAAAGCCAACAAAGAGCCAACATTGACATTGGCTAGAATAAAACGTATAAGGCGCTATCTCGTTTTTTTTCCAACGCTGGTTGGTTCAACATTTTAGAAATTGTTATATTTATGGATATTTTAGCCGTCTCTAAACTGACTTTCATCAAACAAATAGGATTAATGTCATTTTAATTTAATGCTAAAAAAAAAATTGTGTAGCGCCCTGTATACCAAAACTCAACTATCCCTTTTAAAATATGGCCTAGGTTGAGATTGCCTAAGATCGATGGCTGGTTAAAACTAACGAATACGTACAAACAAAATTAGGTTGATGTTGGATTCTATCGAAATTTTAAATCAATCAAAAATCTGAAATGGAATAAAAGTACCTGTTTCTTGTACGAAGATTTGAAAAGTGTGTCAACGAAGTCGTTTTCTTGTCGAGAATGAATAGAAACAAGATGACCTAAACTGTCTATGACTAAGTCTCCATCGCCGAGAGAGGGCACTGAATGAGTACGGCAAATCATTTCAGCAGCTTCCCACGTTAGGTTGTAGGAAAAAAATCTGTTAAAAAAACAGCAACAAATGTAGCGAAGAATGGATTCAGGAATATGAAAATTGGGGCACATGCCGAATGAAACATTAGTTTTCTGACTAGCAAAAAAAAAAAAGATTAAAGCTAGCTATCACATATTAAAGGTACTATGTCCCTTTTGTAGCAAACCTCAAATTATGTAGAACTTTGCAGGAACTATGAATATGTCATGTATGTCCTATCTGTGAAATTTAAACGTTACCAGTGTCCTAATATTCAAATTATGCAAAGAAACCTGTTTACTTGCGAGACTTCACTGTCAGACACTATCGAGTGACTGACTGACCTTTTCCTTCTGTGGTAATAACATACATAAAATAAGCTGTAAAGGGTACATGAGCATTTGTCTACATCAATAACCCACTTCTTGTAATGGCCAACATTAAACTGATTGAATCTTTGCGCAGCATAAAACGTATGACCATTCGGTACAATGGTCTGACGATCAAGACTATTACTTATTGGCTCTATAGCTCCTAAGTCTATTTGACAACTAATAGTCGTTATTTTCCTACTTGAAGACATTTTTAAGCCTCACCTCTTTTAGGGAAGTCCTAAATTAGTATTATCTTTCAAAAGCCGTTGGAATTTAACCTTTTCATTTTGTTGGCCTGCAAATGGGACATAGTACCTTTAAGGTGATTTTACCTCTTTAATTTAAACAAACGCGCAATTAAGAGACACAATTAGGGAAATACTAAATTGCTATAACAGTGAATCAGACATACCATGCTCTTAATGTTTTACAGTGAAACTAGCTTTAGTCATAGAATTGAGAATCCAGACCAATTTTGGTTTCTGCAGCCCACTTTTTATATTGCGCATTTTTCCTTCACACCATGGCATTTTCAAGAGCAGTGGTACAGTGGTACAAAAATGGTACATATGGTATACAAAAATTATGATAATACAAATTTTGTTTTCACAGGAAAGCCTGATCAGATCAGCGTAAATGCTTTACTTCATGAGCGCACTCAAAAGCAGGAAAAGGGCCATTTCTAATGATATAAAGTTATTTATACCTGTAGCAATGGCGCCCAAACGAAGTCCACATTGAAGGGCAGCAGCAACCAGCTCGTACCCCGCTGGGGCTGGCGAGCATGACGGTGACAACCCCGATGAAAAGTAACGCAGTCATCTTACTCATATCCATTGCCATGCTTATCACCTTCCAACAGCGTTCAACTTTCAATCTGTAAGAGTAAACATAATACTCATCGCTTTATAACCACACGGGGTTCCTTCGGGAATATCTTTAAGAAAAATAGTCATTTAGTTCAAGGTTGTTTTTCGTTGGGGGAGGGGGGGGGGGGGGGGGGTAGCTCTTTGTTCGTGAAGAGATCTAGAATAAACTACTTCTTGTGTTTTTTATGATATGATAAGAACAGGCTGCTTTCCATAATGCCCCCAGACATAATGTTAGGGCCTGCAAAAGAAATTAGAATCGTGCCGATGTATAATTTATTAAGCAAAATGGATAAATCAAAAGTAAAATACATAATAAGAAAAACCTGTTTAAATGATAATCTTCATGGGGTAAGAAAACAAAAATCGACTCCGAGTTTTTTGCTGTGACCTAACGTCATTTGGGAAATGGGCGTGTATCTCCGAATATTCCTACGTGAAATATAGGAATTAAATGTAAATAATATGTTATAATCCTACAGTTCTTATTGTGGGTTCAGAGAATATGTTTACTATAGTTCGCGAATAAATTTCTTCGTTTTGTGAATTTGCGGGTTAGGTAGGTGCAGAATACATGACCACTAAAGACAGGCGGCCTTTTTGATTGGTGGCCACTAAGACAGATCCGGCTGTAGGCAGGGGCGTCAATCCGTTTCATATGATTTTTTGGGGGACAATGAAATCTGAGTGTCCAAGTAGAGCATAGCGAGCGAATACGGCGTGAGGTCCAGGCCGGTGCGACGGAGCGTGTTACAAAGTGTGGGGGGGGGGGGACCAAAAAAGGGCACTTTCTGGATAAGGGGGCACCTACCAAGGGAAATCTCAAAACGAAATATACCATTTTTAGACATTGGTATATACCCCCACATTGTGACTACATTATCAGGGATTTTTTTTTTCTCATCCTCTTTCGAGGTATTTATTTGCAATAACATGTATACATTCAATAAATATAAATCAAGGTTTTACAGCAACCGTTGATAAGATTTGTTGAACTTCACCTTCTTTTCCAAATTTAGAGTAGCTTACACTTTCCAAATATAATATAATAATTAAGCAGGTCACACCAAGATATATTTGTTGCATTGATTAGTGCAGATAAACATACACACATCAATTCGAAACACATTGGTATGAATGCGTAGTTCTGTGCATCACTTGAATTTATTGAAAGTACATTTAGAGGTGAATAGTGCAGTAGCGGCTCTTACTAATGTGGGAGAGGAGGTCTATCTTTGTTCATCAACCATCAATAATTATCCTCCCTTCCCCCAGCCAATACTCGACAACAGTTTATATGAAATGTGCAAACAACAGTGGAATGCCTTTTTATTGCACAATTTCTTTCAAATTGTCTACATGTTTAAAATAATTTCGGCTTAAAGGAGCTGCACAAAGAAAATTCACTAAAAACTGATAATTAGAACAAATTACATATGGATGGAAAGATTTTCTCTTTAAAAACACGAATAATTTGCTGAGAAATCATATAGATATCATGGAAAGGCGTAAAATGCAATTTTTCAAGACCCTTCTTAGACCCCCCCCCCCGAACGTAAGCCAAACACACGAGCGTAGCGAGCTCTAACAAGTGACGTCACACACTGTTCAAACAGCTCAGTGCCGTGTAGCAGTCTGCAGTAAGCCAGCCGTGTCCCTTTTGTGACGTCACAAATAATAACGCTCTATAAAAGTCCACTGATTAAGGCAGAAAATCTGGATCTCAAAACTAAAATTTTTGAGAGTTGATTACTGCGGGCCCCAAACATATTTTGAAGAAACGAGTTGTTGTATTTGATCAGCAAGGCTTTCCCTTCGCAATGATATGAGTTTTGCATCAATTCAAAACCCTTTTGATTCTTCGTGTGGCTACTTTAAGCCCATATCCAGACACGAATTCATAAATTTTTGAAAGAAAAATCTTTATGTCGGCACAGAATAGGGAATGTGCCATCAGAATAGTTGGTGAGAACTCTAAAGTTAAAGGGATAGTTGAGTTCATGTTTAAGAATACAAATGCCTTCAAAGTGAATGGATATTGCTCTTATCCTTATTTATGACATTTGCCCTTTTAGAACCTACAATTTCTATGAAGGTAAGTTTAGACCCCGAAGTGTATGAATTCATGGTGAATTTTAGATTGCATACGATCATACCAATTGAGCTCCAATTTCAACAAACAAATACGGTGGCCGTTAATTAATTAATACAATAATAAATCCTGTTGAATATAGTACGATCAACCTTAATCAAATGTTCTCTCTTTTCTGTTTACTGTACGAAGAAGATACTCTGAACCATTTTCAGCTATTTTTGTTTTAATCAGTGCTTTATGTGTGGTATTTTCCTTTTACTATAGCCAATGTATATTCCGACCAAAATTACCACACTACACGGATAATTCTCACACAATAATAAAGTACAGTCTAACCTGACTTAGCCGCCACCACTCATAAAGACCTCATGTCTTTAGTGGTCATGTACTTTGCATGTACGTTACCCGCAAATTCACAAAACGAAGAAATCTATACGCAAACTATAGTTAACAAACATTTTAAAAAACATGTTCTGAACCCACACTGCGATGAACTATATTTAACATAGGAATATTCGCGAAGATATACGCCCATTTCCCAAAAGACTTCAGGTCACAGCATAATCTCGGGGTTGATGTTTCTTCTTCTTACCATATGAAGATAATCATTTAAACAGTTTTTCTTATTCTGCCTGTTTCTGTATTTAGATTTAGATTTTCAAATGAGTGGATATTAAAAAGAAAAGAATTTGTCAAAGCGTGTATTCCCAGATAGGACCACTTGTCTATACCGTGTGAGTCCAAACAAAAGTTTACACCTAGAACATTTTAATTATTTTAAACATCATCTATGAACAGTAAATTATTGTACATCTTCTGAAAGAGCGTTTTTATCCCAAATCATTTGGTATCATTTTTGTGTGGTATGTGTACACGCTTGGATGAACAGTAGGCATTGTTTGCGAGAGTGTAATTTACTTTCCATGATGACTTTGAAAATAATTAGCAATTTTCTAGGTGTAAACTTTTTTTTTGACTCACACTGTAGTGGCCATGAATATACGTTACCTGCAAATTCACAAAACGAAGAAATCTAAACTATACAGTGTGTCCCGAAAAAAACTATACACTTTTGAAATGGCTGCCGAATAAAAAATATATGATTCTAGGGGGAAAAGTTGTATATGTATGGAAAGCCCATAAACTCAACTTTCATATGACACCAACAAGTTTGAAAATAATTCATGCTTGGGTGAGCACTGCTCACTTTTGTAAAGGATATGAAAATTAGGTTGCGCAGGAATTAGCCTTCCAATGTGTGAGAGGTAAATCCTTTGGAGCTTACAACATTGAGGGTGATATGATAAATTCATGATTTACTGAGTGAGTTCCATGGTTTATTAAACCAAACTTTTATGCACGGAACAGGAATTTCATTTTTCTATTGTAGCATTGTAACTTTTCCTGGTAGACTCAGTGGTGTGTTCATGAGAGTCAGGATGGGGTGATGGTACATGTTGTAATTTCCATGTTACAAACTGTTATTTTTTACATTTGTGACTTTGAATAAAAACCTTCACCCCACATTTCAGTTACCATTTACCTGAAGAATAAGTAGCCGACAACTTGGACATTCCTTTTTTCAACAAACCGTATTTGAATATTCGATTTACATTATCCCTACCTGGGTATTGAATAAATCATTAAATGAGATGTTCAACTAATCTTACAATAATTGAAATGTGGGGTGAAGGTTTTTATTCAAAGTCACAGATGTAAGAGAATAACAGTTTGTAACATGGAAATTACAACATGTACCATCACCCCATCCTGACTCCCATGAACACACCACTGAGTCTAACAGGGAAGTTACAGTGCTACAATAAAAAATGCAATTCCTGTTCACTCATGCATAATGTTAATCCCATAAACCAAACATTTCACTCAGCAACTCCGAACTCATCACAATTGATCATAAATTGGTCATATCATCCTCAATTCCGTAAGCTCCAAAGGATTTACCTCTCACAAATTGGAAGGCTAATTCCTGCGCAACCTAATTTTCGTACCCTTTACAAAAGTGAGCAGTGCTCACCCGAGCATGAATTATTTTCGCAACTTTTGGTGTCATATGAAAGTTGAGTATATGAGCTTTCCATACATATATAACTTTTCCCCTAGAATCATACATTTGTTATTCGGCAGCCATTTCAAAAGTGTATAGTTTTTTTCGGGACACACTGTAGATGAACTGTGTGCTTATAATATATTATTTACCTTTAATTCCCATATTTTACGATATAGCGCCTGATATGCTTTTTTCCAGCTAATGAAAATGTTGACTTTTACGTGTTGGTTATCATACGCACGACCAGGTTCTAGGACAATTACCCCCTTGGCAATCACCCCCCGGAAAATTACCCCGCGGAAAACTACCCCCAAAGGACAATTACCCCCTGGAATATTACCCCCGGAGAATCACCCCCCCCCCCCGAGGACAACTACCCCCAAAGGACTATTACCCCCCGTAAAATTACCCCCCGGAGAATTACCCCTTGAGGACAATTACCCCCCGAGGACAACTACCCCCCGAGGACATTACCCCCCGAGGACAATTACCCCCCGAGGACAACTACCCCCCGAGGACAATTACCTCCCCCCCCCGAGGACAACTACCCCCTGATAATAATTACCCCCCCCCCCCCCTCCCGATGACAATTACCCCCGAGGACAACTACCCCGTAGACAATCAGGATTCAATAACAAAAGACGATCTGACACATTGAGAGATGGCTTCGAGCCCATCAGATTCCCTGCATGAACCCATATTCTTTCAAATACTATAGCACGGTGTCTACCTCATTACTTCACATTTCCCTTTTATTATAATTTATGCAACGCCAGTACGGTTGCTGATTTCCACGAAGGATGTAAGTTTTAGGTTATTATACAGCGCTTTTCAAAATGCATAGAAATACATTTCTCTGGAGCAGCTTTATTTTAACTTTTTGTTAGTCACGGTACCCTCTTAAGAAATGAAAATTTTCTCCCAAATCCCAAAGTCTTTACAGACTATTAATTATGACTCTGGCTCTCGTCAAGTGCTATACAAACACGTATGGGCACATTTAAGAATAAAAAGGAGAAGAAAATTTTCAAACTGGTAAAATATTAGTTTGTAATCCACACACTAGAAATTATTTAGAATACCGTATGCGGGCACCTTGCCGCCGAATGTACATAAATAAAAAGTGATATATTCGGTCATGACCTTGATACACGAATATGAGGATATTCCGACCTCTCTTGCCCTTAGTTGCCTTGCTGTCAAAATATTGTCAGCGAGCGAGGAAGGAAGACAAGTTTAGTATCTTCAAAAAAAATATTTTCTCTTGTAATTACATATTTTAACCGTTTCTGGTATTTGATTTTTTTAACAAAATCAACGTTTTCCAAATCATTCTTTTGCGGCACCCCGGTTGAAAAACGCTGTGCTGGAGTTACAAAATCAAATGAGATGAATTACCAGAGAGCGGATATTTATTTTCTTTTGACATGGCACCGTACATATAACTTGAAGGCAATTTCTATTTCAAAATAATTTAACGTACACGAAAACATATTATACTTCAACAGAAATAAATAAATAACGTGAAGAAAACCTTAATTATGGATCACGGCATGGATGAGGGCCCATTATACATACAAAGACAAATACACGATCAGCTGATGAAAAAGTTACAGAGGATGCATAAAGGAAATCTTACATCCTAATTTCTTTGTTGTGCCATTGATGGTGAGAGAGGCTGTAACGCGTACTCATCTGCGCGCAATGTATTGTTTAAAGGTAATACAAAGTTTTGGGAAATTTTGAAAATTGGGTGGATAGTGATTCTTAACAATTTTGATATATTTGGATGCCCCTGTGGATGTATAATAAGCACTAGAAAATTTAGCCCCTAAAACACTTCTGCTTTCGAGAAATATTGAATATAAAAATGTACCGGTGCTCCCGGTAAATCTTGATAAATTTCAAATAGCACCTACGGCCGCACAATAGTAGCTGCGACCATGAAAATCTCAGAATGTGTAGTTGTGATATATATTTTCCAAATGGGAATAGCTAGTCGGTCGATTTTAGTCAAGAAACATTTTTTTATAGCTTAATTAATATCTTGACCTTGAGAGGGAGCTATACAACATAAATAGCTTATTATTTACAATTTCATAACTTTAGACCCGATTTCAATCCCGACAACGATCACTGATGGTGGTGGGATCGTATATGCTTCCAATATGTTCATTAGAACCAAATTCATGACGCCATACCGAAACTTTGTATTACCTTTAATTTCTAAGAAATGTAATTTCTGTTCTTTACTCGGTAGCAAAACTACAGGGGAATTGGGCAACCTCCACCCCCCCCCCCCCCATATCGAATTGAATAATTTGAAAAGACTGAAATGAAGGTTTATGCAATTTTCTGTAAATAGCAATTTGGAGAGAAGCTTGCGTTATACGTCACAGTCTTATAAATTCCTCGGGAATGATTGTCATTGGGGGTAGTTGTCATCCAGGGGTTATTGTCCAGGGGGGGGGGGGGGAGTTGTCATCGAAGGGGGAGGGTTAGTTGTCCTCGGGGGTAGTTGTCCTCGAGGGTAATAACAATTATAATAATAATAATAACGTTTTATTTACCCAGGGTAGCCACTTCAGTTATGAAACTGCTCTTCCAGCGGGCCCTGCATAACATAACATAATTATTACTACCCTTCTCCAATCTTATATGCTGAGCGCCTAGCTAGAAGGCAGAAGGTCCCATTGTTATAAGTCTTTAGTATGACTCGGCCGGGGTTTGAACCCACGACCTTCCGTACATGAGACGGGCGCTCTAACCACTGAGCCACCAGGCCCAGTAGTGTCCATGGGGGGGGGGGGGGGTAATTGTCCTCGGGGTAGTTGTCCTCGGAGGGGTAATTGTCCTCGGGGTAATTGTCCTCGGGGGTTAATTGTCCTCGGGGGTAGTTGTCCTCGGGGGGTAGTTGTCATCGGGGGGGGGGGGGTAATTGTCCCCGGGGGGTAGTTGTCCTCGGGGGGTAGTTGTCCTCGTGGGGTAATTGTCCCTGGGGGCGTTATTTTTTTATGCGGCACAGATTGGGTTTTTTTTTTTAAAGGGGTCTTGATTTACAGACTAATAGTGGTCGTGTGCGTACTAGTAGTAGAGGTCTGTTTTTAATAGTGTTACAGGTAATTCACTACCGTATGGAAAATCATTACATCAACAATTAAAATGAAATTGGAAATTTGAAGAGGAGGCAGCACGTCAATAAGGAGAACATCACAATAATTAGTCAATAAAACTTAACTAACTTAAACGAAGAAGAATGTTATCTAAACACATAGTTCGCGATGGATATTCAAACTTCTTCGCAGCGCGATATGCGCTAGCGAACATGACTAGTCTCACGTACGTGCAGACACTATTCAGAAGGAAAAGAACGTACTTCTCATAGGCTCAACACGCACCATGCCCCAATCTGTGCCGCATAAAAAAATAACGCTCCCCGGGGGTAGTTGTCCTCGGGGGTAGTTGTCCTCGGGGGGTAATTGTCCCCGGGGGGTAATTGTCCTTAGGGGGTAATTTTCCTCGGGGGTTAATTCTCCGGGGGGTAATTTTCCGGGGGGTTATCGTCCTACGGGGGTAGTTTTCCGGGGGGTGATTGCACAGGGGGTAATTGTCCTGATACGGCACGACCAACTGGCCCGTGTGCGTCTTTTTTCTACGGCTGCATTTGTCAGGCTCAATATGAACCTACACGTCATGTGCTAGTCATAAATATTTATGATACGCACGCACACAGAATCTGATGTGATAATCTATCAAATAATGAGATTTCATACAAAAATTACAAGTGCAAAGATATGTTTACTTAAAATAAATGACATTGCGAGAAAATCGGGAGGCTTACCGTTAACTAATGACTACCCAGGTCGTTACCTGTCCATAATCATTGCAAGGTACTGGTTAGTCCAGAATCTGGCGGATATATATCAAGTAATGTATCACTAGAAACTGGTAAGCTAACAGATGGCCATCGTACAAGTTATAGGTCAACTACATACCGGGTGATTTATCGAGATACAAATACAACCACCTCCATAGCAGCTGGGATATACGAGAGATTTGCCGGAAAAATAAGGAAAATAATGACGTCACTATATGGACCAACACTGCCCAAGCAGACGACATCCCATAGAGAATGAACATAACTGCAATGCTATTATTTCTCAAATTATAATGAGTTTAGTGTATAAACATGTAATGGCATGTCAAACTTTTCAAAAGGGGATATGACCCGATTCTGATAAATAAAATATTTTGCTGGTAAATACACAGGATAGGGGTTAATTAACAATCAAAGAAACCAGACTTTCAAATTTAAAACCCCCGGAATGATACTAAAGGCCCTTTTACACTTTCACGGATCGCATCACGGATCATCCTGGATCTTAATCCGGGGTGTTCCGGCGTGCGACACCACGATTTCTTCTCGATGCCGGTGTGGATACGTTCCGAACTGGGTGTATACACGGGCAAGTACGGTGTCTCCACGGACAGACAAGGTAGCAACGCGGACCACGCCAGAAACGCATACGGAGCTAACACGGATTTCAAGGAAGAGCACGGAGGCTACTAGGTATACTTTTACGGTCCTTACACGGAGGTGTACGTTGTCTATTGGGATATCTCCGGAATGTTGACGGGTGACTTGAGCTTGTAGGCGCTCATTTAATAATTTACCTTCTCGGGCGACAACATGTCTTCATAGTCAAGTATGGCAAACACGCCTGAAAATCTACAGCATATGCTCCTGTTTGTGGACACCATAAAGGTAAAACTCCTTGTAGCAGAAGCTCTTGTTTTGCAGCAACAGCATGGCATAAACAAAAAACAGAAAACTGCAACTGCCAACGGCGCTCATTTGATCATTTACCTTCTCGGGCGACAACATGTCTTCAGAGTCAAGTATGGCAAGTACGCCTGAAAATCTACAGCATATGCTCCTGTTTGTGGACACCATAAAGGTAAAACTCCTTGTAGCAGAAGCTCTTGTTTTGCAGCAACAGCATGGCATAAACAAAAAACAGAAAACTGCAACTGCCAACGGCGCTCATTTGATCATTTACCTTCTCGGGCGACAACATGTCTTCAGAGTCAAGTATGGCAAGTACGCCTGAAAATCTACAGCATATGCTCCTGTTTGTGGACACCATAAAGGTAAAACTCCTTGTAGCAGAAGCTCTTGTTTTGCAGCAACAGCATGGCATAAACAAAAAACAGAAAACTGCAACTGCCAACGGCGCTCATTTGATCATTTACCTTCTCGGGCGACAACATGTCTTCAGAGTCAAGTATGGCAAGTACGCCTGAAAATCTACAGCATATGCTCCTGTTTGTGGACACCATAAAGGTAAAACTCCTTGTAGCAGAAGCTCTTGTTTTTGCAGCGACAGCATGGCATAAACAACAAACAGAAAACTGCAAGGAAACGGAGTGAGTGGGTGAAACCGTGGCTTCTCAGACGACCACTTTACGGACAGTATGAGAAGTTGATGGCTGAACTGATGGGAGAAGATGTGGGTAATTTCAAGAACTTTATGAGGATGAACCCTGACACATTCCTTGAAATCCTTACTAGAGTTGGCCCAAATATTGAGAAGACGGATACATTTTTCAGGAAGGCCCTTGAGCCAGGGTTAATACTAGCTATAGCCCTGCGTTACTTGGCAACAGGCAGTAGCTACAAGTCTCTACAGTTTGGCTTCAGGGTATCTCACAGTACCATCTCAATTTTTATCACTGAAGTTTGTCGAGCTATCATAGATGAATTTTCAGCAGAAGTAAACGTCTGCCCCGTCACTGTGGAAGCCTGGAAAAGAGTGTCTGAAGGATTCAAACCAAAATGGAACTTCCCTTATTGCGTTGGGGCAATTGACGAAAACATGTGGCGATCAGATATCCCAGGAATGCAGGATCAGTGTACTTTAATCATAAAGGATTTCACTCGATCGTTCTGCTGGCATTAGTGGATGCAGAGTACAAGTTTCTCTACGTTGACATCGGTG